>NW_027256882.1:291346265-291461265 GCF_029215685.1 Pituophis catenifer annectens | reverse complement strand
AAATAAGTCCCGACAGCTGCAAAGATAAGTTGTCCTCCATTCCTACCACAGCTCTGACCTTGGAACACCGAATGCTTTACATCTGTGATGATTCTATCTGCCTCTTGATGAATCACAACTCCTGCTTATGTTTAATCACTGCTGATAGGAAGAGTCTGACAGCTTGTTCAGGAGGGGAAAAATAATAATAATAATATCTCGGCTGCTAAATCCTTTTCCATGCTGGTTAGAGGAGAGAGAGAGAGAGAGAGGAGGAGGAGGAGGAGAAAGGAGGAAGAGGAGGAAAAAAGAAGGAGGAGGAGAGAGGAAGGAGGAGAAGGAAGAGGAAAAAGAAAGAGAAGGAGAAGATGGGAGGGAGAGCAGAAGGATGGGAGGGAGGGAGAAGAGAAGGAGGAGGAGGAGAAGGATGGGAGGGAGAAGAGAAGGAGAAGGAGGAGAAGGAAGAGGAAAACGAAAGAGAAGGAGGAGAGGATGGGAGGGAGAGAAGAAGGATGGGAGGGAGGGAGAAGAGAAGGAGAAGGAGGAGAAGGATGGGAGGGAGAGGAGAAGGAGGAGAAGGGTGGGAGGGAGAAGAGAGGAGAAGGAGAAGGATGGGAGGGAGACTCATACTATGTACATCTCCAACTTTTGCATGGAAAGATAGGGGAGGACAAAAAAAAAAAGAAGACAAAACCTCACTGGATGGAGAAAGAACATTATTTCGTCTCTTCTGATGTTGGATATATCTTCATGGGGCATCCAAGAAAAGGAACAGAAGGTTTGATGGCCCAGATAGATTTGCCCAGGTCGGTTCAGGTGAAGGTGAGATCAAGGCTCTGTTTTGTTCAACCTGCCAGACACTGTCAAGGCCAACCATAGAACAAATTAACCAAATAACAGAGTTGTAAGGGATCTTGGAGGCTGACTAGTGTAACTCCCAGCTCAAGTAGGAGAACTAAGAAGTAACTAAGGAGAACTAAGCTGCCAGGAATAGCCAACACCCCAGAAGACAAGCTGAAGATCCAAAAAGAACTTGACAGATTTGAACACTGGGCCTTATCCAACAAAATGGAATTCAACATACTGTAGATAAAAGTAAGGTTTTACGCTTAGGCAAGAAAAACCAACTGTATAGGTGCAGATTAGGTGAAACATGGCTTAATACAAGTAGCAGTGAGAGGGATCTTGGAGTCCAAGTGGACAGTCATTTAAAAATGAGCCAACAGTGTGCAGCAGCAACCTTCCAAAAAGCCAATGCAATCATAGGATGCATTAATAGAGGGATAGAATCAAGATCACACAAAGTTCTAGTACCACTTTACAAAGCTTTAGTAAGACCATCCTTGGAATACTGCATCCAGTTCTGGTCACCACAGTATATAAGAGATGTTGAGATTCTGGAAAAAGGGCAGAGAAGAGCAACAGGAATGATTAGGGGGCTGGAAGCTAAAACATACAAAGAACAGTTACAGGAATTGGGTATGTCTAGTCTAATGAAAAGAAGACGTGATGGCAATGTTCCAATATTTGAGGGGTTCCTACAAAGATGAGGAAGTCAAACTATTTCTCAAAGCACCTGAAGGCAAGAGGAGAAACAATCGATTGAAATTAACCTAGTACTAAGAAGAAATGTCCTAATGGTGAGAGCAATCAACCAATGGAATAGCTTGCATTCAGAAGGTGTGGATGCTCCATCACTGGAGGCTTTCAAAAAGAGACTGGACAATCATTTATCTGAAATGATATAAGATGATCTGCTCAAGAAGGAGGTTGGAATAGAAGACCTCCATGTCCCTTCCAACTCTATTATTCTACGTTCCATGTTCTAATCTATACCATTCCAGACAAATGACTGTCCAGTCCCTTCTTGAAAACCTCCGGTGATGAAGCACCCACCACTTCTGGAGGCAAGCTGTTCCACTGATTAATTGTTCTCACTATTAGGAAGTTTCTCCTTAGTTCTAGGTTGGTTCTCTTCTTGATTAGTTTCCATTGGTTGCTTCTTGTCATGTCTTATGGTGCTTTGGAAAATATGTTGACCCCATCTTCTTTGTGGTTATTGGAACACTGTTATCATCTCGCCCCATGTCCTCCTTCACTTAACTAAGAAATTCACCAATTCCTGCAACTGTTCTTCCTATATTTTAGCCTCCTGACCTGGATAAGAAAGTCCCATGGGTGATTTTGGGGCACCGTTTGTTGTGGTCCGCTGCGGAGCTGGCAGCAGAGTTGGGCAATGAGGAGGCTGGGGAGGACCATGGGCCAGTCCTAGAGTCAGGGGAAGGCCTGGATGAGGGTTCTGCGTCGGAGGCAGAGATGGGGCCAGGGCTATCTGGGAGCGATGCGCGGACTCCAGAGCCTCCAGAGGCAGACAGCAGAGAGGCAGAGGAACAGGAGGAGCCTGTTCCTAGTACACACATGCAAAGAGTTTCCAGAAGGCAAGAGCAGTTAAAGCAAAAATGATGACTCGGGAGTAGGGCCAGGAGATGATTGGCCCCTCCCAGAAGGCTTAAAAGAGCAGCAAAAGCTCTTGGGCTCTTTGTAGGAAAGCAACGTTGCTAAATCTGTTTTCCAGTCGGTGTCTCTTGTTTCTGAACTTCGTGGGGCTTTGCCAAGAAAAGCCTTTGGCAGGGTGTCAAAGAAGACAAAGGTTTGTGATAAGGCTGAAAAAGTTTTTCGGAAGGACTTGTTTTAGAATTAATTTGGACTATGCTGGGAATGAAGTAAGTCTCAGCTGTTCTAATAAAATATATTCGTGTAGGACTGATTGTGTCTGGTAATAACTACTTGGGCCTAGGTCACAACACTTTTCTACATGAGAAGAGCAGGCAGAGTTGGCGGGTGGAGTTAAGCAGGTCATCAGCCTAGAGTCTTACATTGCCACAAACTATCTAAATCCAATCCCTCTTGAATTCTGTTGAGCTTTATGAAGTGCCAATTTAAGTGCTGAACATTTGTTGACCAAATTCTTGAGTATAGGCCTCAGCAATAAATCTTCCAACTGTTAACTTAATGTATAGTCTTGATTCTTTGAATCGGATACCAACCCAGAAGAGTGCACTCCAATTTTGAAGGGATTAACGGTCAATTTTCTTGACAAAGGGAAAACTTAAATAGTTCTTTTTTGTTTTTCTGAAATGTTTCTTGGAAGTGCTTCAGTCTGGGAAAGCATCCAGATCCTGGACGTGTGGATAACTACTCACTTTCAGAATTTGCCATCTTCACAAAACAAAGGACTAAGAAAGGGAAAGGAAGTTAAAGTACATCCGCCTTTCAGATGGCCTAATCTTTCTGATTCATTTAGCCAAATGTTTTCAGATTCACCACAGAATTTCATGGCATTAAGGCAGTGCTAAAAGTCTCTCTCTCTCTGTGTGTGTATATATTTGTACTGTGTGATTATAATTTTGGTTCCAAAAGATGCATTAGGGCTTATTTTCCGGTTAGGACTTATTTTGGGAGAAATACAGTACTAAATGCATCCATCTGGCTGACAATCTTAACTGGGGTTTATTTATTTATTTATTTATTGTTTATTTTTTTTTAATTTGATTTATATGCCGCCCTTCTCCGGAGACTCAGGGCGGCTTACAATGCGCTAAGCAATAGCCTTCATCCTTTTGTATATTTATACAAAGTCAGCTTATTGCCCCCACAACTGGGTCCTCAATTTACCTACCTTAGAAAGGATGGAAGGCTGAGTCAACCTTGAGCCTGGCGAGATTCGAACCTGCAGTAATTGCAGGTAGCTGGTCTTAATAACAGGGTGCTTTAAACCACTGTACTACCAAGGCTCTTTTGTGGGGGGGGTAGGGCTTATATTACGAGCATCTTGAAAAATCATGCTAGGACTTATATTCTGGTTAGGTATTATTTTCAGGGAAACAGGAGATATACATGTATGTATGTATATGTATATGAGTATGTGTATATATGTATTTTTAATACAAAATAGTTTGTTATGAAAGCGACTGCCTGAGGGCTCCTGAAAGGCAAAAGGAAGCAGTACGCTCCTTCCCATATTTGGGTTGACCAGGTTGCTTCGATAGAAAACCCATGTACTCGGATTCAAACTTGGGTAAGGGTATGGCTAGCTGATGAGAACTAAAGAGCTTGAAATAGATCTATACTATACTATGCAGGCTAGCCAGCATACGTCAGCAGCAGCAAATATAGATAAGCAACAGCTCTGGCCCCGCAACAGAGAACCCATAGCTTCTACATGAAACAGAACCTGAAGATGACAGGGTTGTGAGCCTGTCAAAACGTTGCTTTAAGAAAAACTTTTAAAGTCACTGGTAGGATTTTAACTGAGGTTTTAAAGGACCTTGCAGAGTGCTCTGTAAGGATTTTTAGAAGATTTTAAGCTGGGATTTTAACCAGGATTTTAAATATTTTAACCAACTTATTTATAATGACGCGGGAAAACACCCGAGATTTTAATTTTTTGCATATGCACATCTGCAAAAACTTAAGAATATATTTATATATATGTATATGCCCACTGAAACCATTATATGCGGAGTTGAAACCAGCCTGACCAAAGTCAACCCCGATGACGCTAACAGAATCAGACTCAAAATCACCAACATCCTCTGCACCAGCAAGCCACCCAAAAGCAACTTACCCAAAGAAGAACAGACAGCACTACTTAACCTGAAAGAAGACACTAGCATAATAATCCTACCTGCAGACAAGGGAAACGCCACGGTGGTTATGAACACATCTGACTACCAAACCAAATTAACCAACCTACTCCAAGACCCCACATACAAACCCCTAAACACAGATCCCACCACCTACCTGGAAAAAACCATTAGATCCAAAATAAAAGCCTCCCCCATCAGCGAAGAGATCCAGCAAAGAATCATTCCCAGAGAGAAATCATCCAGATGCCCTAAGCTCTATGGTCTCCCCAAGATACACAAAGAAGGAACCCCACTTAGACCCATAGTCAGCTCCATAGGCTCACCTCTACAAAACCTAGCCAAATTTCTCGCCAAACAACTACAGCCCTATGCAGAATCCATCAACTCACATGTAAAAAACTCTTCCCAGTTCATGGAGATCATAAAAAAAGAAAATTTACAGCCCAGCGACCTACTCGTGAGCTTCGATGTCATATCCCTCTTCACCCAAGTGCCAATCAAAGAAGCCCTGACAGCTATCCAAAACAAATATAACCCCCCCAAGCACATCCTAGATCTGACCAACCACTGCCTATCCAACACATACTTCATCTATAATGGACAAAACTACAAACAAATAGAAGGAGCACCCATGGGATCACCCCTCTCACCTGTCATTGCTAACCTCTACATGGAACACTTTGAAACCCAAGCTCTAGAAAAATCTGATCATAAACCCAAACTCTGGCTTAGATATGTGGACGACACCTTCATAATCTGGCCTCATGGGAAAGAAAAACTGGACAACTTCCTCACACACCTCAACAGCCTACACCCCAAAATACAGTTTACCATGGAAACAGAAGCGAACAACCAACTTCCCTTCCTGGATGTCTTAGTCTACAAAAAATCCAATGGCTCTCTAGGACACACCATCTACCAGAAGAAAACACACACAAACCACTAACTGCACGCACTCTCACACCACCACCCAGCACAGATCAACTCTGTAGCCAAGACACTCATCTCCAGAACAAAACGCTTAGCTGACGAACGACACCTAAAAACCGAACTACACACTCTCACTAACGTACTAACATCCAATGGATTCCAAAGAAATAAGATCACCAACCTAATCCAAAAAGAAACCCCCACTAAAATCCAAGACAGAGAACAAGAAAACGGCAAAGCCCTCCTCCCATACATAAAAGGCACCACAGACAGAATCAGCAAGATCCTCCACAAACACAACATCAAGACAGCATTCTGCACAAACCAAAAAATATCCACCATCCTAAGAAACCCCAAAGACAAAATTGAGTTAGAAAATCAAGGAGTATATGAAATCCCATGCACCGCCTGCCCCACCACATACATTGGACAAACCAACAGAAGAATAAGTGCACGCATAGAAGAACACAAGAACTCAGTCAGAAAAGAGGAACCTATTTCTTCCCTGGTCCAACACCTCAAAGCCACAGGACATGATATTGACTTTAAAAAGACCAGAACTATCGCCAAAACTGAACACTTTAACAACAGAATAATCAGAGAAGCCATCGAGATAGAAAAACGTCCACACAGCATGAATAAACGAGATGATACCTCCCACCTACCAGCCATTTGGAAACCCGCCCTTATTGACAAACGAGTCCCTAATACAAAGAATGACACCAGACCCACACTCACGAGAGCCACACAGGATGTAATTGCCACACATCCACGCAGAAAGCAAACTCAAACCTACACTGATGATGAGGCATGACCGCGGACCAGAAGCCAGACCACAGCTGCATCATTAGCCCCTTTAAACCCCTCCAATCCATACATGAAGCGGACTGATACCCACCATGAAGAGGTAGCACGGCCACGAACACGAAGCCAAACAACAGCAACACAGCTCACCAGCTCAAATCCCCCTGCTACTCAGACTAACCCGAGCACAACCAAGCCCCCACCTAAACAGAACACACACCCATCCGATCAGAGCACAGCCAATCCCCCATCCAATCAGAGCACAGCCAAACCCCCAACCAATCAGAACACACCTCCACCCAATCAGAACACAGCCAAGCTCCCACCCAATCAGTTCACACCCCCACTGGCAATTAAAAGGAAGAAACAGCTGCGATCACACACATTGCTCCTAGAAGCACGAAGCCGAAGACACCAGCCTGAAGATGACAAATGAGACTTCGTTGAAACATTGCCAAGAAACCTCCAATTTTACGCGGGAGAAAACCCGAATAACCGAAGACCTACATACAAACACCCGCGAAAACCTCAGAAAACAAATATATATATATATATATATATGTGTGTGTGTGTGTGTGTGTGTGTGTGTGTGTGTGTGTGTGTTTCTTTTAGCCAGGTTTTTCCTATGTAACCAAGGTTTTTCTGCAGCCCTAGCTGCAAGAAAAACATACATAAATCCTACAAAGAGTAAGAAAATAGATATTGTACCTTTACAGGGAGGATACATGAGATGTGGGTGTGGCTTACTGATGATGGCTAATGAGCCAGAAATAGATCTATATAAGTCTCTCACCAGGCAGCTGGAACTTGCTGGCTGCCAGAAAAGAAAAAAGCCCAGAATTGAGTGGATGTGATTCTACTGAGCTAGGGCTGCAGAAAAACCTTGGTTACGTAGGAAAAACCTGGCTAAAAGAAAAACATATATATGTATGTATATACATATGTATAGATGATAGATGGATGGATGGATGGATGGATGGATGGATGGATGGATGGATAGACAGAGACAGACGGATAGACAAACAGACAGACAGACGGACAGCAGTTCAACAGATAAAAAGAGAGCTGAAGAGTTGAAAAGATAGGCAGATGGACAGATAGAAAGATTGGGACATGCACACAGATAAAGGCCTCTGCATTATGAAAGAACAATTGGAGATCCTTATGCTTTTATATATGTATATGTATGTATGTGTGTGTGTGTGTGTGTGTTTGACTATGTATACATGCATACATGTGTTTGTGTGTGTATCTATGTATATAGTTATAGTTACCTATATACACAGATTTGTTTGCCATCCATCTCTCTGCAACGCAATGTATATATGTAAACTATGCAGGTATATATATAGAAATATGTCAATATATGCATCAAGGAAAGTTGATGTGGACCTTTTATTTCAGGTGTGTGTGTGTGTGTGTGTGTGTGTGTGTGTGTGAGTGTGTTCATTCAATTCCAAAACAGAAACCAGGGACTTTATTCATATGGATATAAGCTTGAAATGACTTTATACTGGTTTTACAATAGCTGGCAATAAAAGCGAATCTAGTTTGCATGCATGCATTTGTTTGTTCATTCACTCACTCACTCATTCATTCATTCACTCATTCGTTTGTTTGTTCGTTCATTCGTTCATTCGTTCATTCGTTCATTCGTTCATTCATTCATTCGTTCATTCGTTCATTCGTTCATTCCTTCGTTCCTTCGTTCCTTCGTTCGTTCGTTCATTCGTTCATTCGTTCATTCGTTCATTCGTTCATTCGTTCATTCGTTCATTCGTTCATTCGTTCATTCGTTCATTCATTCATTTTTGTTTGTTTGTTTGCTCGTTCTATTCATATCCTACCTTTATTTTGTGTAATTTAGAAGGCAACATACCAAATGGTCCTTCTCCTTATTTGCCACACAACGACAACAACAGCAGCAACTCTGTGTGGTGAGTTGGGCTGAAAAAGGAAGACCTGCCTGGTTTCCCAAGTGAAAAGTAAAATGTTCTCCTGGCTTCTACTCTGTCATTTTAACCATTATACCAAACTGGTCTTCTTTTGATTCTGCTGGCGATGAAAAAAAGCCTCTATCAGGTTTTTGACAGGATTCTTGTGGAGAATTCACAAGGACCGATAGTCACTTAGACATGATCTATGCTCTCCACGGTTAAAGTAATGAGTTCAGAGATAATCTTTCACGGGTTTCATAAACTTTATATTAAATGAGACTAAGGTGCCAGCAAAGGATTAAAAGCAGCGGTGCTATTTTTCAAATGCTTACAGTAACCTTAAATATAAAGATGATCTCATTTTACTTTATATTCCTTCCTTCCTTCCTATCTCCTCCTCCTTCTCCTTTCTTTTCTTTCTTTCTTTCTTTCTTTCTTTCTTTCTTTCTTTCTTTCTTTCTTTCTTTCTTTCTTATTTGTTTATTTTCTTTCCTCCCTTCCATCACTTTCTTCTTCTTCTTCTTCTCCTTCTCCTTCTTCTTTTCTCCTTTCTCTATTTCTCTTTTCTTCTTTCTCTTTCTTTCTTTCTTTCTTTCTTTCTTTCTTTCTTTCTTTCTTTCTTTCTTTCTTTCCTTATTTCTCTTGTTCTTTCTCTTTCTTTCTCTCTTTCTTTTCCTTCCTTCCTTCTTCCTTTTTTCTTTCTTTCTATCTTCTTTCTTTCTCTCATTCTTTCTTTCTTCTTTTTCTATTTCTTTTCCTTCCTTCCTTCATTTTTTCTTCCTTTCTTTTTCCTTTCTTCTTTCTTTCTTTCTTTCTTTCTTTCTTTCTTTTTTTCTTTCTTTCTTATTTATCTGTTTATTTTCCTTCCTTCCCTTCCTCCTTCCATCCTTCCTTTCATCCATCCATCCCTCTTTCTTCTTCTTCCTCTTCCTCCTCCTCCTCCCTCCTCCTCTTTTCTCCTTCTTCTCCTTCTTCTCCTTCTCCTTCTCCTTCTTTTCTTTCTCTATTTCTTTCTCTCATTCTTTCTTTTTCGATTCCTTTTTTCTTCTTCCCCTTCCTTCCTTCCTTCCTTCTCTTCTGTGATTACAATGCATGCCATTATAATTCAGACATGAACATGTTCTCCATCTATGTATATCAGTGCTTCCCTACAGATTAATATAGTAGCATGCAAGATCTCATGACTTCACCCAGTTTCTGTATTTTCATCTCAACTTGTCATATCCTGCAGTAGAATCCAGGAATATTATGAGATTTGAAATCTGTCTATCTGTCTTATCATCATGGGAAGCAGTTCATTAAGGACAACGCTGCATTTTACAGGACATACATGAACTCCAATGAATCAGGCATGATTGAATTTGAATTTCTTGTCTGTGAAAAGAAGAGATTCCAGTTTGCAATTGGATGCAAAATTTAGATTTGATGAAACAGATGCACACATAGCCACAATTTCGGATCTGTCTGAAGGCCCCACTGGATGTGAATACTTTGGTTGAAAGCACAAAGGTTGCCATGAGTATACAGATAATCTTCAATTTACAACCATTCATTTAGTGTCTGAAGTTATAACGGCACTGAAAAAAGTGACTTATGACCATGACTTATGGCTAAGATGCTGAGCTTGTCAATCGAAAGGTCGGCAGTTCAGCGGTTCGAATCCCTAGTGCCGCGTAACGGGGTGAGCTCCTGTTCCTTGTCCCAGCTTCTGCCAACCTAGCAGTTCGAAAGCACGTAAAAAATGCAAGTAGAAAAATAGGGACCACCTTTGGTGGGAAGGGAACAGCTTTCCGTGCACCTTTGGCATTTAGTCATGCCGGCCACATGACCACGGAGACGTCTTCGGACAGCGCTGGCTCTTCGGTTTTGAAACAGAGATGAGCACCGCCCTCTAGAGTCAGGAACGACTAGCACATATGTGCAAGGGGAACCTTTACCTTTTATTGGTCAAGTGTGATTGGACACACAAGGAATTTGTCTTTGGTGTATCTGCTCTCAGTTTATATGAAAAGAAAAAGAATACATTCATCAAGAATCATAAGATACAACACTTAGTGATAGTCATAGGTTACTAATAAGCAATCAAATCATACTAGGAAACAAATAAAACAATATTAATTGTAAAGATACAAGCCGCACAGGTGGTTATGGGAGCAACATGGCGCTCCCGTGTGACACCTCTCCTGTGTGAGCTGCACTGGCTCCCAGTGGTCTTCTGGGTGCGCTTCAAGGTTTTGGTCACCACCTTTAGAGCGCTCCATAGCTTAGGACCTGGTTATTTACGGGAACACCTACTACCACAAGCAGCCTCCCGCCGGCCGGTACGCTCTCATAGAGAGGGGCTCCTCCTGGTGCTGTCAGCTAAACAATGTCGACTGGCGGCCCCCAGGGAGAGGGCCTTCTCTGTGGGGGCACCCACCATCTGGAACGAGCTCCCTCCAGAGATACGGAGGATCCCAGATCTGCGCACTTTCTGCCGTGCTCTTAAGTCTCTCCTATTCCAGCAAGCCGGCCTGGCCTAATTTTCTCTCCTGTTTTAAAATTCTTTTAAATCGAAATTTTAATCTGTTTTAAATTATTGGGATTTTTAATTGTCTTGGGCTAAATTATTTAATCTGGTTTTAATTATGTTTTTTTAACTTTTGTATCTATGTATTTTATTTTGTGCCTGCTCACCGCCCTGAGTCCTTCGGGAGTAGGGCGGTATATAAAATCTAATAAAACATAAACATAAACAAAACAAGCAGCATGATCCCTGCCATCTCTATTATTCAATTGTTTTGTTAAAAGAAGTTTCTTTGACATCAGGATGCTGAAAATTTAGCCCTTTGTCAAGATTATGGGAAAGGAGTCCCTGCCTGAACTCTTCACACTTCATCCATTCTATGAGGGTATGCAAACTAAATTATGTCTAATGTTATATATTAAACAGATCCTTGTACAGATCCAATCTCTAGAGTTTCAGCTAGACACTGAATTATATATTTTCCCTCTCACCTGCCATGCTGACGTACTCTGCCAACCAACTGCAGGGTTGATTGCATTTCAACCTTGTCTAAGCAAAATATGTACGGTGGCAATGTATTCGATGGATGCATATATCGTACATTTGCCTCGGTGCCATACGTGTTTATAGTTATCGTCCAGGGATAAATGACAGAACCGAACGGAACTGAAGTTGGTGTTTGTGACGTACTACACAAGGCCTTGTGACGTACCACAAGGTTTGTGGTATCTATGGCAGCAAATTTCTCTTGGTTAAAAGAAGATTCCACTTGGATTTCACCTTGGAAATATTTATGATGCGAGCCAAGATTTGGAAGGGTAATATGAGGATGATCTAATTTTGTGATTTTCTTTCTTTCTTTCTTTCTTTCTTTCTTTCTTTCTTTCTTTCTTTCTTTCTTTCTTTCTTTCTTTCTTTCTTTCTCTTCCTTCCATCCTTCCTCTTTTCTTTCTTTCTTTCTTTCCTTCCTTCCTTCTTCCTGCCTGCCTGCCTTTCCTTTTTCTTTCTTTCTTCTTTCCTTCCTCTTCTCCCTCCCTCCCCTTTCTTTCCTTCCTTCCTTCCTTTCTCTTCTCCTTCCTTCCTTCTTTCTTTTCTTCCATCCTTCCTCCCTCCTTCCCTGCCTTTCTTTTTCTTTCTTTTTTCTTTCCTTCCTCTTCTCCCTCCCTCCCTCCCCCTTTCTTTCTTTCTTTCTTTCTTTCTTTCTTTCTTTCTTTCTTTCTTTCTTTCTTTCTTTCTTTCTTTCTTTCCTTCCTTCCTTCCTTCTTCCTGCCTGCCTGCCTTTCCTTTTTCTTTCTTTCTTCTTTCCTTCCTCTTCTCCCTCCCTCCCCTTTCTTTCTTTCCTTCCTTCCTTCCTTTCTCTTCTCCTTCCTTCCTTCTTTCTTTTCTTCCATCCTTCCTCCCTCCTTCCCTGCCTTTCTTTTTTCTTTCTTTTTTCTTTCCTTCCTCTTCTCCCTCCCTCCCTCCCTCCCCCTTTCTTTCTTTCTTTCTTTCTTTCTTTCTTTCTTTCTTTCTTTCTTTCTTTCCTGCCTGCCTGCCTGCCTGCCTTTCCTTTTTCTTTCTTTCTTCTTTCCTTCCTCTTCTCCCTCCCTCCCCTTTCTTTCCTTCCTTCCTTCCTTTTTCTTCTCCTTCCTTCCTTCTTTCTTTCCTTCCTTCCTTCCTCCCTCCCTCCCTTCCTGCGTTTCTTTTTTCTTTCTTTTTTCTTTCTTTTTTCTTTCCTTCCTCTTCTCCCTCCCCCCTTTCTTTCTTTCTTTCTTTCTTTCTTTCTTTCTTTCTTTCTTTCTTTCTTTCTTTCTTTCTTTCTTTCTTTCTTTCTTTTTAACAGGAACAAGTTGGGAAGGAATAAGAAGGATATATACAACAAATAAAAAAGGGATGTTACTTTGTTAAAAAAATAAATAAATGAATAACTATAACTCAGTTACAAATACAGACAACTCAATTGTTTTCCTTCCTTCCTTCCTTCCTTCCTTCCTTCCTTCCTTCCTTCCTTCCTTCCTTCCTTCCTTCTCTCTCTCTCTTCCTCTCCCCCCCCCCTTTTTTTCTTTCTCAGGTGGCCAGGAGGGCTTTTTGTCAGGTTCGCCTGATACACCAGTTGCGTCCCTTTCTGGATCGGGACTCCCTACGCACGGTCACTCAAGTACTCGTCACTTCCCGCCTGGACTACTGCAATGCTCTCTACATGGGGCTCCCCTTGGGGTGCACCCGGAGGCTGCAGTTGGTCCAGAATGCGGCCGCGCGGGGGATTATGGGAGCGACGGGGCGCTCACATATAACACCTCTCCTGCGCGAGCTGCACTGGCTTCCTGTGGTCTTCCGGGTGCACTTCAAGGTGTTGGTGACCACCTTTAAAGCGCTCCATGACTTAGGGCCGGGGTATTTGCGAGACCGCCTTCTGCTGCCAATAGCCTCCCACCGACCAGTTCGCTCACACAGAGAGGGCCTCCTCAGGGTGCCGTCCGCCAGACAGTGTCGGCTGGCAACCCCCAGGGGGAGAGCCTTCTCTGTGGCAGCACCTGCCCTCTGGAATGACCTACCCCCTGAGATACGCACGATATCAGACCTCCGGACTTTTCGTCGGGCTCTGAAAACACACCTATTCCATCTAGCCGGGCTGGCTTGACCCCATCCTCTCAGTTTTTAATTGATTTCGGTTTTAATTGGGTTGTTTTAAACTTGGGCCAAAATTATTTAATTGTTTTTTAAAATGCTTTTAAATTTTATATGCTATGTTTTATCCTGGCTGTACACCGCCCTGAGTCCCGCAGGAGAAGGGCGGTATAGAAATAAAATAAAATAAAATAAAATAAAATAAAATAAAATAAAATAAAATAAAATAAAATAAAATAAAATAAAATAAAATAAAATAAAATAAAATAAATAAATAAATATTTAAAAGGAAATCTTCTTGGGAAGGAATAGGAAGAATATATTCAACAAACCAACAAAGATGATGTTACTTTGTAAAAGAAAATAAAAGAAAAGGAAGAATAAATGAACACCTATAACTCACTTACAAATGCAGACAATTCAAAGATATAATTCTGTCTTTTCCTCTTTCCTCCAGCATAGCCAAAAAAAACAGCATTAAAAACAATGATTTGCTTTAAGTATTCTGACTTCCTGGTAATTAAGAACAAAACAAAACAAGGAGTTCCCACATTTGAATTTGCTGTGTTTGTGCTTCTGTAACTTTCTCCCACAAAGTCTTCGGGTGTCATGCAGAGTTATTCCGCCAACTGCTCAGCACTGCCTCCAACTCCCCACAGACCCCCGGGGCAGCTTCTAGAGACCTCCAGAAATTATTGCCTAATTGTAATTTTTTATACGACAACAAAAGGGGCAAATGATTAAACACATGCTTGGAAAGGAATCTTATTAGCAAGATTTGGCTTTAATTAAGGTTTAATAAAATTAAAGCAAATGCAGCCTTGATTCTTGCCCATCCAGAACTGTGATATTCGGGTGGTTCTGGTAGCAGACATGCAAATTTAAGTCAGGGTTTGACACAGCTGCAATCACATTTTAGGACTGTTGTTAGGATTTATTGCAAATGCACAGTCCAATTTCTTCTGAACCTGGAAAGTTGGAAGGCTCTTGGAAACAATAATGTCCCCAAACTTTTTACTCTAGAGAAATCTTTCTTTCTTTCTTTCTTTCTTTCTTTCTTTCTTTCTTTCTTTCTTTCTTTCTTTCTTTCTTTCTTTCTTTCTTTCTTTCCTTCCTTCCTTCCTTCCTTCCTTCTTTCTTTCCTTCCTTCCTTCCTTCCTTTCTCTCTCTCTCTCCTCCTTCCTTCCTTCCTTCCTTCCATTTTTTTTCTTTCTTTCCTCTCCTTCCTCTCCTTCCTTTCTTCCCCCTCTACTTTCCTTTCTTCTTTCCTTCCCTTCTTTTTATTTTTTCTCTTTCTTTCTTCCTTTCTTTCCATCTCCCTTCCTTCCTTTTTTCTTTCGTTCTTTCCTCTCCTTCTTTCCTTCCTCCTCTCCTTTACTTTCTTCTTCCCTTCCCTTCTTTTTATTTTTTCTCTTTTTCTCTCTTTCTCTTTCTTTCTTCTCTCTTTCTTCCTTTTCTCTTCCTCTTCCTTCTTTGTTTCCTTCCTTCCTTCCTTCCTTCTCTCTTTTCTTTTTTTCTTTTTTCTTTTTGTTTCTTTCTTCAGAGATATTCTAGGAAAAGTTGTGATCTTTGGCATAGCTCTAATTGTGATGTACATATTTTAAGAGAAAATGTATGATTGCATTTCATACCCATAACAGCTGCCTGATTTTGGTTAGTGCAAAGTTTGTGGGAATAGTTGTCAGAAATCCTCTGTTGTGGTACAGGATAGTGATGGAGACATTTATATTTTATTCATTGTGTTATCACATGTTTGTTTCATCGTATTCACAATTTTTTTTTTTGTTTTCTAATTAGACAAGCTGATATTCATATGCATATTTCCTTTTAATGTACATTTCCCCCCTGATAAACACATTTTTGTTCATATTAGATAAAAGTTCTATTCACATTTTTTTAAAACCAACAATTTTCTCTAATAAGACATTTTGGACATTAATTTCAGAAATAATGAGAGGCCATACAGATGACTGCAAACCATTTTCTCTAAGAGAGCAAGTTTTGGTATATTGTTTTCACAGGTAATTGCGTATGTGAATTTTCTCCATAGCATGCTTTTCTCTTCTTTCTTTAATCAGAGAACTATATCACAAAATTTAGTTCATGCGAATTTCAGAATATGATTGTGCTTGGTTTGCAAAATGAAAAGAAGGTGACTGACAGGAATACATGATACTGATAGAAGAGAATATTCTTAGCTCAAGTTTGAACTGTCATTACCCAACTAAGGTAACATCATCAGTGCTAGAAGGGGGTGGAATTTGCTGAAAAGGTGAATTAAACAGATGTGCCTCTCAGCTCATAGGAAATGGATCTTAGTACTCCGTTTGGGTCCCAGAGGCGGTTAGGTAAAGGTAAAAGTTCCCCTGGCACATATGTGCTAGTCGTTCCTGACTCTAGGGGGCAGTGCTCATCTCCGTTTCAAAGCCGAAGAGCCAGCACTGTCCAAAGATGTCTCTGTGGTCATGTGGCCGGCATGACTCAACGCCAAAGGTGCACAGAACGCTGTTACCTTCCCACCAAAGGTGGTTCCTATTTTTCTACTTGCATTTCTTCTGTGCTTTGGAATTGCTAGTTTGACAGAAGCTGGGACAAGTCACGGGAGCTCACCCTGTTACGCGGCACTAGGGATTTGAACCGCTGAACTGCTGACATTTCGATCGACAAGCTCAGCATCTTAGCCACTGAGCCACCGCCGTCCTCAGAAGTGGTTAGAAAGATGAATAACTAAGAGTCAGAAAAACTAGCAAAAACTATTTTTTTAAATTTCTATGGACATCATAGAGACTTTTCCTCTCAAGCTTTTCTAGGGCTGAAAAAAAAAAACCCCACTACTGGATCGGCCAATCCAGTAGTGATGGCGGCAGGTGGTTCGGAGAACCAGTAGCAAAAGTCCCTGCCTCCCCCCCCGCCCATGCCCACCCAATCACCCACTTGCTGCTTCTTTTAAAAAATGCTTTTAAAAGGTAAAAAAAAATGGCTCTAACGATCACAGCTGAGCCGTGCGATCGTCAGAGCCTTTTTTTTACTTTTGAAAGCATTTTTTTTACAAGCTATTCAGCCAAATAGGTTGTAAAAAAATGCTTTTAAAAGTAAAAAAAAAAGATAGCGCAACACAGCTGATCACAACCCCCCTGTGTGCTGTTCTACTTACCCCATGCCTTCTTTTGGTGTGCACTGCATCTCAGCTCCTTCTCTCGAACAATATGGAAGCAGCAAGAAAATACAACAGGACACATCCAACTGGGTTAGTGATGCTGGTTTAATGCCACTATTAAACCCGGACCTCTTACCTTCCGTAAAACCCGGACCTCCGTACCTTCCGTAAAGCCCTGAAGATGTTATTATTTCATCAAGCCGGCCTAGCCTAAATGGTTTTTAATTGGGATTTTAAATTTTATGGATTTGGGGTTTTAAATTGGGTAGCCAGTGATTTAATTCTTTTTAATTGTCTTAACTTTTGCATTTGTATGTTTTTTAATTTTTGGCTGTTCACTGCCCTGAGTCCCTTCTGGGAGAAGGGCGGTATACAAATTAAATAAATAAATAAATAAATAAATAAATAAATAAATAAATAAATAAATAAATAAATAAATTAGCTTCGAGAAAACACTGAGCTCAAAATGTTTTAAAGTTGGCGCTATGAGCGTTTGCCTCGTAGCACCTTTTATTACGCCATTACACCCCGTCCTTGTTGGCCAGGTGGATGTCCATCAGCTGGGGAGCGCTTCTTTGGGCACCGCCCCTCCTCTGCGTCAGCATACCAGCCTCTATTGACAGTGTCAGTTGCCACGCCTCTGTCACGTATCCATCCCACCGGCATCCGTGAAAAGTCCAGCATCACCGGCATAGCAGCAACCACCACCCTGGTTTCTATCCCCGATGCACCGCAGTCCCGGAACCGACCGCCTATACTCAGTGCCGCCATCACCACTGTGAACAGCTGCTTTTCCCAGCAAGACATGTCATTCTGTATCCTCCACCATTCCTCCTTCCCATCCCTGCTTTGTCAAGCAATGCTCGACACTGCATTTGGTGCGTGGTGCGCACTGCGTATGCACGTGCACAGCGAGCATGTGCAGCCAGCGAACCAGTAGTAAACCCGTTCAGATTTTACCACTGGTGCAAACGGAAGTGTTAGGATATGGTTTGAGCCTAACTAGTTGTCCAGGCAATATATGTGTACTGTAACTTTAATCTGTAAATGTATTATGTGACTTTAATGCTGAGTCATGCTGTAATTAGATAATGACTGGTTGTGAGAGTATTTAAGCAAGGTATTGTAACATGTTCAGTTGCTGCTATGATATGCTGCCATTGATGATGAAGCTGCTATGCTATGCTGCCATTGTGTGTGAAGATGATGAGATGATGAAGCTGCTATGATAAGCTACCATTGAGAGGAGTTGATATCTGCTAATCATCGTTGGATGGATCTGTAACCATCGTGGTTTGTGAACCAGAGTGAGTTTGTTATTCTAACCAACTACTGTCTGTTGGGTAAGAAGATTCTGTAACTACTGGACTGATTTTACTGGCAAAGACTTGGAATTTGTTTAAAGACTATGAGACTGTTTTTCCACTATAAAGTAAGCTTTTGATAAACCAGTTTGCACATCTCTTATTCATTGCTCTCAGCAACATTCCCTTGTGCATTTACTCTGCTGGTTGCTAACACAACACCAATATCCTTAACAGAAAGAACATGTGGTCAAAGGCATACAGAAGACAATTTTTATTGTTATTTTATTTATTTATTCAGTTTGTCAAACATGTACGAGATAACAGGAATAAGTATGAACATGGATATTAATACAGGAAATGGGTACGAATAAATGGGGACAGTAGGACAAGGATGGTAGGCACACTGTTGCGCTTATGCACGCCCCTTACACACCTCTTAGGAATGGGGTGAGGTAGACAGTAGACAGTCTAAGGTTAAAGTTATGGGGGTTTGGGGCAGGTTCTCACAGGTTCTGAAGAACTGGTAGTGGAAATTTTGAGCAGTTTGGAGAACCGGCAAATACCACCTCTGGCTGGCCACAGAATGGGGAGGGGATGTGGATTTTGCAGTATCCTTCCCCTGGAGTGGGATGGGAATGGAGATTTTGCAGTATCCTTCCCCCAGGAGTAGGGAGGGAGTAGAGATTTTGCAGTATCTTTCCCCTGCCACACCCACCAAGACACACTCAGCAAGCCACGCCCACAGAACCAGTAGTAAAAAAGTTTGGATATCACTACTCGTTTGGGGAAATAACAACAGAGTCAGGTAGTGCATTCCAGGCATTGACCTCTCTGTTGCTGAAGTCATATTTTCTGCAATTGAATTTGGAGCAGTTTACCTTGAGTTTGTAACTATTGTGTGCTCGTGTATTGTTGCGGTTGAAGCTGAAGTAGTCATTGACAGGTAGGATGTTGTAGCAGATAATTTTGTGTACTACGCTTAGATCAGACCGTAGTCTGCATAGTTCTAAATTGTCTAATCCCAAAATTTCAAGCCTGGTGGCATAAGATATTCTGTTGTGCGCAGAGGAGTGGAGGACTCTTCTCGTGAAATATCTCTGGACTCACTCAATTGTATTAATGTCTGATATATAATGTGGGTTCCAGGCAGATGAGCTGTATTCAAGAATTGGTCTAGCAAAGGTTTTGTATCCTCTAGTTTGCAATACAATATTACCGGAGAAGAAGCTTCGCAAGATTAGGTTAACAACTCTTAATGTCTTTTTGGCAATGTTGCTGCAGTGAGCTCTGTCACTTAGATCGTTTGAGATTTAAAGGTATTTATTTAAATACCTTAATTTAAGGTACCTTAATTTAATTTTACCACCAACACTGGTGGTTTTTAAGAAGAGTTTGGACAACTATTGGTATAAAATAGTATAGGGTTTCCTGCTTGAGTAGGGGTTGGATTAGAAGACCTCTATGGTTCCTTCCAACTCTATTGTTATGTTATTGTGTTAAATGCCTGATCTCTTCCTCTTTGACCTGTCAGTTGAATGCATGGAAGTTGTGGTGAAAGAAGTCCAGATCCACCATGCAAGGTTTGTTTTCTCTCCTGTCCACATCTCTCTGTAGAAAGAACAAAACCACAAGTAAATTAAGCAGCCAAAGGCCAAGGAAGCAACTGCCCCCAAACCACATTCATAGCAAGAATATTAAAAGTGTTAGTTTCCAGAACCAAATCACCTTCCTTTCTTGGAATGACAAGGATTGTTGTTGTTGTTTTTGTTGTCCTCCTCCTCCTCCTCCTCCTCCTCCTCCTCCTCCTCCTCCTCCTCCTCCTCCTCCTCCTCCTCCTCCTCCTCCTCCTCCTTCTTCTTCTTCTTCTTCTTCTTCTTCTTCTTCTTCTTCTTCCATCTTCCTCCTCCTCTCCTCCTCCTTCTCATTCCATCTTCTTCCTCCTCCTCCTCTTCTTCTTCTTCATCATCATCATCTCCTCCTCCTCCTCCTCTTCTTCTTCTTCTTCCATCTTCCTCCTCCTCCTCCTCCTCCTCCTCCTCCTCCTCCTCCTCCTCCTCCTCCTCCTCCTCCTCCTCCTCCTCCTCTTCTTCTTCTTCTTCTTCTTCTTCTTCTTCTTCTTCTTCTTCTTCTTCTTCTTCTTCTTCCATCTTCCTCCTCCTCTCCTCCTCCTTCTCATTCCATCTTCTTCCTCCTCCTCCTCTTCTTCTTCTTCATCATCATCATCTCCTCCTCCTCCTCCTCCTCCTCTTCTTCTTCTTCCATCTTCCTCCTCCTCCTCTTCTTCTTCTTCCATCTTCCTCCTCCTCATTCCATCTTCCTCCTCCTCCTCTTCTTCTTCCATCTTCCTCCTCCTCTCCTCCTCCTCCTTCTAATTCCATCTTCCTCCTCCTCCTCCTCTTCTTCTTCTCCTCCTTCTCATTCCATCTTCCTCCTGCTCCTGCTCCTGCTCCTGCTCCTGCTCCTGCTCCTGCTCCTGCTCCTGCTCCTGCTCCTGCTCCTCCTCCTCCTCCTCCTCCTCCTCCTCTTCTTCTTCTCCTTCTCCTTCTCCTTCTCCTTCTCCTTCTCCTTCTCCTTCTCCTTCTCCTTCTCCTTCTCCTTCTCCTTCTCCTTCTTCTTCTTCTTCTTCTTCTTCTTCTTCTTCTTCCCCTTGCCCAAGACTGAGTTCTAGACTGGTTCTCTCCTTCAGATCAGTTTCCATCAGTGACTTCTTGTTCTGCCCTCAGGTGCTTTGATAAATAGGTGAACTCCCCTCTTCCTTGTGGCAACTCATATCAAATATTGGAACGCTGCTATCACGTCACTCCTAGTCAGGGGTGGGTTCTAAATATTTTACTACTGGTTCTGTGGGCGTGGCTTATTTTGTGGGCATGGCTTGATGGACATGTGACAATTATTTAGGATTTAGCAGAGGTAGTGGTCTACCAGGCTTTTAACTGCTTGCAGAGCTGTACTGATCTACCCATTTATTTTTTGCAGGCACTGGTTTACCCATTTATTTTTGCAGGCACTGATCTACTAATGTATTTTTGCAGGCAACGGTCTACTTGAAGAGCACTCGGAGGCTCCAACTGGTCCAGAATGCGGCCGCGCGGGTGGTTATGGGCTCAACTCGTTGTGCCCGCGTGACACCCCTCCTGTGCGAGCTGCACTGGCTCCCAGTGGTCTTCCGGGTGCGATTCAAGGTGTTGGTTACCACCTTTAAAGCGCTCCATGGCATAGGACCCGGGTACCTTCGAGACCGTCTTCTGCCACCAATAGCCTCCCACCGACCAGTCCGCTCCCACAGAGAGGGTCTCCTCAGGGTGCCATCAGCCAAGTTATGTCGGCTGGCGACGCCCAGGGGGAGGGCCTTTTCTGTGGGAGCCCCAGCCCTGTGGAATGAACTGCCCCAGGAAATACGCAAGATCTCCGACCTCCGAGTGTTTCGTTGCGCACTGAAGACCCTGTTATTCCGCCAGGCAGGGCTATCAACTTAATAATTTTAATTGGGGTATTTTAAATGTTTGGGGTTTTAAATCGGCCAAATCTATGTAATTATTTTAATTTTTAATTATTGTTGTGTGTTGTGTTTTTAAATTGGCTGTACACCGCCCTGAGTCCTTCGGGAGAAGGGCGGTATAGAAATAAAATTATTTATTTATTTATTTATTATTTATTTACTCATTTGTTTTCTTTTAACACTGATCAGCTGTAGGTCGGCCCTTTGAAGCCCCGCAGCAAGAGTTTTTTTCCCTCTAGCCATCAGCTGGAACTCAAGAGGCAGCAATAGATTGGGGGTGGGACCAAATAAAAGGTAATAATGTAGGGGGTGGGTGGGTGGGGCGCAGGGGGGCAGGGCGGTTCGGTGATGTCATATCATCACCGCTACCAACTCGGGAGAACCGGACCAAACCAGGAGGAACCCACCACTGCTCCTAGTCCTTCTTTTCATTAAACTAGACCTACACAATTCCTGCAACTGTTCTTCATATCGTTTAACTTCCAATCCCCTAATCATCTTTTTTTTTTTTTTGCTCTTCTCCCCTCTCTTTCTAGAGTCTCAACAACTTTGTTTTTTGTATCATGGTGACCAATATTCCAAATGTGGTCTTCCTAAGGCATTATAAACACTTCATGCCTTCAAAACAGAGCAAATTACAATGAAGCAGCTAGAAAACAGTTTCTTTTCTAGCTGTGGATGTTTAGTGTTGATTTTTCTCTCCCCACCTCCTAGTTTTGGCTTCCAAGACCTCCTAATGTGGACTGACATCACAAATTAATGACATGGAAGTTCATTGAAGGGCAGGGAGAGGAAAACAGACCAAGCACATTAACATGCACTCCGCAACCTTGCTTCCAGTTTGCATGGAAGCTGATGGTTGGAGGTTACAGTTTCATTAAAAATTGACAACATTTTAAATGCTAATCAAAACTGCTTGTCCTTTCAAAGTCTATTTATCTTTTTTTGGGGACAGGGGAGAAGTGGGGGAGGCAGAGGGGCAGAAAAACAGGGAAGGCGAGAGAGACATCAAAGAATTTTGACTTCGTATCATAACAAATTGTCCGTCTATTTCTGCTATACACACCTTCTCCTCCTTAAGTATCACTCCTAGGACAGATCCTGGACTACTAACAGCAGAAAGAAAGAAAAAATGTATTTCAGGATTAGGGAACAAGTAGGCGATGGAAACACACAAAAACACAAAGAGAAGAAGGAACTTGTCATTCAGTTCCGGGCAAGGATGGAAGGGAGAAACAAGATATGACTTATGTGAAGGAGATTGTGTTTGTGAAGGATAATGGTGTGTACCTGTAACATACCAGATTTGCTTTGCTTCTGGAAAAAAAAAACACTTTAAAATCCATGCTATGAATGTGGTGTGGAGACAGTTGGTTCCTTGGTCTATCGGCTGTTTTTAATTTACTGGTGGTTTTGGAATACAGTTGTAGACTTTGTATGAGCAAAGCTGTGTGTTAGCGTATAGTAGCACACACACACACACACACTCACTCACACAACAGTCTGAAAACAGCTTTCCCAATTAACCAACATTATTAAAACAGATGTGCTTTTGCGAGGGGCAGTTGGTGAAGTGAACTGCAGTGACTGATGTCTTGTCTTTTAATAAAATTTAAGAAAAAAAATAAGAGCCTTGGTAGTACACGGGTTTAAGGCACCCTGTTATTAAGCTGGTTATTAAGACCAGCTGCCTGCAATTACTGCAGGGTTCGAATCTCGCCAGGGCTCAAGGTTGACTCAGCCTTCCATCCTTTCTAAGATAGGTAAATTGAGGACCCAGTTTGTGGGGGCAATAAGCTGACTTTGTATAAATATACAAAAGGATGAAGGCTATTGTTGAGCACATTGTAAGCCGCCCTGAGTCTTCGGAGAAGGGCGGCATATAAATCAAATTAAAAATAAAATAAAATTGCTAGTCGGAAAGAGGGCTACCGGAGCCGTCCTGATTTTATTATGCATGTCTAGTTTGAATCTGTTTTAAATGTTCTGTCCCCGTCCCACACACACACACACACACCAACAGACGTCCAAGAGTTAAAAATCAAACCAGCCGACAAAATCCTTTTCCTTATGATAACGGAATTTGGCAGCAACCTAGGGCTGCCTGCCAAGAGTTTATTACTCATGAAGAGATAACTTCTCTCCGCTTCTGGTACATCAAAGTAAAATGTTCAATAATTACAGAGTAATTTAAATCCAAATATAATCCAGCAAAGTCTATAGCAAAAGTCCGGCAATGCAGAATGGCGTGGAAGCTTTCAGCTTTGTTCATCACAAGGCTTGACTGGCCATCACGCTCCCTTTTATACCCTGTGGGGTGTGGTCCAGTGACTCAGCCTAATCTCGGGCACGCCTTTTCTTCTGTTGCACGCGCTTATCTCTGCGACATTGCCGAGGATCCAGCCAAGACTCATCTCCCTCATTACCGTCCACCTGTGGCTGTGTGGACGTGCTTGGCCCCAGGCCTATCTCTTGACCTTCGGCGGACACCGAAGGCATTGCCAGAGAGGAGGGTCCTGGAGAGGGAGGCCTTGCCAACTCCTCTCCTTCACTCTCAGAGTCCTCTCCTGCTGATGACACAGGCTCAGGTAACGGAGCCACAACATTAAAGAATGCATAGTTTGAGGGAGGGAGAGAGAGAGAAAGAGGAAGGATGGAAGGGAAGGACTGTCACAGGGAAGAAGGTGTCAAGTTTATTTTCCATAGCACCCGAGGACAGGACAAGAAGCAGTGGATGGAAGCTGGTCAAAGGGAAATTCAACCTAGAAATGAGGAGGAATTTCCTGAGAGGGAGAACAATCAACCAGTGCCTTGAGAAGTTATGGGTGCTTCATCACTGGAGGCTTTCAAGAAAAGCTAGGACAACCATTTGTCCAGGATGGTATAAGGACTCTTGCCTTGGGCATGGGGTTAGACTAGAAGACCTTCAAGATCCCTTCCAGCCCTATGATTTTATGAGGAAAGGAGAGACAGAAGGAGGGAGAGAGGGACGGAGGGAGGAAAGAAGGAAGGAAGAAAGGAAGAAAAGGAAGGAAGGAAGGAAGGAAGGAAGGAAGGAAAGGAGAGGAGAGGAAAGGAAAGGAGAGGGAAAGGAAGGAAGGGAGGGAGGGAAGGGAGGGAGGAAAGGGAGGGAGGGAAGAAGGAAGGAGGAAAAGAGAGGGAGGGAGGAAGGATGGAAAAGTTTGTCAAAGATTGATAGAAAAATTAACTATCATACTACATCTTAGCAGTTTTAATATGAAACTGGGATTAGTTCAAGCTGGCGGATGATTCTACATCTTACTCTGTAGTTTTGCTGTCACTATCAGCCAACAAGCACAGTCACAACACTGTTGTTCAGAGAATATGGCGTGTGTTCCTCATGCACATTTTTTTTTCTTTCCAAGAGGAAAAGCATCGCAGAAACAAAATAACAAATAAAGTAAGAAAACCAAATTTCCAAAGAGATAAGTGACTGTTTTGATCGAGTGCTAAAATGTGACGTGTTTCGTTCCCAACAACAATTACTGGAAAAAGCTTGTCCTTGACCCAAAAAATATTTGCAATTCTAGGCCAGACATAATTATTCCATTCCAAAGGACTGAAAAAAAGATGTAATCTCAAAGATCCAGATGCATTGGGATGGAATGGCTTTTCAGAACCCATTTAGACGCAAAGTTTCATCCAGAATATTGTGTTAAAACAAGTTGGGGAGGGGGGGGTGGGAGGTTCTCCTGGACTGCTTGACAGCTTTTGGTAACAACAACCACAATATCTTTCCAGTGGTGGGATTCAAATAATTTAACAACCGGTTCTCTGCCCTAATGATTTCTTCCAATAACCAGTTCACCAAACTGCTCAGAAAGTTAACAACCGGTTCTCCCGAAGTGGTGCGAACTGGCTGAATCCCACCACCATATCTTTCTGCCACCGATAGCCTCCCACCGACCAGTCTGCTCCCACAGGGAGGGACTCCTCAGGGTGCCATCAGCCAAATTATGTCGGCTGGCGACACCCAGGGGGAGGGCCTTCTCTGTGGGAGCCCCAGCCCTGTGGAATGAACTGCCCCTGGAAATACGCACAATCTCTGACCTCCGAGTTTTTCGCTGTGCCCTCAAGACCCTGCTCTTCCGACAGGCAGGGCTATCTTTGTAATGGAGTTTTAAATTTGGAGTTTTTAAATTTGTGGGTTCTTAATGAATTTTGGCCGCAAATGTAAGAATTTTAATAATTTTTAAATTTAATTATGATGCTTGTATTGTGTTTTTACCTGGCTGTGCACTGCCCCGAGTCCTATCTATCTATCTATCTATCTATCTATCTATCTATCTATCTATCTCTATCTATCTATCTATCTATCTATCTATCTATCTATCTATCTTTCTTTCTTTCTAAGCTTTTTGGTGGCATTGGCGATATTACTTTGCAGAGGTTCTGGTCCTTTCTTGGCAGATGCCCAGAAAGTGACTAGGTTGTTCCATACCTAGTTTATCAACCTGTCATATTATACATGGTACATATTATGGTCTGTCGGCTGCTGGCCCCTCCAGCAGCCAAATCAGAGGAGGAGGAGGAGGAGGTGTGGGAGTCAGAGCCAACATCAAGGCAACCTGAGAGCTCTGAGGGAGGAGAGGAAATGGAGCTGGCAGAGAGAGAAAGAGAGAGAGAGAGAGAGAGAGAGAGAGAGAGAGAGAGAGAGAGAGAGAGAGAGAGAGAGAGAGACTGAGCCGTCCGTCAGCTCTCAGATGGAGAGTCAACAGCCCCCAGGTCTGGAGGTGGCTGATGAGGAAGAGGAGGAACAGCTGGGCCCTGTGCCTGACGTGTGGTTGCCCAGAAGGGAGAGGAGAGGAGAGCAATAGAAATGTATGGGCTGATCCTTAGGACAGAAGAGCCACCGCTGCTAGCGAAGCCCCACCCTATCTCTGGGGATCAAAGGCAGGGGGCGGAGATGAATAGGTGTGGCAGACAACTATTCATCTCCTTGCCGGACAGACTTGTTAGCCTGTGACAGAAATTTTTTTGCCGGGGCTGCTGGCATTCCTGATAAAGGAATCTTTTGAGTTCACGTCAGAGGGTTTCTCATGTTTGGGGAGCTGGGTCATAAGAGGACCATCTTGTCTCCTCTGCTACTTAGCAGCCATGAAATCACTGGCAGAGATCCATTGGAGCCTCAGAATGGGGGTATCAGTAATTTTGCAGGAAACATCATTTGAGTGGGTCTCAACCTGTGGTCTGCGGACCCCTGGGGGGATGGTCACAGGGGGTCCACAAAGGCTGGAAGAATTGTTATGATTTAAATCTTGAGTTAAGTCTTGGGGATCCATGGCCACAAATATATATTTACAGGAGGTCCTTGGTGAAAAAAAGGTTGAGAACCGTTATCTTATTGTCTTAATTATTCTTCCAATTTTGCTTTCTTGATTTTTGTGCGGAATGTGGTATGTCAGGGGTGTCAAACTCAAGACCAACGGGCCAGATCCAACCTATGGGGTGTTTAGATTTGGCCCGCAAGGATGCCCTGGAAGCACCAAAGAACTGGCCCGCGGTGCCAGTGAAAATGAAGCTTAGGAGGAGCATGCAAGAAGGGACAGAAAAGGAGAAAGGGAAAGAGGAAAGAAAAAGAAGGGAAGATGGGAAAAGAGCAAGGAAGGAAAAAGAAGGAAAGACAGGAAGGAAGAAGAAAGGAGAAGGAAGAGGAAAGGAAAAAGAAGAAAAGGAGGGAAGGAAGGAAGGAAGGAAGGAAGGAAGGAAGGAAGGAAGGAAGGAAAGAGGGAGGGAGGGAGGGAGGGAGGGAGGGAGGGAGGGAGGGAGGGAAGGAAGGAAGGAGGGAGGGAGGGAGGGAGGGAAGGAAGGAAGGAAGGAAGGAAGGAAGGAAGGAAGGAAGGAAGGAAGGAAGAGGATAGATTATAATGAGAGTGACAGAAGGAAGTCCTGCCTTAGCACTTGGCCACCACAGGTGCCCTGACTAGGTGGCTCAGTGGCTAAGACACTGAAGGTGTCGATCAGAAAGGTCGGCAGTTTGGCTGTTCGAATCCCTAGTATAGGTCTCCTGCGTGAGCAGGGGGTTGGACTAGATGAACTCCAAGGTCCCTTCCAACTCTTTTACTGTTACTGAGTGATGTTGAGCTGGCCATACCTATCGCAGCCACACCCACCTAGGTTGAGATCAAACACAACCCTGATGAGGCCTTCAATGAAATAGAGTTTGACACCCCTGTTGTATGTGAAGGGTTGCCTATGTTACCGAGTTCCACCATCATCTACTGCCTTCACATCAATAAACTGAAAGAAAAAAGAAAACACATTTTCATTGTTGCAGAGTGAAAAGACTGGGAAGGATGAAAAGATAGAAAGCAAAACTGCCCTAGTTATGGAGGAAGAATGGATTTGAAAAAAAAAATCTGGGTTAAGCATTGTGAACGGTGGAGAGGAAACTAAGAATGATTAATTATGTACCATTAAGTTGGTGTTCACTCTTTGCAACACAGAGAGACACCTACTCCAAGGTTACTCCTCTCTGAAGTGGTTCCAATAAATGCACACATTGCAACTATAATTAAGATATTGATAAAACTGAGCGAGTCCAGAGATGGGTAACAACAATAGTTAAATGTCTGTGGGGAAAATATATATATCAGGACTTATGTATACGTAGTTATCATTAGCATTAATTAACCATTTTATTAAATAAAATTACAAGCATATTAGCCAAAATATCACATATTTTTTACCCTAATCTGTTCATCATAAAATCTGTCACAAAGGCTTGGACAATGTCTATGGAGATTCTCAGTCATCCAGGTCATGACTATCTAACAAAATGAAATTCAATGGTGAAAAAAGTAAGGTTCTACGTTTAGGCAAGAAAAACAAAATGCACAGGTACAGTATAGGTGGTACTTTGCTCAATAGTAGTAAGAGGGAGAGGGATCTTGGAGTCCTAGTGGACAACCATATAGATAGTAGCCAGACACGTGCAGCAGCTGCCAAAAAAGCCAACACAGATATAGGCTGCATAAACAGAGGGATAGAATCAAGATTACGTGAAGTGTTAATGCCACTTTATAATGCTTTGGTAAGGCCACACTTGGAATACTGCATCCAGTTTTGGTCGCCACAATGTAAAAAAGATGTAGAGACTCTAAAAAGAGGGCAGAGAAGAGCAACAAAGATGATTAGGGGACTGGAGGCTAAAACATATGAAGAATGGTTGCTGTAAATGGATATGTCAAATTTAATGAAAAGAAGGACCAAGGGAGATATGATAGCAGTCTTCCAATATCTGAGGGGCTACCAGAAAGAAGAGGGAATCAAGCTATTCTCAAAAGCACCTGAGGGTAGAATAAGAAGCAATGGGTGGAAACTAATCAAGGAGAGAAGCAACTTAGAACTAAGGAGAAGTTTATTTTCCTGGGCTCCAAGATCACCGCAGATGGGGACTGCAGCCAAGAAATTTTTTATTTCTTGCTCCTGGGGAGGAAAGCTATGGCAAAGTTAGACAGCATACTAAAAAGCAGAGACATCACCCTGCCAACAAAAGTGCGTATAGTCAAGGCGATGGTTTTCCCAGTTGCAATGAATGGCTGTGAAAGTTAGACCATATGGATGGCTGAGCACCAAAGAATTGAGGCCTTTGAACTCTGGTGCTGGAGAAGACTCCTACGAGTCCCTTGGACTGCAAGGCGATCAAATTGGTCAGTCCTAGAGGAGATCAGCCCTGACTGCTCTTTAGAAGGCCAGATCCTGAAGATGAAACTCAAATATCTACATAATGTGCAAAAGAGATAACCAACAAGCCAAAAAGGGAATAAAAGATAAAAAAACTTCCGCACCAGCAATCAACACCCAGATGAACATAGATGAACTCTTAAGAGTAACATCAGACCAACAATCAAGAAGTAAACTGTCAGATGTAAATGCCTTATTCCCTAATGTGTAAATAGTATATAAATGGGATATCAGGGGTTAACTTATTCTCCAACTCTTAATGTATTCATAATTCACCACTCCCACTCATGGCTCCACCCATTGTATATATAAAGAGCCACCTTCACCCTTTTCCTTGCTTCTATCTGTGAATATTCAGTGAATATAGAATGCCTATTGTAAATAAAAGGAAATATATTTAAACCTTTAATTCCTACCACTATTATTGAGTCTGATCCTGAAAATATTGCAACAATATGGTAGCAGAGGATGGTTAATTGACTCAATAAATACTTAAAAATGTCTAAGAAAGATAGGCCCAACACCAGGGCCTACAGCAAAGAAATGGAAACTGAACAAGAAATAATCAACGAATCCACTAACGCGATTTCGAGAGAATCCGAAGAATACACCACTGAAGACGAAGAATTAATAGATGAAAATGATGACCAGGAGGAAATCGAAATAGAGAATAACGAACTCAGGTCAGAGATATTAAAACTATTAAAAAGCCAGAAGAATGATGAAAGCCTCATCGCGAACCTCCAAGAAATGCTGAAGAACAGCGGAGCAGCGAGAGAGAAAAACATCACTAACGAGAAACCTAAAGACCAAAAAATTGTGAGTGATATGACTACAGAGAAAGTCATTATGAAAAACAAAAAATGTGATCCCGCGCGAAAATTTGAATGGCAGCCATCTTGGTTTCAACAGGCCTCCAAGGTGAGCGAAGCAGAGCCAATCAAAATGCTCAGTTCAAAATTTCTGGCGCGAAAAACGTTATCAGACAACGAAAATGAAAAGGAGGATTCAAACTCCTCGGAAGAGCCAGAATCAGAAAGTGAAGATGACTCGACGAAATCCCAAGTAAAGTCAGCAATGAAGACGCTTTTTGCTGCATTTGGGCCAAAATTAAAAATTACCAAAGCGCCACCGAAGAAGCAAGCGAACAAGCCGATACCTCAAGACCTGCGCGCTCCCATCCTGACTTCGAGAGCGACGACGCCCGAACCCAGAGAGCCATGTCGATTCCGCCCTACACCACAGACCGAAGCAAGTGCCAACGCCCCCAAAAGAAAAAGAAGAGCAGTCGCCGTCATCAGAACTCCCAAGGCCGAACCAGAGACCGACTCGTCTGAAGAAGAGCAGAGCGAGCGAGCCGCAATGGAGAGAACCTTCCACGACGACGCCAAGGAAGAAATGAACAACGCGCATGTGCGAAACTACGTAGATGGTCCGGAAAGACATGAACTGGCCAGAGAACCACGCAGACTCGTTGCGAGCATCCCCATGCCATTTTGCAACTTCCTACACTTGCGAGACCACGGACTACCTCAGGTTGTAAGTAATGGACAAAATAATGTGGGGAACTTACCCAGTGACTTCCCAAAACTAAGGGTTGATGGCATTAATTTGCAAGAATGGTATCAACAGCTCCAGGTTGTCTTTATGAAGGAAAATTTACTATTTTTTATCACTAGTCCCCCAAGAAGACCTTGGACTTTAAAAATAGATTGTTTACACCATAGAGCATTTTTCTTAATAATATCTAGTGTGTCTCCTGCAATGTATCATAGCATCAAACCAAATTTGACTGTTTCAGAAATAATTCAATGCATGTTTAATTTATTTCACAGCGACAGTGTAGCTACTACCACAAGAATGTCTAAGGATTTCTTTTCTTCTAGAGTAAAGCCAGGGGTTTCCATAAGTGAGCATTTAATATCTTTAAACAAAATAAGAGCTGAGCTGCATTTGAGGGGGGAAGTGATTTCAGACCAAACAATGAAAAGTGTTATTATCAACTCACTTGATTCATCATGGGATAGTTTTATGTCACATTTAGACACTATCAATCTAGGATATTTATCCATAGAAAGTCTATCCAACAAATTGATAGCAGAAGACAATTCAAGAAAAAATCGTTCTAGCAATCACACAGAGCACAAACCTTTTAGGAAAGTAGCTTTCCAAGAAAAATATAATGAAACATTCAAATGCCACAATTGTGGGTCCAGGGAACACAATAGAAGAGATTGTCCCAAAATTTCAAAGGAAAGACATAGGTCAGAATATAGGAACAAATACAATTATAGACAGTCTTCCATAGATAGACATAGATATAGAAGCCCACCAAATTACAGAGAAAATAGAGGGGGCAGAGAAAATTCAAAAGAGAGAAAATCTGGTTCACTGAATGGACTAAATAAACAAGACAGCACTAAAACACAACAAAATGAGAACAATAATTGGCTTATTGATTCTGGAGCAACTAATCACACTACTAATAACAAAAATATATTGTCTTCATTTACAGAAGATAAATTTGTAATAAAGGTAGCTAACCAAGAAAAAGTTCAAGTATTAGGCAGAGGGAATGTGACCTTGCCTGGTCTAGGAAAAATAGAGGGGGTATTGTTAATACCTGAAATACCTCATAACATACTAAGTGCCATAAAACTAAGTAGAGATTCTGACATTAATATAGTTTTCTCAAAAGGAAAAGCAACTTTAGAGAAGAATAAAATAAATGTAGGCACTGTAATGATTAAAGGAGGCCTACCTTATCTGATAACAAAAGAAAAATGGTTGCATAACATTGATTCAAATATGGAAGATTGTATTGAAGCAGATGATGAAAATATCAGTAACAGTGACAATGATGAATGTAAAATATCTCATGATCACGCAGATACACACAATGAAAAAAAACCAAAAATAGGTAAGCCAATTCATGATGAGTGTGCTCACATCTTACATAGGAAGTTAGGACATGCCAGTTTTCCTGTAGTACAAAAAATGACTGAACACGCAGAAGGTGTCAAAATAAAAAATTGTGAAAACTATTTGGAATGCTCAGTATGTAAATCTACAAAACTAAAAACTAGTCCCAGGCCAAGGAAATCCACCAGATCAACTAACAAAATTTTTGACTTAGTACACATGGACCTAGTTGGCCCATTAACTCCATCAATCACTTATAGAAAACGTTACTTCCTGACAATAGTAGACGATTACAGTCGCTATGGGTTTGTTTACACATTAAAACACAAGGATGAAACTTTTCCAAAATTTAAGGAATTTTACAAACGCATAGAAACACAACACAATATCAGAATAAAACAAATTATGACAGATAGGGGATGTGAATTCATGTCTAAAGAATTCTCCCAATGGTTAAAGGATAGAGGAATGCTACATTACACGTCTAGCCCATTTTCTGCGTTCCAAAACGGGATTGTAGAGAGAAAAAATTCCACGTTACAAACCATGATTAGGTGCACATTAGAGGATGCTGGCTTAAGCAAACAATTTTGGTCAGAAGCCTTACATTATTCAAATTACACACAAAATAGAACTTGGTCCAGTATAGTAAATAAGACACCATATGAAGTAATGTATAATAGGAAACCAAAATTAGCACACATGCACATATTTGGAGTCACTGCAGACGTACACATACCTAAACAGTTGAGAAGAAAGGGAGAAAATGTATCCAGAAGACTCAGATTTATGGGATATGAAACTGGCACCAAAGGGTACAGATTCATTGATAATAATAACAAATTTATAGTTTCCAGAACAGCTGTGTTCCATGAACAGGCTAACTGGTCTAAATTGCATCTCAACGAAATATTTCCAAATAAATGCAAAGATACAAAATCTCGTGAGGAAGGGACCATAGAAAAACAAAATGTCAACAAATATAAAAGTAAAACCAAAACTTGGACAAATAGTCAACACAAAATAAAGACAGACACACTAACAAAAAAGGAAGCAAGATATTTGCATGACAACAATAGCAAACCTGAAAGAGCCATTAGGAACAACAGAAATCAAATGCCAAATAAATACAGAGATTACATAATGCATATGGATGGTGAACAAATAACACCTAATACATATGAGGAAGTATTAAAACTCCCTCATGAAGAAAAAGAAAAATGGGAACTAGCTATGAAAAAAGAGATGGAAAGTTTGCAAGGATTAAATGTATTTACACCTGCAATTGCACCTAAAGATAAAACAATTATTGGTACCAGATGGATATATAAAATTAAGAACCTAGAAGGAGGCAATACCCTATACAAAGCTAGATTAGTTGCACAAGGTTATGCACAAAAATATCCGGAGGACTATACTGATACGTACTCCCCCACAGTAAGAACAGAGAGTGTCAAAACAGCCCTAGTAGTAGCATCTGCACTCAATCTTGATGTATTCCAATATGACATACAGACTGCGTATCTACACGCAAAACTAGATAAGGAAATATATGTAAGAGCACCTCACAGTCAATACACCAACAAAAATGAAACTTGGCTATTGAACAAGAGTTTATACGGATTAAAGCAATCTGGTAAAAGATGGTACGATTGCTTGGTAAAAGTACTTAAAACCATGGATTTCAACGCTACCACTGCTGACAACTGTTTCTTTGTCAAAAAGAGTAATGATTACATTGAATTTGTATTGATTTATGTAGATGATATTTTATATATAGGGAAACACAAAGAGAGAAGAGAAACTTTTGTAAATAAGCTAAATGAACATTTCTCGTTGAAATCTCTAGGTAAAGTAAACAAATATCTTGGTGTCCAAATTAATAAGACTAGAAGGGGATTCAAACTTACTCAGAGAGATAAGATTATTGAACTTCTAAATAAATGCAATTTAAACAATGCCAAACCCTGTGACACTCCTATGCAAACTGATTTTCTTAGAAATACTGATGAATCTTCTCCTGAATTCAAGGATAATACATTTTATAGATCAATCATAGGTTCACTACTTTATATATCTAATTGGACCAGGCCAGATATCGCCTTACCACTCAATTTATTATCCAGACACGTCAGCAAACCAACTATGTATCACTGGGAAGCTGTTAAAAGAATTTTAAGATATCTGAAAAGTACATTAGATTTCTGCTTAGTATTAGAACCTAGTGATAATAAAGAACCAAAGCTTACATGTTACGCAGATGCAGATTGGGCTGGAGACATATCATGCAGAAAAAGTACTTCTGGTTATATTTTTCTCTTAAATGACTGTCCAGTTTACTGATACACTGGTAAACAAGAACTAGTAGCCATTTCAACAACAGAAGCGGAATATGTTTGTTTATCCAAAGCTGCAAATAATCTTGTATGGTTTAATGATTTAATTTCAGATGTTTGGAAAAAACCTGCTTTACCTTTTGTTATGCATGAAGACAATAAAGCAGCCATTGAAATATCTAGATCCGATGCCATTGGACAAAGATCCAGGCATATAGATATAAAATTTAAACATGTGAGACAATTGTCTCAAGATGGATTTATCAAAGCAGTGCATTGTGATACTTCGGAACAATTAGCTGACATATTGACAAAGCCTTTACCTTCTAAACAGCACAAATATTTAACTTCTAAATTGTATGTCTTGTATTGTCCCGAATCTGAATGTAATTGGTGTTGTATAGCGAATCGGCATTTAGAGGGGGATTTGTCAGATGTAAATGCCTTATTCCCTAATGTGTAAATAGTATATAAATGGGATATCAGGGGTTAACTTATTCTCCAACTCTTAATGTATTCATAATTCACCACTCCCACTCATGGCTCCACCCATTGTATATATAAAGAGCCACCTTCACCCTTTTCCTTGCTTCTATCTGTGAATATTCAGTGAATATAGAATGCCTATTGTAAATAAAAGGAAATATATTTAAACCTTTAATTCCTACTACTATTATTGAGTCTGATCCTGAAAATATTGCAACATAAACAATAGCCCAATCAAGGAACTTCCAAACAAGCCAATAGTAAACAGCCCAAACAAAGAACCTCCAAGAACACTCCCACCAACGCTGAGAGGGCAAGCCATTAGAACATAAACTGAGAGAAAATGCCACTCCTTACTAGACTGATGATGTTACCTAGTTGGGTAATAAAACATCTGCAAGAAAAAAACCAAGCTCAGAGAGTACCAAGAATCCATCATCATCATCCTCCTCCTCCTCCTCCTCCTCCTCCTCCTCCTCCTCCTCCTCATCATCATCATCATCATCATCATCATAATGTGTGTTGTCCCGATTGTAATTGGAGCCCTCGGAGCAATACCCAAAGGGCTACCCCGCTATTTAGAAATTCTAAATTTGCCGGACTTGAACATTTTGATTCTACAAAAAACCACCTTACTCGGAACAGCTTACATCCTCCAACGATACTTTAACAGTTCCTAGGTCCTTGGTTAGGGCTCGAGCTGCTGAGCTATTAACCAGCCTCAAAGACTGTGAATCTCACTAAATATTAATATAATAATAATAATAATAATAATAATAATAATAATAATAATAATAATAATAATAATATACAAACCATCAAAAGGCAGACTAAATAGAATATAGAACATAGACTATTAGAGTTGGAAGGGTCCTTGGAGGTCTTCTGGCTCAAGCAGGAGACCTTATACCATTTCAGACAAATGGCTGTCCAGTCTCCTTTTGAAAGCCTCTAGTGATGGAGCACCCACAACTTCTGAAGGACCACTAGATCTTGTTCTGCTGTCAGTTTTCTCTGTTTCTAAACCCATCCAACTTACTGCTAATTATCCTCTTCTTCTTTTTCCTTTCACCCTTCCTAGCGTGAAGAGCTTCTCCAAAGACGTGAAATGTTTTTGTGACTCAGTAAAGCCACTCTAGTTGCAACAGAGAACAAATTCCACTCTAGAAAAAACAAGAACAACAACTGAGATGGCTTAGACACTAGATACTTCATTAGACAATCACACCATCACATACGGTGTCTAGATAAGGTCCATCAAGTTTTTTTTTTCCAAAACTCTCTGTAGTGTACTACACTTTCTACTTTGTTTTATGGGACAGTAGATGTAATTGTCATTCAAGCAGTGTTAATAGGTCTCCGGAGGCCTATCAAATCTTTCATTCAGTTTCAATCAAAGTATTTCTGGACTTTTCATATCAGTCTAGTTTGCCCCCATCATCGGTTCGATGTCATCGTTCCAAGACCATTGACGCAGAACCTTGTCTACGTCCAAATTTGGGGAGCTATCTGTCATATTAGCAGCTCATGCTGAAGTCATCTTGCAGCCAACTAACTTAAACACACATAAATGCATGCGAGATTAAAGTCATTCTAAATCACATTGGTATTCCTTCTGGAAGACACCAGACTCTATTATTCTAAAAATTTCATTCAACCATGGAATTAAGATCCCAAAGAATGGATTGCAATAAACATGCCCTTTGGAAAAAAAAAATCAAATTACTCATATTTCAAGCGTTTTTATTGCAAATTAAAATGCATGGTTTAGACCATATTTCAATTATCGTCTCTACATTACTGTTTAAGCAAATGACTGGAGTTAACAAGAGAGCTACTACATTTTGAATACATTGATTTTCTGCTTGGTGTAAACTCTAAATAGCCGATTAGAAGGCTGTGAATCAGAAGAGCTTCGTGTACCTAATACACTCAGCTCTAAATTATGAGCTGAAAACTCTGTTGCTTCTTGAATGGAATGCAGATATATTATTAGCAGTTGTACCCCACTGGTCATCTCTGTCCAGTTTGAAAAACGGCACCAATTTTGATAGATGGATCAAACTAATTTACAAACCCGACGTATTAAAAGTTATAAAAGCTGCTTGAGGTTTCTTCAAGATCAACTGCTTCAAAAAATAAAGAAGCTAATATGTAACTTTGCCTCTATTTCTCAATTCGACGGATAACATCAGTGGCCACCACAAAATAATATCATACCCAAACTTTTTACTATATTAAAAACAAGCAAATCCTCTTCCTGTTTGTTTTCATTCTCCTTCTCTACTGTGGGGGAGGAAAATGTGAGGCCAACAGAAGAGAGTATTTGCAACAGAGGGGTTCTTGGTGATTTCTGAGCTTGGTTGTTTTCTTGCAGATGTCTCATGACCAAACTAGATAACATCATCAGTGTCAGAAGGGAATGGGATTTGCTTTCTGTTTATATACAAGTGACTTGACCTGTCAGTTTTAGTGTGAATGTTCTTGGTAGTTCCTTGATTAGGCTGTTGTGTATTATTTGATTATTGGTTTAGTATTAATACATATAGATGATTTAGATAGATAGATAGATAGATAGATAGATAGATAGATAGATAGATAGATAGATAGACAGATAGACAAACAGACAGATAGACAAACAGACAGACAGGCAAATAGATATAGATGATAGATAGACAGACAGACAGATAGATAGATATAGATGATAGTTGATAGATAGATAGATAGATAGATAGATAGATAGATAGATAGATAGATAGATAGATAGATGGATGGACGGATGGACGGATGGATAGTCAGACAGACAGACAGATAGATAGAGAAAAGTTTCCTCTCTTCCTCCTCTTCCTCCACAAACCCCTTCCCTTCTAGCATGGATGAAGATACCTAGATGGGTAATGAAATATCTGCTGAAAACAACCAAGCTCAGAAAGCAACAAGGACCCCTCAGTTCCACCTGAGTCACAAATATTCTCTTCTACTGATACTAGCGATCGTATCAATCAGTAGATAATGCCATGGGTATTTCAACCATGCACTGGGCTGGGGGCTGGATTAGATGATCTCCAAGCTTGCTAGATGATAAGGATGATGTCAATGACATCACGATGGTGATAATGATGCAAATCAATCTACTACAGGATAGAGGAGGAATGTCTGGCACAAGGTCACCCAGATGCAGAGATGCAAACAGAGAGAGACAGACAGACAGACAGACAGACAGACAGACAGACAGACAGACAGACAGAGACAGAGACAGAGACAGAGAGACAGAGACATGCAGAGAGAGAGAGAGAGAAACAGAGATGCAGAGAGAGTGAGAGAAACAGAGAGACAGAGAGAGACAAAGAGATGAAGAGAGAGAGACAGACAGAGAGATGCAGAGAAAGATGCAGAGAGAGATGAGAGAGAGAGACAGAGAGAAAGAGAGATATGCAGAGACAGAGAGAGAAACAGAGAGAGAAAGAGATGCAGGGAGAGAGAGAGACAGAGAGACAGAGACAGAGAGAGACAGAGACAGAGACAGAGAGACAGACAGAATAATCAATACCGATCTGATAATCCCAGCAATGCCATCTAATTCAGGTTTCAGATAATTGCTATGCCATAATATTATTTATTCTAGCTAAATGTATCAAGCACGAAAAATGCTATATGCATTTTAAAGTTGGATTTTATTTGCTGTATGGTAACTTTTTAACCCTTTAGTATGTCTGTGTGCAGGTGTGTTTGCATTTAAAAGTTAGTCCTCAGTAACAGATTGACTCATTTAACACCTATTGCAATTACAACAGTGTAAAAAAAAAACCCCAAAACAATCCCTGGTTTGTGACCATTTCTGTTGTCACCATTTGAGACCTTTCCAAGTGGTTTATGACAAACAGAATTAATGAAGAAGGAGGAAGTAAAATTATACAATATGGTCATGTGATGTTTTGCTTGACAATTGCGGTGATATAACTTACAATCACAATTGAGCCCCAAATTTCTGTCGTTAAGCAAGACAGTTGTTAAGTGTGTTTCATCCCATTTTACGATCTTTCTTGCTGTGGGTGTTAAGTTGTTGCAGTTGTTAAGTTAGCAAGCGAATCTGGCTTCGCCATTGACTTTGCTTGTCAGAAGATTGCAAAAGGGGATCACAAACACACAACCAATTGCCAAGTGCCCGAATTTTGATCGTGCAACCACAAGGATGCTGCAAAGGTCATAAGTGTGAAAAACGGTCATAACGTCAAGCGCCGGGGAAATCAGCAGATTCAGGCGTGTCAAATAAATATAAAGATTTATTGCAAGTTTAAGTTCTCTACAAGAATCTGGCCAACTAACAGCCAAGGGAAATGAGCGGGAGATAAGAAAGGCATTCATGCTGGCCTGGATTTACATCTCTGGAGGGCTTACAGGGATTTGTGACTTATGATGTATTTGATCCCTCCATCGGGCTCAACCTGATCATCTTCTACACATTTTTTCAGAGCTGTTGTAACTTTGGTCACTGCATAAATGAATTGTAAGACAAGGACTATTGATAGGGACTGAATGGGAAGTGATGTCATAAGTCTGTTGCAGTCATGTCATATTCGTCTTAGCAATCATAATGATTAGCAATGGAGTTGCTGGTCCCAGTTTTGGTTGTTGAGGAGTAACTACACACACACACACACAATACACACAGACATCTCCATACGTATGTTCTTTATTTCAATTCTACATTAGAAGCATTTCCAATTTGATTATGTTTCAGCAGCTCGATCTTAGTCGATCGGATAGATAAATGTAATAATAGTTTCACTGTAATATTTGACTGTTCTCCAGTACAATATAGATTATCATAAGAAAAAAGTAATCATATTTTTTTTCACGCAATACTAAATACCTCATCATTAAAAGATTGACTTTTTTAAATCGACAATCTGTAAACTTTAGCATATTTTGAGGCATATATTCATGGCTCTACAGTGCCTGTGCTTTGTGAAGAAAAAAAATAAAACAAGAATATATGGGAAATAAAGTTAAAGAAGATATTCAAAGTAACCTACATCAAAATCATGTAAAGCTTTTATGTCTGCAAGATTGGAATTGAATTCCCTTTATACGGTAGAATTGACAGAATATTCACTGAAATACATAAAACAAAGTTATTGGGAACCAGAGTAAAAATCAGATAAATTGTAGGCTGAAACAAGATGTTATTATTTCTACTATTGTATATATTCATAGTGAAGTATAGAATACCTCTGATTTAATAAATAAGCTTTTTCAAAATTTCTATACTCAGCTTCCTAATACAGACTCAAAGGTTACTAAGGGAAAGAATAATCATTTTTTTAAAAAAAATAATATAGATCCTCTTCATGTTATATGTGATCAGAGCATTTATTGAATCACCTCAGAAAATCGTATATACTATTAAATCTATAAAAATGGCACAGCTTCTCTTCCTCATGTCACCCTATTGAATAGTATTAGACATACATTGACTTTTTTTCGTATTTATATGGCTAGGAGTTTATATCCAGGCTTTTTTGAATAAAGTTTTTTCCAACTTCTTTAAAGAGATTTAGATAACTCTGGTTTTGGAGGCTGCCACGACATTTTGTGATTGTACAAAAGTATTGAGGAAAAGTTGATATCTGAAGTTGAATAGTCTCAGCCCTTCAATTTATGTATCAACGTGTGTTTTTACAGGAATGTAATGTAATGTAATGTAATGCAAGGGAATATGTAAGGGAATCTAATCTATTCATGTAAGGTTTATTCTTTTATTTATTTTATTCTTTTATTTTATTCCATTCCATTCCATTTCATTATTTTATTTTATTCTATATTTTATTTTATTTTACTTTATTATTTTGTTTTGTTTTATTATTTTATTATTTTAGTTTATATTATATTTTACTTTACTTTATTATTTTATTTTATTTTATATTGTAGTTTATATTTTATTTTATTTTTATTTCATTTTATTTTTATTATTTGTTTTTATATGTTTTACTTTATTTTATTATTTGATTTTATTATTTCATTTCATTTTATTATTTTAGTTTATTTTGTATTTTATTTACTTTACTTTATCATTATTTATTTTAATTTTATTTTAATCAAATTTTTGGAACTGCCCATCTCCCTCACAGAGGGATTCTTTGATTTACACTACTTACATGGTTGCCTATCTTGTATAATTATTCTAGAATGTTCACAACAATAATTCCCCCCCCCACTCCTTCCATTCAATCATATCCAAATCTTGGAGACAAGTTCCTGCCGTTTTCTTAGCAAGGTTTTTCAAAGTTTTTATACCATTGCCACTGTCTTCCTTCCTAGGGCTGAGCCAAAATGGCTGACCGAAACTCCCTCAGTTGGCCTTGTGCCTAAGGCAGGACTAGAAGTCACAGTCTCCCAGTTTCTAGCCTGGTGTCTTAATTACTACAACAAACTGGTTCTCAACAATCCATAAAACATACTTAAAAACAAAGATACTCTTCCCCCTTGGTACCAACTTTTTCCTTTCATGGACTTTTCACAGAAAATGGGAGCTATTTTATGATCCAACACCTAACATTTAGTGGAATCCATTTTTTTTTTTGTCTCCTCCTTTTAGAAATGATATATTCCCTTCGGTTAAGCCGTTTTCTCCAAGAATATCAACATTCTTCTACTAGCGGATAATATTTCTGAATAGTTCTTCACAGAAACATAATTCCTACACAAAGCCTTTGAGTATGCCACAGAGAGAGATCTCCATCCCTCCCTCATTCCACAAAATGCCTATTTTCTTTCTCTTGGGGGTGGAATGTTTATACAAGAAATTTCCTCAGCTCCTAGAGAATTATTTACCACTTGATTCTGCTAAATATTTACACCCAGCTGAGAATGTGGGTTCTTGCAAATCTCCTCTTAATTTCAAGAAGCTTTTGTGTGAGAAGATGGACCTGGTGGATCAGATTAACAGATTAACAGAGTTGGAATGGACTTTATAGTCATCTAGTCTAACCCCCTGTTCAAGTAGGAGACTCTACTCCATTTCTGACAATTGGCAGTTCAATATTTTCTTGAAATTCTCAAGTGATGAAGCTCCCACAACTTCCGAAGGCAGCTTCTGTTCCATGGGTTGATTGTTCTCACTGTAAGAAAGTTCCTCCTCATTTCTAGGTTGAATCTCTCCTTGGTCAGTTTCCATCCATTATTCCTTGTCTGGCCTTCAGGTGCTTTGAAGAACAGCTTAACCCCCTCTTCTCTGTGGCAGCCTCCCAAATATTGGAAGACTGTTATCATGTCTCCCCTGGTCCTTCTCTTCACTAGACAAGCCATGCCCAGTTCCTGTAACCGTTCATCGTATGCTTTAGCCTCCAGTCCCATAATCATCTTGGTTGCTCTTCTCTCCACCCTTTCTAGATTCTCAACATCTTTTTTATAGTGTGGTGACCAAAACTGGATGCAGTACTCTAGGTGTGGTCTTACTAAGGCTTTATAGAGTGGTATTAGTACCTCACTTGATCTTGATTGTATCCCTCTGTGAATGCAGTTTAGGATTGCATTGGATTTTTTGGCTGCCGCTGCACACAGTTGGCTCATATTTAACTGTTTGTCTACTAAGACTCCAAGATCCCTTTCACAGTCACTGCTATTAAGCCTGGTTTCACCAAGTTTATATGTGTACTTTTGGTTTTTCTTGCCTAAGTGTAGTACTTTACTTTTCTCTACATTGGATTTCATTTTGTTAGATAGGGTCCAGTGTTCAAGTCTGTCAAGATCCATCTGGGTTGGATCAGGCCCTCAACTTTTTGAATTTATTTGAGAACCAAGCGAGCTTGAAGAATTTCCCATATTTGAGTCGGACAATCATTTAAGGGCTGTATATCAATTAGAGTCAATTATGATAAAGAGAAGACATTAATTCTGCTGGAATAAATCAGCCAGAGCAGAAGCCATTAAGAGCTATGGAAGTAGCTCTTGATATGGGACTATTTTACCAATGGTTAAATAATGAAAACAGAAGTTAGAAATATGGGGATATAAAAATAATATAAATGTTATAAAGGAGATTTGTTAAAGTAAATAAGTCAAATATTATTGTTTTTATAGTATTAATATTATTGTGATGAATACCACTGTAAACATCTTGATTATTAAAAATAATTGTACCCAGACAATACACTGTTTGATTGAAATTGAATTTTTATATGTTATATAAACAAAACAAATAAAACAATAATGGGGGGGGGGGAGAGCTATGGAAGTAAAGATACATGGCCCATAATTGCATAAAAGAGCCACAGAGTCCACAAGGACTATTCTGGGTTGTTAACCTGCAGATGAGCAATAGATGGCAGCAATAGGATCCCCCCCCAAAAAAAAAATAGTCTCACCAGACTCTGCCACCTAGTGACTTTCTGCAGTATTGCAGCCCAAATCTGATAGCCCTGAAATGAAGCCAGATTTTGATTGAGTGTTAGCAACATTTTCTAATTGTAAGATGGGTGGAACATTGGAGTCCAATTCTTGATTAACAGATTAACAGAGTTGGAAGGGACCTTGTAGGTCATTTAGTCCAATCCCCCACCCAAGCGGGAGACCCTACACCACTTCTGACAGATGGCAGTCCAGTCTCTTCTTGAAAGCTGATGTTCTGGGCTTCCCTTTATTAGATGTTCTATTAAGGACTCTTCTGTGAAAAGCATCATAAGATGCCACCAAACTCTTGGCTGCTTCTCCTACAGTGAAAAACTGTTAGGTGGATAGGAGCTGGAGCAAGGATGGGAGCTCACCCTGTCATGGAGCTTGGGTCTCAAACCCAGGCTCTCAGCTTTCCACCTGACAAACTCAGATTTTTAACTGCTGAGCCATCATACCTCCCATGACAGATAGATGCCACAGATGCTGATCCTCCCACATCTTTCAACCTCCTCCTTTATAAGAAGACATAGAGGATGAATGTTGACTATCTCAACTTCCTTCTAGAAGATCAGGAACTGGAGATCTCAGGTGGCATGGCCAGATTTGATATACTGGCTACGAAAGGACACAGACAACTGTTTCAAGTCAGATATACGAGATTATCCTATTTACCTCATGTCCAAATAATTTTATAATATTCTGGTATACCATTTTAGCTAGATGGGGCTTTGTTATTTTATTATCGTCTTATTTTTTTTTTTTACCTGTTATGGTCTCCTTGTAATAAGCTAACTTTTCTGTCAATCACTGAGTGTTTGTTCTTCCACAAATTGCTGTTGAACTGTGATGTTTCAAGCAACAAATGAAGAAATGTCAGGATTCATGGAGTAACTGAACATTGTTATTTTTGTACGTTGATGAAAGGCTCTGCGTATTTCAGTTCTTACATCTTGCCTTTCCTCCTGGGGTTCAAGTGACACTCCTGTTGTTGTTTTTCCCACCACAACTCTACCTTAGCAAGGCAGGTTGTCCTCGGAGTCATCCAGGGTCTTCTCCAGCCAAGGACAGATGTAAATCTGGCTCTCCTTAGTTCTGTGTATAGGGTGCGGTGGCTCAGTGGTTAAACTTGCTGAGTTTAACCTGACTGCCTGGATTTGAGATCTGAGCTCTGCACAATGGAGTAAGCTCTCATTCCTTGTTCCAGCTCCTGTCCACCTAGCAGTTCAAAAGCATGAAAATGCAAGTAGATAAATAGGTACCACTTTGGTGGGAAGGCAACAGCATTCCCTGTGTGTAGGGACATTGGCAGTGGTGGGATTCAGCCAGTTCGCACCACTTTGGGAGAACCGGTTGTTAACTTTCTGAGTAGTTTGACACACTAGTTGTTGGAAGAAATCATTAGGGTAGAGAACCGGTTGTTAAATTACCTGAATCCCACCACTGGACATTGACCATGGAAGCATCTTCGGACAATGCTGGCTCCCTCAGCTAAGGAGTGGAAATGAGCACCAGCCCCTAGAATCAGATACAACTGGACAGGTGCAAGCTTTACCTTTAGTTATGTTGATCTACAGAGATTCTGGTTGTCCCAAAGATGCTTTTTCAGGAGGCAATTGGACTTTCTTTTTTTTTTCTTTGAAGATGTTTCACTTCTCATCCAAGAAGCTTCTTCAGCTCTGAATGGATGGTGGGGAAAGGTAAGGATTTATACTCCTTGGAGACAGCTGGTCATTTGCATCTTTTTATAGAGTCGTCAAGGCACTTGGAGGTTTATCTGTAGTCCTCAGGGTCACGTGAGTAGTGCAAATGATTCCTGTAATCTGCAATTTTTTCCTCAAAATCTGTTCATACTCCCACACCATTCAAAGAATGTTCACCCCAAAGGGCATAGCTAAAAGTCCTTGGAGATTCTCAGTCATCCAGGTCATGGTTGTCCCAAAGCAGAGGTGGATTTCAGCAGGTTCTGACCAGTTCTGGAGAACCGGTAGCGGAAATTTTGAGTAGTTTGAAGAACCGGTAAATGCCACCTCTGACTGGACCCACCCCCATATTCTCTGCTCCCAGAGTCCCAGCTGATCGAGAGGAAATGGGGATTTTACAGTCTCCTTCCCCTGCCACACCCACCACGCCCACAGAACCAGTAGTAAAAAAAATTGAAACCCACCACTATCCCAAAGGTGCTTTTTCAGGAGGCAACTGGACTTCCTTGTTTTTTTTTTCCTTTGAAGACATTTCACTTCTCATCCAAGAAGCTTCTTCAGCTCTGGCAGGATGGTGGGGAATGGAAGGATTAGGTTTAAGGCAGTGGTGGGATTCAGCCGGTTCGCACCACTTCGGGAGAACCGGTTGTTAACTTTCTGAGCAGTTTGGCAAACTGGTTGTTGGAAGAAATCATTAGGGCAGAGAACCGGTTGTTAAATTACTTGAATCCCACCACTGGTTTAAGGATTTAGCTCGAAGGAATATAAATCCTTCCATTCTCCACCATCCAGTCAGAGCTGAAGAAGCTTCTTGGATGAGAAGCAAAATGGCTTCAAAGAAAAATAAACAAGTCAGGAGTCCAGTTGCCTCCTGCAAAAGCACCTCTGGGACCTCAGTTCTGTAGTTTTCTGTGTATTTCTTTCCCTCCCCAATCTGTTCATCAATCAACGTTTGAGAGGGAATGCTTCTCAGAGACAAAAGAAAAAGAAATATTGATCCTTGATCTGGATAAAGCCCAAATCAAGGGTGTGTGCAAACCACCAATTCACATAATGTATTTTGCACAAATATCTACCCTTGATTTAAAGCTTTGGCTCTTGTTGCACGGTCTGTCCTTATCCAAAGAGAGGCAAAATTTCAGCACACTACAATTTAGATTCTTTGGGTACTTTATCCGCCTAGCAAACACTCGCTTGTATTGAGGTCCATTATTGCACCTTGCTCCCCATAATGGGTAATGCGGTTTTCCAGCTGAAGGAGATACTTCAGAGGAAATTGAAATGCCAACATTTTGTGGGTATTTGCCGTTGTGGGTAATATGTAAACACCGTACTTAGACTCAAAGTGGTTTTCATCACTTTTTTTTTTCTTCAACAACAGCAGGCTGAATCTAGAGGGGTGGGGGAAAAGAGGTGTTTCATGTGATATAAAGTCCCATTATCTACTTCAGCGTCCCGGTTTAATTTGGGTTAGTTACGTTCCATTACATGGTACTTTTTCTAAATGCAGGAACGGTGCAAAGATAGAACGAGGAATAAAGTTTATGGAATTGCTGCCGGAGAGTCTTACTTAACCTTTATCTATTCTAACGTATAGTTAGATGCTAAACTGAGATACTGTTTTCCATCTTTATTAGAAAAGTGTCTCTTCTCCCAGTCCTCACTCAGCAGAATTTCACTTGGTTTCTAAAATTGAATAGAGTAACAGAATAACAGAGTTGGAAGGGACCTTGGAGGTCTTCTAGTCCAACCCCCTGATCAAGCAGGAGACTCTATACCCGTGATGGCAAACCTATGGCACGCGTGCCACAGGTGGCACACGGAGCCATGTCACCTGGCATGCCAGCTCAGCCTCTCTAGTAGTCTCTGGAGGCTGGGGACAACAAAAAATGTCACTTCGTGTCCAACCAGAAGTTTCGGGCCTCCAAGGAGGTGGGGAAGGCTGTTTTTGTCCTCCCCAGATGCATAGAGAGGATCTGGAGCCAGGTGAGAAAGAAAAATGGGCCTACCGGGCCATTGTGTGCCAGGAGCGGGGGGCGGGGACTTGCATGCATGCGCAGGGCAGGGCACATAGAATTATGGGTGTGGGCACGTGCACACTCGTGAACCTCCCCCGCCCCCCCTTCCTGGCACGCGATGGCAAAAAGGTTAGCCATCACTGCTCTATACAGAAGTGGGTTTCACATAATTTTACCACCAGTTTGCTGTGCACTGAAAATGTGAGTGTGCACCTTCTGCGCATGTGCTTTGCTCGCGTGTGCTGTTTGCACCCATGCAGGTGGCTTAGGAAACGTGGCTAAATAGGATGGTATAGTACCGGGGCAGGTGGGCTGGCCCACCCCCACCTGCAGGGGTGACCTAGGCCCAAGTAGTTATTACCAGACACAATCAGTCCTAAACAAACTTAATTTATTAGAACATAATTACATAATTAATAACAGTAATTAGTCCTAATTACTTTCAAAACAAATTCTTCATAAACAGTCCTTCGGCCTTATCACCAACCTTTGTCTTCTTTGGCACCCTGCCAAAGGCTTTTCTTGGCAAAAGTTCAGAAGCAAGAGAAGCTGACAAGAAACAAATGTAGCAACGTTGCTTTCCTACAAAGAGCCCAAGAGTCATTGTTGCTCTTTTAAGCCTTCTGGGAGGGGCCAATCATCTCCTGGCCTTACTCCCAAGTCGTCCTTTTTGCTTTAGCTGTTCTTGCCCTCTGGCAGCTCTTCGCATGCATTCATTAGGAACACGCTCCTCCTGTTCCTCTGCCTCTCTGCTGTCTGCCTCTGGAGGCTCCGGAGATGGCCCTGGCCCCATCTCTGTGTTCCCGCAGAGCCCTTGTCTGGGCCTTCCCCAGACTCCAGGGCTGGCCTATGTCCCTCCCCAGCCTCCTCACTGTCCAACTCCACTGCCAGCTTCGCAGGCTGCTGGTAGACCACAATGGTCACCATTACCGATTCTCCCAAACCAGCTGAATACCACTTCTGACTCTATACCATTTCAGTCAAAGGCTATCCATTCCCTTCTTAAAATCCTCCAGTGATGGGGCACCCACAACTTCTTTAAGGCATGCCATTCCACCGGTGAATTGTTCTCACTGTTAGGGAGTTTCTCCTTAGTTCTAGGTTGCTTCTCTTCTTGGTTGGTTTCCATCCATTCCTATTGTTCAATATTCCAGGTGAGGCTGAACGGGGTAGAACAGAAGTATCACTTTTTGTGATGTCAACATTATACCTCCTTTGATTGCAGTCTCAAAAATTGCAGTTGATTCTTTGGCCAGCTGAATCACACCATTCTTAATGTTCTAGATGCCATACACCTGCAGCAGGATAACTCTGTAAGAAACTGATCAGAATGGGACCAAATCTGGAATGAGAATAGAAGCTGACAAAAGAAGGAAAAGCTTGAAAGTGGACCTACCAATGTCTCCCAGGGAGTGTTGTGGCTCTGTTGCCTGAGACTGGGCTATCGACAGATGCAGACTCTGAGAGTGAGGGAGAGGAGTTGGCAATACCTCCCTCTCCAGGACCCTCCTCTCTGGCAATGCCAGAGATAGGCCGAAGGCCAAGAGATAGGCCCAGAGCCAAGCACGACCCCGCAGCCACAGGTGGACAGCGACGAAGGAGATAAGTGCTGGTTGGATCCTCGACAGCGGCGCAGGGAGAAGCGTGTGCAGCAGAGGGGAAGGCGTGCCAGAGATTAGCTTAGTCACTGGACCACACCCCACAGGGTATAAATGTGGGTGTGGTGGCCGGTTCAGTTTGTGACGAGCAAAAACTAGAAATACTCCATGATCTCTGCATTACTGGACTTCTGCCTGCCTTGTCGGACTGCATTTGGACTAATCCTTGTACTGTTGAACCTTTGCCTGTTTTATTGGAATGCTTGCAGTCTAATCTTGTTTTGTGTGAGTAAAGTCTGAATTGGCAGCTAGCCACTGGGTTGCTGCCAGCTTTATCTTCAAAGATTTTGTCATGTGGCTTATTAACTCCAGGCCCGTCTGTGGGGGTGCGTGTGTGGGACGGGGACAGAACAGGGGGGAGGGAGATCTAGAAATAATGCCCTAAATGAATGCTGTTGACAGAAGCAATTAGATGTCTATACCCATCTTCTACAGGCAATAGAGTTATAACAAAAGCTATTGCTGAACAGAAAAGAACAGAATACCAGAGCTTTAAGGGACCTTGGAGATCTTCTAGTCAAACCTCCTGCTCAAGCAGGAGACCTTATACCATTCCAGACAAATGGCTGTCCAGTATCTTCTTAAAAACCTCCAGTGATGGAGCATCAACAACATCTGGAGGTAAACTGTTCCACTGATTACATTTGCTCGCTCTCAGGAATTTTTTTCCTTAGTTCTAGATTGGATCCCTCATTGATTAGTTTCCATCCATTGCTTGTCCTGTCTTCTGGTGCTTTGGAAAGGGGAGGAGGAGGAGGAGGAGAGAAGAGAAGAAGAAGAAGAAGAAGAAGAAGAAGAAAAGAAGAAGAAGAAGAAGAAGAGAGAAGAAGAAGAAGAAGAAGAAGAAGAAGAAGAAGAAGAAGAAGAAGAAGAAGAAGAAAGGGGAAGGGAAGGGGAAGGAGGAGGAGGAGGAGAAGAAGGAAGAAGAAGAAGAAAGAAGAAGAAGAAGAAGAAGAAGAAGAAGAAGAAGAAGAAGAAGAAGAAGAAGAAGAAGAAGAAGAAGAAGAAGAAGAAGAAGAAAAGGAAGGGGAAGGAGAGGAGGAGGAGGAGGAAGAAGAAGAAGAAGAAGGGGAAGGGGAGGGGAGGGGGAAGAAGAGAAGAAGAGGAAGGAAAAGAAGAAGAGGAAGAAGAAGAGGAAGAAGAGGAAGGAGGAGGAGGAGGGAAGGGGAAGAGGGGGGAAGGACTTGATCAATAATTTATTGCAATATAACGACATCTCATCTTAGTCACAACGAATCAAACCAACCTTAAGGAAGAACGTATTTTAAAAGAGAAAGAGTAGAAACATCGGTCATCACTCTCAAATAAAAGAAAATTGTCATATTCTTTTATTTTATTCAAAAGAGAGAACTCCGATTCATAATTTTACAAGCAAAAGTACAACAGGGAATGACATATGCTGTGCAGGGAAGAAAAAAAAAAGACTGTGTCATTTTTAAAATAGTATTTTAAATGAAATATGAAACCCACATAAATGAGATAAGCGGCATGGGTTTGTTCTCTTTCCTTCTGTGTCCCACCAAATTTTCTGAAGTCTTCTCAATAAAAACTGTCTTGTTCTTTCTTCTTGCCTATAACGTCAAAGGTAAAGAAAGAACAATAGCATATATTAAACCAAGTGCTCTTTTTGTTTTGTTTTGTTTTAAAAAAGAAACTCTTTCTGAAGATTTAAAGAAATCTTCTTTCGAATCAAAAATAAAATAAAATAAAATAAATCCCAATGGTCATTTCTGCTGTCTTTGTTTGGCTTCTTCGGGAGGTCTAAACAGTCAATGATGTTGTTTTGTAGAACTGCAAATGCAAGGAAAACTATTTTGTTCTTGGGTTTGGTTGGGTTTGGTTGAGAGGGAGGAACGGTAGTCCTCATTGTGGGGTCTGGGGGGAACGGGGTGGTGGTTGGGCTAGATCTCCTGATGCTGGTTTGGGGTAGTGGTTAAAGAACCAGCCTAGAAACCAGGAGAATATGAGTTCTTGGCCCGTTTTAGGCATGAAAAATGGCTGGGTAACTTTAGGCCAATCACCAGGAGATGGTGAGTTCTAGTTCTGCCTTAGATGTGAAAGCCAGCTAGGTGACTTTGGGCCAATCACCAGGAGATGGTAAGTTCTAGTTCTGCCTTAGATATGAAAACCAGTGGATGACTTTGGGCCAATCACCAGGAGATGGTAAGTTCTAGTTCTGCCTTAGATGTGAAATCCAGTTGGTGAGTTTGGGTCAATCACCAGGAGATGGTGAGTTCTAGTTCTGCCTTGAACATAAAAGCCACTGGATGACTTTGAGTCAATCACCAGGTGATGGCGAGTTCTAGTTCTGCCTTAGATATGAAAACCAGTGGATGACTTTGGGCCAATCACCAGGAGATGGTAAGTTCTAGTTCTGCCTTAGATGTGAAAACCAGCTAGGTGAGTTTGGGTCAATCACCAGGAGATGGTGAGTTCTAGTACTGCCTTAGACGTGAAAGCCACTGGATGACTTTGAGTCAATCACCAGGAGATGGTAACTTCTAGTCCAGCCTTAGATGTGAAAACCAGCTAGGTGAGTTTGGGCCAATCACCAAGAGACAGTCACTACTAGTTCTGCCTTCGATATGAAAACTGGGTGTGGGACTTAGGGCCAGTCACTCTCTCACACCCCAACCCACCTCATAAGTTGTTGTTGTTGTGGGAAAAAAGAGGAGGAGGAAGGCATATTATGTTCATTTGCCGCCTTGAGTTGCTTAGTAGTAAGAGTGGGGTAAAAAATTAATCAATGAAAGAGTAAATGCACAATGCAGCACTCACATCACAACATAATCATGCATGAATCCCATTTGGTCATCCATGTGGTTTTGCTGGAAACATTGTTGTCCCTCACATCATCTTCTCGGGTTCAAAAATTCAATTTACACTTCCCGCATGCTTCCCCTCCCAAATATCCATTCCTTCCCCTACCACCACCACCACCGTGGCAGCTGGCAGCGAGCTTGAAAGAAAGCGAAGATGTAGGCTGACAATATACCAATAAACAGATAGCGAAAGCGCTGATGATGTTACGTGGTCAAGTAATGAAATGTCTGCGAGCAAACGATCAAACCTACAGAGCACCAAGGACCCCATAGTTCAACCCTGTTCCCTTCTATTGAAAGTAAGATCTCTCTTTCTTTCTCTTTTCCTTTCTCTTTCTCGCTCTCTTCTTTCTTTCTTTCTTTCTTCCTTTCTTTTTTCATCCTTCCTTCCTTCCTTCCTTCCTTCCTTCCTTCCTTCCTTCCTTCCTTCCTTCCTTCCTTCCTTTTTTCTTCCTTCCTTCTTTCTTTCTTTCGTCCTTCCTTCCTTCCTTTCTTTCTTCCTTCCTTCCTTTTTTTTCTTCCTTCCTTCCTTCCTTCCTTCCTTCCTTCCTTCCTTCCTTCCTTCCTTCCTTCCTTCCTTCCCTCTCTCTTCCTCTCCCCCCCCTTTTTCTTTCTCAGGTGGCCAGGAGGGCTTTTTGTCAGGTTCGCCTGATACGCCAGTTGCGTCCCTTTCTGGATCGGGACTCCCTACACACGGTCACTCAAGCACTCGTCACCTCCCACCTGGACTACTGCAATGCTCTCTACATGGGGCTCCCCTTGGGGTGCACCCAGAGGCTGCAGTTGGTCCAGAATGCGGCCGCGCGGGGGATTATGGGAGCGACGGGGCGCTCACATATAACACCTCTCCTGCGCGAGCTGCACTGGCTTCCTGTGGTCTTCCGGGTGCACTTCAAGGTGTTGGTGACCACCTTTAAAGCGCTCCATGACTTAGGGCCGGGGTATTTGCGAGACCGCCTTCTGCTGCCAATAGCCTCCCACCGACCAGTTCGCTCACACAGAGTGGGCCTCCTCAGGGTGCCGTCCGCCAGACATCTCCTTCCTTCCTCCCATCTCCTCTCATCCTCCCTCCCTCCTTCCCATCTCCTTCCTTCCTTCTTTCATCCTTCCTTCCTTCCTTCCTTCCTTCCTTCCTTCCTTCCTTCCTTCCTTCCTTCCTTCCTTCCTTCCTCTTTTCTTCCTTCCTTCCTTCCTTTTTTCCTTCTTCCTTCCTTCTTTCTTTCCTTTCTTCCTTCCTTCATTCCTTCCTTTTTTCTTCCTTCTTTCCTTCCTTCCTCCTTCCTCCCTCCCTCCCTCCCTCCCTCCCTCCCTCCTTTCTTTCTTTCTTTCTTTCTTTCTTTCTTTCTTTCTTTCTTTCTTTCTTCTCTCTGTTTTGTTTTTCTCTCTCTCTTCTCCACCCTTCTTTCACTCTCATTCTCTCCTCTCTCGGACATAGGAAGGTCATTTCACACATTTATTGAGGCTTTTCTGATGAATAAAACTCATACAGAGTTCTTTACGTCTTCCTTAGGTTTCTGTATCCATTTCTCTGCTACAGTTAGTCAAAGACAGAAGACTTCCAGACAATGCCCATTAGAGCCACCTTCTTCTATCACAGTTCCCAGAACAAAGGAGACAAACACCACCCAAGACACAAGACTGAGTTTTATGTCTTCTTGTACATAATGACCTCCTCCCAGAATCCTGTGAATTTTTTGCAAAGGCAGCAGAAACAGAAAAAAAAAAGTGCAGAACAGCAAAATAACAACTCCTTCAAATATTCAGAGGAACATCTCAACAGAGGAGATGTCACTAGGAATGATTTACCCGCTGAGTTGTGACAACGCAGAAGTAGAAACTGGCTCGGGTAACGAAGAGATGGGACCAAAAATAGGCATGTCTGGACTTGGATAACAACCATCACAACTGTGTCAGAAATCAGATGAGCTGGGCCGGAGGATCTTCCACTGCATAATTCGAGACCGTTGCTTCAAATTCTATGGGAAGTCATTGGAAAACAAAGGGGAGGTGGGTTGATTTAGGAGGACAACTAAGTCTAACAAATTGGGTGAACAGGGTAGTAAAGAACAACTGTAGTCCTCTAGAACTTCAATAGAATATATATATATATATGTATGTACGTATGTATACGTATACATATACGTATATGTATATGTATACAGATATATACGTATATATATATCTGTATACATACACACACACACACACACACATAAATAGAGATACAGAGATAGAGATAGAAATAGAGATAGAGATAGAAATAGAGAGATAGAGAGATAGAGATAGAGATAGAGATAGAGATAGAGATAGAGATAGAGATAGAGATAGAGATAGAGATAGAGATACAGAGAGAGAGAGAGAGAGAGAGAGAGAGAGAGACCGTGTTTCCCTGAAAATAAGACACTGTCTTATATTTTTTTGAACCCCAAAATAAGTGCCTGGCCTTATTTTTGGGGAGGTCTTATTATTTTGGGGCACATGGAGCAAGACAGGGCTCCTCTTGCCGTCTTACTTGATTTCCAGCTCTGTCTCCCTAACCCTAACCAGAGGAAATGGTGGGACCGGCCATGCATGAGTTTAAATATTTTCGGGGATGGCTTATTTTGGGGGGAGGGCTTATCCGGGGAGATCTTATTTTTGGGAAAGCACGGTGTGTATTTATATATCTATATATTTATATATAGATTAATCTATATCTATATCTATATCTATATCTATATCTAATCTATACCTATATAAATAAATAAATAAATAAATAAATAATTTTATTTCTATACCGCCCTTCTCCCGAAGGACTCAGGGCGGTGTACAGCCTATTTAAAAACACAAAAAACACGACAACAATTTAAAATTTAAAATCATTAAATAATTAGGCTCCAATTAAAATCCCAGAAATTTAAAATACCCCCAATTTCTATATATATAGAATATATCTATAGATATATTCTTTATATCTATATATAAAGTGTTTTCCTGTCGAAGCAACTGGTCTACCCCAATATGGGAGGGAGCATACCTTTATTTCTTTATCATACATACATACATACATCATACATACACAGACACACACACACATATATATTGCTGATAAAGAAATATATATATATATATATATATATATATATATATATATATATATATATATATATATATATATATATATATATTAAGTGTTTTTCTATCGAGACACCTGGTCTACCCCAGCATGTGGGAGGGAGCATACTGCATCCCTTTCGTCTTTCAGCTCCAATCCAGGAGCCCTCAAGCAGTCGCATTCCCAACAAAACATTTTATACCAAATTTATATTTCGCTGATAAAGAAATAAAGGGGGACTAGAATAGATCTATATATATTTATGTATATATTTATGTATATATATATATATATATATATATATATATATATATATATATATATATATATATGTGTGTGTGTGTGTGTGTGTGTGTGTGTGTGTGTGTGTGTGTGTGTGTGTCTGTCTGTCTGTCTGTCTGTCTGTGTGCATGTGTGCATGTGTAAACAGAGACATATTTTTTTTCAAGACTAAGGAGGAGTCATCGTTTCCATCTGCTGTGGTTTTCAGTTCAATAGATAATATGTTAACTTTTCATTTTCTCCTTCGTAGTCATCCCAGGGAGCTTCTGTCCATCCTGCCCTTTCTTGTTGCCCTTAGCTTGATATTGACTTCTGACTCTTGGCCATAGTCACCTTCTCCAAGGTAAGAATCATTTTCCACTTGATTTCATCCGGATGGACATTTCAAGCTGTGATTCCGAAGCCTGCTCTAAACGCTGCAGAGCACACTTTTAGGAAAGAAAATAAGAAGATGTTCAGGAGGAGGAAGAAGTGTAAAATGCAAAGGGAAGTGAAGCAACAACGTATTTTAAACAGGTTTACAAACCTTAGTGCACTTTAAAATGTTGTTACGTTTCAAATGCTTGCATCAGTAGTGCCCAGGGTGGGATTAGAACTCATAGCCTCCTGGTTTCTTGCCTGATGCCTTGACTAGAATAGAATAGAATAGAATTCTTTATTGGCAAAGTGTGATTGGACACACAAGGAATTTGTCTTGGTGCATACGCTCTCGATGTACATAAAAGCAAAGATACATTTGTCAAGAATCATAAGATACAACACTTAATGATAGTCATAGGAAACAAATAAGCAATCAAATCATATTAGGAAACAGGATGCGAGGGGTCTGTAAATATTTTCACAGCCCTCTTTTTGACTCGTGCAGTATAGAGGTCCTCCATGGAAGGCAGGTTGGTAGCCATGGTTTTTTCTGCAGTTCTAATCATCCTCTGAAGTCTGTGTCTGTCTTGTTGGGTTGCAGAGCCAAACCAGACAGTTATGGAGGTGCAGATGACAGACTCAATAATTCCTCTGTAGAACTGGATCAGCAGCTACTAATCAAACTGGGTCTCAGATTGACTCTGTGTGTGTGTGTGTGTGTGTGTGTGTGTGTGTGTGTGTGTGTGTGTGTGTGTGTGTGTAGAGAGGGAAGGAGGGAGAGAGAGAGAGGGATGAGAGAGAGAAGAAAGAGAGAGAATGGACAGATATATGTATATGGATGGATGGATAGATAGATATAGAATAATAGAGAGAAAAATGGATGGATGGAGACAGAAAGAGATGGATGGATATAGAACAACAGACAGAAAAGTGGATAGATAAAGATAGATTGATAGATGATAGATAGACAGACAGAATGAAAGAATGAAATTCAATAATGGAGAAAGAAAGAAAGAAAGAAAGAAAGAAAGAAAGAAAGAAAGAAAGAAAGAAAGAAAGAAAGAAAGAAAGAAAGAAAGAAAGAGAAAAAAGAAGGAAGGGAGGGGAGAGAGAAAGAGATAGAGAGAAAAGAAGAAAGGAAGAAAGGAAGAAAGAAAAGAAAGAGAGACAGACAGATAGACAGATAGACAGACAGACAGAAAAAGAGAGAGAAAAGAAGGAAGGGAGGGAGGGAGAGAAGGGAGAAAGAAAGAAAGAAAGAGAGAGAGAGAGAGAGAGAAAAGAAGGAAGGGAGAGAGGGAGAGAGAAAGAGATAGAGACAAAGGAAGGAAGGAAGAAAGGAAGAAAGGAAGAAAGAAAAGAAAGAGAGACAGACAGATAGACAGACAGACAGAAAAAGAGACAGAAAAGAAGGAAGGGAGGGAGGGAGAGAAGGGAGAAAGAAAGAAAGAAAGAAAGAAAGAAAGAAAGAAAGAAAGAAAGAAAGAAAGAAAGAAAGAAAGAAAGAAAGAAAGAAAGAAAGAAAGAAAGAAAAACCAGGGGAGTGCCTTAAAGTTTTTCATGAAATATCACAGGGAAATATCAACCAATCATTCCAATGAGCAAAGCATTTTATTCCCCAAAAAAGGATATATATGAAACACCGATGAATCTGAAGCAAGTTATTTGACCCAGCTGCTACTCGTTCTAACTGGAGAAAACTTTTTATATTTCGCCAACAGCCAATCCCTTAGATTTTGTTTGCTTTCATGCAGGCACGTCCGCGGAAGGCGAGGCCCAAGGAACCCCAGCGCAACACAATTTATTCTTTGAAATTCCTTTTGACCCATCGTTCGCCAAGATTCACCTCTCTCCGTACCTCCAGAACACAGATATTAATGTGGAAATTGTTTAGAGCTGTCACACAGCTGGCAATACAAGATAGCGCCAGAAATTAACTTCGTCTGAATTGTTCCATGAATTTACTACATTCGTACTGCCGAAACCTAACAGAAGCGCTGGCATACATTTTCTCTGCAACCTCATTTTTTTTTTTTGAGGGGGGGAATTTCTCAGTGCAGATTCGGAACTCAGAAAATATACATGAAAAGGGCATTTTTAAGTGACAGCATGCCTGCCGATGAAAACAAGATAGGAACAGCTTTTCCCTGCCACACGCAGGTGTGCTTACTAATGTGCATACATTAGGAACATGGAAATAATAATGAACATGTTAGGGAAAGGATGCCAAAAAAAAAAAAAAAAAAGGATTTTTCCCCCCGGGCCAGGGGTGGGTTTTAAATTTTTTTACTACCGGTTCTGTGGGCGTGGCTTATTTTGTGGGCATGGCTTGATGGTCATGTGACAATTCTTTTGGATTTAGCAGAGGTACTGGTCTACCAGGCTTTTAACTGCTTGCAGAGCTGTACCGATCTACCCATTTGTTTTTCGAGCGTCCTCGTCTACCACCACACTGCCTTTTACCACTGATCAGCTGTAGGGCGGCCCTTTGAAGCCCTGCGGCAAGAGTTTAAACAGTTTTTTTCCTTCTAGCCGATCAGCTGGGACTCAGGAGGCAGCAAATAGATTGGGGGCGGGGCCAAATAAAAGGTAAGAATAACTTGGGGGGGGTGGGAGAGCACAGCTCCCGAACAAAGAGAACTGTTGTGGCTCCGACCCCTGAGCCCATCTTATCGGAGGGAGAAGGCTCCGAACATGAAGGAGAGGAGCCGGCCAGGCCTCCCTCTCCAGGCCCCTCCTCTCTGGCTATGCCTCAGGTGTCTGCCGAGGGAGAGGAGATTGACCAGGAGCCAGGTGTCTCCGATGACAGTGATGACGGTGATACGTCATTCCTGGATCCACGCCAACGAAGGCGAGATAAACGTTTGCAGCAGATGAGGAGGCGTGCCAGGGATTAAGCTGAGTCACTGGACCACACCCCAGAGGCTATATAAGAGAGTGTGGTGGCCATTTAGACTCTGTGACGGACAAAGCTAACTTCTGGCTAGTCACTTTGTACAACGCCTGAATCTGCTGAAGGTTTCTGTTTGAGCTGGACTGTTTTTGAAAACTGTGTGTATTTGTTGGTGTTTATCTGGTGGAGGAAAACTCCCTCTTCTTGAAGTAAACCACTTGGCAGACGGTTATCGTATTGCTGCCAAGTTCCTGATAACGAACCTTGTGTGTGCCAAGTAATTCTTTAACCCCCGGCTGGCTGTTTGTGTGTGTGTGTGGGGACAGGGATAGAACAGAGAACCAGACGTCGTATCGTCACCGCTACCGGCTCGGCCAAACCGGGCTGAACCGGGAGGAACCCACCACTGCCCCCAGCCATATTGGTAAAAGGATGCAAAAATAACAGGATGATTTGATGGTGGAGAAATTAGAAGTGCAGGATAAACCAAACAGTAAAAAAGAAAGAGACACAAAGACAGATTTGACATGGATAGCCACACTTGCCGGCTTGAAACGATAGGTAGTCCTCGACTTCCGACCACAATTGAACCTGATATTTCTGTGGCTAAGCGGGACACTTGTTCAGTGAATTTTGCCCCATCTTATGACCTTTCCTGCCACAGTTGTTAAGTGAATCACTGCAGTTGTTAAGTTAGTAACATGGTCGTTAAGTGAATCCGGCTTCCCCCATTGACTTTGCTTGTCGGAAGGTCGCAAAAGGGGACACTGCGACCGTCATAAATACAAGTCAATTGCCAAGTGTCGATTTTGATCACGTGACCATGGGGATGCTGCAACGGTCGTAAGTGTGAAAAACAGTCATGTCACCTTTTTCAGTGCCATTATAATGGTCACGAAATGGATTGCTCTAAATCAAGGACTACTTGTGCTGTTTTAAATTTTTGGCAGATGGGTGGCAGGGAGGGAGGGAGGAGGAGGAAGAGGAGAAGGGGAAAGGAGAAGGAGAGAGAAAGAGAGAGGAGGGGAGGCAGGGAGGGAGGAGGAGGAAGAAGAAGGGGAAAGGAGAAGGAGCAGGAGAAGATGGAAGGCAGGGTGGGAGCAGGAGGAAGAGGAAGAGAAGAAGGAAAAAGAAGAAGGAGCAGGAGCAGGAGAAGATAGAAGGCAGGGTGGGAGGAGGAGAAAGAGGAGAAGGGGAAAGAGAAGGAGAAGATGGGAGGGAGGGAGGAGGAGGAAGAGGAGAAGGGAAAAGGAGAAGATGGGAGGGAGGCAGGGAGGAAGGAGGAGGAAGAGGAGAAGGGGAAAGGAGAAGGAGCAGGAGAAGATGAAAGGCAGGGTGGGAGGAGGAGGAGGAAGAGGAGAAGGGGAAAGGAGAAGGAGAAGATGGGAGGGAGGGAGGGAGGGAGGAGGAGGAAGAGGAGAAGGGGAAAGGAGAAGGAGCAGGAGAAGATGGAAGGCAGGGTGGGAGGAGGAGGAGGAAGAGGAGAAGGGGAAAGGAGAAGGAGAAGATGGGAGGGAGGCAGGGAGGAAGGAGGAGGAAAAGGAGAAGGGGAAAGGAGAAGGAGTAGGAGAAGATGGAAGGCAAGAGAGGGAGGAGGAGGAAGAGGAGAAGGTGAAAGGAGAAGGAGAAGATGGGAGGGAGGGAGGGAGGGAGGAGGAGGAAGAGGAGAAGGGGAAAGGAGAAGGAGCAGGAGAAGATGGAAGGCAGGGTGGGAGGAGGAGGAGGAAGAGGAGAAGGGGAAAGGAGAAGGAGAAGATGGGAGGAAGGCAGGGAGGAAGGAGGAGGAAGAGGAGAAGGGGAAAGGAGAAGATGGGAGGGAGGCAGGGAGGAAGGAGGAGGAAAAGGAGAAGGGGAAAGGAGAAGGAGCAGGAGAAGATGGAAGGCAAGAAGGGAGGAGGAGGAAGAGGAGAAGGTGAAAGGAGAAGGAGAAGATGGGAGGGAAGGAGGGAGGGAGGAGGAGGAAGAGGAGAAGGGGAAAGGAGAAGGAGCAGGAGAAGATGGAAGGCAGGGTGGGAGCAGGAGGAAGAGGACGAGAAGGGCAAAGAGAAGGAGAAAAAAAGAATGGGAGGCAAGGAGGGGGGAGAAGGAAGAGGGGAAGGGGAAAGAAGGAGCAGAAGGATTATCTTATTTTTTTAACGTGCTTTGCATGCATGGTGCATTTAACAAACAGACAGCCCTTTAATTACATCATTGTGGCCGCCATCTTGACCTTTTTGCCCAAGCTTGCAGACATCCCTGAGAGAAACCAGATCAAAGAAGGCCTTGAAATAATCAGCTGAACGGAGTTACTTGTCGTGCCTCATTCGGACACCACGAACCGTTAAGTCCAATTCCCCACCCCCCCTTTTTTATTTCCTAACCCAGTTTAAACGCGCAAGATTTAATGTGTTTCTCGGCCATTAATTAAAGCAGAACCTCTTTATTCTGATTTCTGGGTGAGTCTAAAAGAAGAGTGCAGCTGTTTTAGCAGCAAGGTTGATTTTAATGAACTGAGTCTTTACAGAAGTCGACAGTTTCTTCAGACTCACAGAGAGGTCTATTTAAAAAAGAGAGAGCAGATGTTGAACTGTTTTTTTGAAGCGGAGGCAATCCTACTTGAGATACTAGTGACAACGTTCACCAAACACTGATTTTATTTTTGGATCCTTTGGAAATTTAACCCTTCCTCTTGACACGAGACACTTTGGCCTAACATCTCCCTGAGTACAGGTTCTCCACAGGGCTGTGTCTTGAATCTTCTACTGTTCACCTTCATGACCCATGACTGCTGTGCCAAATTGTCTAGAATAGAATAGAATAGAATTCTTTTTTTAAACATAAATTGGGGAGAATATAAAAAGTAAAATATGTATGCAACAAATATATTTAGCCAGGTTCTTCCTATGTAAACCTGGCTAAAGAGAAATACACATAAAGGCCTACGAAAAGAAAAGAAAACAAATGTATGTATGTATGTATGTATGTATGTATGTATGTATGTATGTATAGAAAGAAGCAGACATCCTGCGAGCTCCGGAACTTAAAATTTTAAAACTTTAAAAGAATTAAAATTTTATTTTACTAAGCTTTCGTCAGCCATCTGCTGATATCATCAGAGTATTAAACTACCTTTACAGAGATTACTAATATACCTGGAACTCGTATTTTTGGAATAGTTTGTAATATATGTATATTTATATATATAATATATATATATATATATGTGTGGAAATTGGGATCGTAGAAAACACCCAGGAGCATAGAAGAGTCCAAAGGCAGATGCATGAGTAAATGTGATAAATGTATTTATTCATATAACAAAACATATTAACTATATACAAAGGCTGTCTTAATATCCATTAGGATAGGGGGCACACAGCGTGTGTGACTACCCCTATCAAAGATCATGTCTCATGGAGAACAAACATAAAAGAGAGAGAGCATGGTGGAAAGGTTAGAGGGGGTTTTATACTCAGTGTAAGCCCCTCCTCTCCACATAGGGGTGGGGGCACTTTCTGCCTCCACTAGTGTCTGTATGATATATGTGCCAATGGCTTGCAAATACTTGACAGTTCCCCTCCTTGCGAGCCAATGGCATGCAAACATACAAATGCAATGCACAACAGATTTTACCCTGTGAGACATAACTTTTTACACAGATCTTTGTGCCTATCTGCTGGTAGAGGTTTTGTGAAAATATCAGCTGTTTGATATTTGGTCTGACAATGTGATAAAGATATAAATCCCATCTCTACTAGTTGCCTAACATTTTGATAGCGGATATCAATATGTCTGGACCTTTTTCCCACCGCATATGCTTTGGCAATGCCTATGGCCCCGGTGTTGTCTTCTATAATTTGGATGGGCAAAGTCGGTGGTGTCCAGATGCTAGAAATTAAGGCATCAAACCATATCAGATCGTTCCCTGCCTCTGATAAGCATGCATATTCGGCCTCAGCGGTGGAGCACGAAACAAATTTCTGTTGCCCCACATGCCAATGGATGGGTGCCTCATTTAATAGTACCAAGAAGCCTGAAGTACTCCTACGTGTCTTGGTATCTCCGGCCCAGTCTGCATCCGCGAAGCATTTTAATTGGGCCTTGTCTCTATTCTCAGGTTCCAAGCGAAGCACGTAATCTGCTGTGGTCTTGAGATACCTTAATAGCTTTTTAATGGCCAACCAGTGGAACTGGGTAGGATGTTCCACTTGTCTAGATAGCAGGTTTACGGCCAGGGCAATATCTGGACGGCTCCAGTTACTTATATATAGTAATGAGCCAATCACTGACCTAAATAGAGTATTATTTTGGAACTCTGGGCTATCCTTGTGTGCCAATCCATAATAGTCGGTCTGCATTGGGATAGCCGTTGGCTTGCTATCTTCCATTTTACATTTCACCAAGAGTTTCTCTATCTTTTCCTTTTGGGAGAGAGCAAAACCTTTTTGTGTAGTGATGATTTGTACGCCTAGGTACTTGTCCACATATCCTAAAGACTTTAGAGTGAACTTTTTTTGTAGGGTCCTGGCAAATATAATACTTCCCCCCTTGTCAGGCCCTATATATAAAAGATCATCGACATACACTAGGACTTTCTCCAGCCCCCCTTTGGTATCCCTTGTGAAGGTACATTTATCAGCTGGAGATGGATGGAAACCCAGTGATTTGAGAGTTTTAGTCAGGCATTTGTACCACAGTCTGCCTGATTGTTTGAGGCCGTACAAACTTTTCTTCAGAAGCCAGGTGTGGCCTTCCTGCCATTGAAATCCGGGGGCACCTCTGACGTAAATTTCTTGTTTTAGATGTGCGTGTAAATAAGCAGTTTGCACATCAAATTGAAAAATGTGTTCCCCATGTGCTGCTGCGGTGACCAAAGCAGCCCTCACACTTTCCGCTCTCACGGTGGGGGAGTATGTTTCATCAAAGTCCTGCAAGTAGCGCTGTGCGTAGCCTTGTGCTACCAGCCGGGCCTTATAGAGGAGTTTGTTGTTGGGCATTGGCTTGACCTTGTAGACCCAACGGGTGCCAATTGCTTTCCTCTTTTTGGGGACTTCCATGGGGATGAAGACTTTCAATTTTTTGAGACTGTCCATTTCCCGCTCCATTGCCACCCTCCACCTGCGCTGTTCTTCCTCGGGAAGTTGGAGGACATCTGAGTACGTTTTAGGGGCCATGGTAACGCTGTTGACCGAGGCAACACAGCCAATGTCCAATCTTTTGGGTGGCACCCCTTTATTGGAGCGTTTTGATCGTCTGGGAAATTGCCACTCACCATCATCATTGTCATCCGGAGCATCGGTGTCAGAATTGGAGCTGCCGGAAGTATCTTTCCAATCAAAATGGGGCGGGCCTCTGTCCCAGGCGCTGCGAAGATATGGTCGTTTAGGTGAGGCAGGAGGTGTGAAGTCACCCAGGGATTCCTTGTCTGAATCGTCAGAGTCAGGTAGGGATTCATCACCATCTGGATCTTCGCTGGTCAGTTGCTTGGAGTTTGTTGGTTCATCCTCTTCAGATGGTGCTGCTTGTTCAGTGTCGCTTCTAATAGGGGAATAACCGGGTTCATTGGAATGAATTTTTGACCAATTTGACCCCTCCTCAAAGGAAGCTGATCTAGAGACAATGACAAGGTTATTTTTGTCTACAAACCTAGAGGCCTTGCTGCCGGTTGCATAACCTATAAATCTGAGCCTCCTTGATGCCTTGCCCCCCTTTCTTCTGAGGTGCTTGGGAATATGGACCCAGGCATAGGAACCAAAAATTCTCAGGTGTGAGAGGCTAGGTTTCCTTCCATGGACCAGGAAGTATGGGGTTTGGTTAATGGCACTACTCCACGTCCTGTTGACTAGATAATTAGCCATTTTGACCGCTTCTGCCCAAAAAACTTGGCTCATGTCAGCATCTGCAAGTAGGCAGTTCATGACATTCTGCAGCACTCCATTTCTCCTTTCTGAAATACCATTCTCGGACGGAGTTCGAGGGGATGATTTAAAATGGAGGATACCTCTCTCCTTCATCCACTTTTCGAAAATCTTGGATGTAAACTCAGTCCCCCTATCACTCTGCACCTGAGCGATGCACACCTTGTGTTGCGTTTGGATCTGGTTGTAAAGATATTTGAAGTTGGTAAAGACTTCAGTTTTGTCCTTTAAAATAAATACATGGCCATAACGAGAGTAATCATCTACTACCGTTAAAAAATAACGCCCCCTACCAAGGGAGGGTCTAAAAGGACCAACCAAATCCATGTGTACCAGCTGATAAGGGTACCTTGCACGACGGGAAGAGACCTTAGGTATAGCAGCAGTTTTAGATTTTGCTGCCTTACAGATGGCACATTCCAAATAGGTATTACAATTCTTTATCTTAAGCCCATCAGAAAAATCTTGCATTTTCTTAATAACCGGGAAGCTGGCATGGCCAAGCCTGCGGTGTAATATATGAGCACAATCCAAATGTAAAGGTTTACCCATACATACTTTGTCAACCTTATGTATCTTACCATTACAAGCTTTGGTCTGTTCAGTAATGAGAGTAGGCACTGGATTAATGGTCACCTTAGAGTTCCTCAGGATTGGCTGAGGAGTTGTGACCTTAATGGGCTCAGCCTTAATGGCTTTGGATGTTCTAGGAGCTGGTTTAAAAGCTTCATTGGTTTTAGGTCCAGGGTCCTTGAGTTTCGACAACCTGGGGGCTGGCACAGAAGCTTTCTGCTCTATCTGGGCGTTAGCTCCCTGAGCCCTCTTGTTAGGTTTCTTGTGCCTTTTGACCTGTGCTTTTGGGGAAAAATAAGGCAAATTGTTGATTTTTACAATATCGCCAACAACACTCCCATTTTCGGAAACATAACCTCCACCCTTCTCAAAAACCAGTTTTACATTTTTATCCTCAGTCAATTTTAAGATGCTTAAAAGGTTGTTCTTGATTGAGGGAACATACAGTGCCTCTGTGACATCTCCTATACCAGGCACATTGATCACGCCTTCCCCAGTTACCTCTGCCTTGTCCCCAGTGGCAACTTTTACTGAGGACTTGAGTGGGTGTAAAACCTTAAATCGTTGCTTCGTGTTGGCTATATGCGTTGATGCACCTGAATCAAGAAGCCACAGCCCCTCAGCATCCTTTACCTGGGAGGTGTGATTGTCACTAGTGACACTACAGTATTGGTATCCTTTATGACCACCTCCCCCTCTTCCACGGCCTCTTTTATTTTTACTGTGCTTAAGTCCAGCCGTGTTGGCCCTAGAGCGAGGGCACTCCCTTTTAAAGTGACCTTGTATGCCACAGTCAAAGCAGGTGGGAAGGGTATTAATCCTTTCACTTGTGTCCTGGCGCCTCCTCTGAGGCCTAGGCCTGTGATATGCCTCCTTCATTTCTTGTTGTTCCTCATCTCTGCGCCTTAAATCTTCCTCAATAAAGCGGCCAGAAAAGTATTCTATATTTCTTTGTTCCCTAGAAACCCCTTCTAGAGAAATAATAAAGGGACTCCAGGATTTGTCTAGGGAGTTCAACATCACACTAATTAAAGTGGATTCAGAAACAGGCTCCCCCCTCTGTATAAGCTCATCCCTCATGGCTTTAAGCGTTGCCAAATGTTCCCCCATTTTGACACCAGGTCTGAGTTTATAGTTGTGGAACATTCTTGACAATCTGCTGGTTGCAGCCATATTGTCACTATGGAACAAATTATATAGGGCAGTCCAAACTTCCTGAGCTGTGAGGCCATCTGAAAGACTGGCATACAGAGCTGTGTCTATAGAACTTAACAGGGTTGTGTAAGCTCTTTTATGCAGGAACTCAATTTCAGGGCTCCAAGGTAAAGGGGGTGGTCTTTTGATCATGTCCAGAGTATTTTCTCTTAAGAGAATTATCTGAATCTCTTTACACCATTTTTTAAAATTCTGACCACTTAAATGTAATTTTTCAAAATTATTTGGCAAAGTTACAAAATTATTGCCATTAAACTGCATGGGGAGTTGTTCAAATGGCTGAAAAGATCCTGATGTGAATGGCATTGGGATCCCTAAGCCTGGGATCGATTGCTTAGGTCTGGCTCCTTTTTGTAGTCCTTCTGTAGTTTGAAGCAACTGGGCACGTGCAGGAAATGGAGCATGCTCCAAAACCTTTTCTTGTTGGAGCTCCGATCTCCCTCTCTGAGCTCTGAAGTCAGGTCTGGCTGGAGCCTCAGAATAGGCCGGGACATCAGCGATGTGGTGGGGAAGCCTTGGAGGAGTGGGAAGAAGGCCTGGAGGTCTTTCTGGAGACTGGAGGCCCATCAGATGAGGTCCATGGGCTGGGTAGGCCTGGAAATGTCTCTGGATCTCCTCTTCTCCATCAGAGGAGCAGGATTGCAGCTCCGGATCATCCCAGCAGGGCCGGAAAGGTGTGGAGGCCTCAGCCTGGGCCTCCCTGGAGCATTCAGTGAATGGTGAGCGCCTCTGCAGTGGGGGGTGGGAGGCTGCAGGTCCATCTGGGTTCCTCCGGGGGTGGGAGGTTGGATTTGGGGCCCTCCTTGAGTGGGCAGCTGGGTCTGGGGCCTCGGGGGGGCCAGTGGGTGGTTGCTCCATTAGTTGCAGGGCAGCGACCAGGGTCTCTATGGCCTCTTTGATGTTTGCCATGGCAGGCGGGGCCTGGCAAGGGCCTTGTGGGCTCGGAGTGGTCCTCTGGGCCGCTGGAATGCTGAACTGGCTGGCTGGCGTTGTAGGCCTGGGCTGTGGAGCTGGGGAGGGCCTGGCTCGTGGTTCTGGCAAAGTGCCCAGGGGAGCAGCCATCTTGGAGGAAGTTGCCTCCGGAAGTGGCCTGGCGGCCATTTTGTTTGGTGGGAAACTGGGTGGGGGGGCAGTCTCTCTGGCGGCAGGCGCCATCTTGGAGAGATCAGGCAGGGGAGTCCTTACCGGGATGGCAGGCATCTCTGGAGCTGCCTCCTCAGGCCTCTCTCTGGCTGCTGCCCTTGTCTTCAGGAGGCAGGCGAGCGCTGCTCTGCACTCCTCTTCTGACATCTCAGCCACTTGCCTGTCCAGGCTTTCATCTGGTCCTTCTGCCCCCTCTTCGTCAGTGCTGAAGAAGCCTTCTCCAGCATCGCTTGGCTCGGCCCCTGGGATCTCTTGCTGCATCTGGGTGGCCTCTGGCTGCCAGGGTGTAGCAGGATGGAAACCCCCTTCAATGTTTTCCATCGTTGATTCAGACTGGGGCTGCTGTGAAGTTCTCCTCCATTGAAGGCCTCTGGTCACAACAGGGGAGCTTCTCTCACAGGTTATTTTGGAGGGCATCTCGCCTTTTCAACAGCTCCTGGAATGGAGTTCTGCTACCATTCCCTCTGCTACCATTCTGTGGAAATTGGGATCGTAGAAAACACCCAGGAGCATAGAAGAGTCCAAAGGCAGATGCATGAGTAAATGTGATAAATGTATTTATTCATATAACAAAACATATTAACTATATACAAAGGCTGTCTTAATATCCATTAGGATAGGGGGCACACAGCGTGTGTGACTACCCCTATCAAAGATCATGTCTCATGGAGAACAAACATAAAAGAGAGAGAGCATGGTGGAAAGGTTAGAGGGGGTTTTATACTCAGTGTAAGCCCCTCCTCTCCACATAGGGGTGGGGGCACTTTCTGCCTCCACTAGTGTCTGTATGATATATGTGCCAATGGCTTGCAAATACTTGACAATATGTATATTAGCTAATTGTTTTAAGGGGAAAAAAAGTTAAGCATGAATGGGTTTTTCAGGCATCTGAAACAAATATATAGAAAGAGCCGAGGTGGCGCAGTGGTTAGGGTGCAGTACTGCAGCTACTTCAGCTGACTGTTAGTTCAGTAGATCAGCGGATCAAATCTCACTGGCTCAAGGTTGACTCAGCCTTCCATCCTTCCGAGGTGGGTAAAATGAGGACCCAGATTGTTAGGGGGCAATATGCTATTTAGTATACTGTCTTTGGTGTAAGCCGCCCAGAGTCCTCGGAGAGTGGGCGGCATGGAAATATGAATAATAAAATAAATAAAATAAAAAATAAATGTATAAAATTAAGGCTATTAGGATTAGAAAATATATTGTAATCGATCAAAAAGGGGACAATGAAGAAAATGAAACAATATGAGAGACATGAGGGGGGGGAGAATCACAGTGGAAAGCAGACTGTGAAAAAACACTTGTTAAAAAGAGGATATATTTATATGTTGTATGTTATGTCATAATGTATAGTAATAAAACAGTAAAACTTTAAAAAAAAAAAGAATAGAATAGAATTCTTTATTGGCCAAGTGTGTAACTTTGAATGATCACTAAACAAATTGTTGTAAGTCAAGGACTACCTGTATAAGTATTTTGGCTTGATCATTTTGAATAAACTAGACTTGGGAGAAATATCCAGGTTTATCTGGGATAATCTACATGGAGGGAAGTATGCAGTGGGGTACCAAAGGCTCTGTTTTAGGCCCAGTGCTCTTCAACATCTTCATCAATGACTTGGACGAGGGGATAGATGGGGAACTCATCAAATTTGTAGATGGCACCAAACTGGCAGGAATAGCCAACATTCCAGAAGATAGGCTCAAGATGCAGAAGGATCTTGATAGACTTGAGCATTGGGTGCTATCTAACTAAATGAAATTCAACAGTGAAAAAAGTAAGACTCTACATTTAGGCAAGTATAACCAAATGTACAGGTACTGTATAGGTGGTACCTTGCTCAATAGTAATAACTGTGAGAGGGATCTTGGAGTCCTAGTGGACAATCACTTAAATAGGAGCCAGCTGTGTGCAGCAGCTGCCAAAAAAGCCAACACAGTTCTGGGCTGCATTAACAGAGGGATAGAATCAAGATCACATGAAGTTTTAATACCACTTTATGATGCCTTGGTAAGGCCACATTTGGAATGCTGCATCCAGATTTGGTCACCACGATGTAAAAAAGATGTTGAGACTCTAGAAAGAGTGCAGAGAAGAGCAACAAAGTTGATTAGGGGACTGGAGGCTAAAACATATGGAGAACAGTTGCAGGAACTGGGTATGTCTAGTTTAATGAAAAGAAGGACTAGGGGAGACATAATAGCAGTCTTCCAATATCTCAGGGGCTGCCCCAAAGAAGAGGGAGTGAAGCTACTCTCCAAAGCACCTGAGGGTAGGACAAGAAGCAACGGGTGGAAACTAACCAAGGAGAGAAGCAACTTAGAACTAAGGAGAAATTTCCTTGTCAGATGTAAATGCCTTATTCTCTAATATGTAAATAATGTATATATGGAACATCAGGGGTTAACTTATTCTTTGGACTTTAATGTATTCATAATTTACCACTCCCATTCCTGGCTCCACCCCTTGTATATATAAGGAGCCATCCTCCCCATTTTCCTTGCTTCTATCTTGAATATTCAGCGAATATAGAATGCCTATTATGATTAAAGAGAAATATATTTAAATCTCTAACTTCTATTATCTTTATTGAGTCTGATCCTGAAAATATTGCAACAAGCTGGTAGCAGAGGATGGTTTATTGACTCAATAAGTAATTAAAAATGTCCAAGAAAGATAGGCCCAACACCAGGGCCTACAGCAAAGAAATAGAAACTGATCAAGAGATGATCAACGAATCCACTAATGCGATTTCGAGAGAATCCGAAGAATACACCACTGAAGAAGAAGAACTGATGAGTGAAAACAACGACCAGGAAGAAATTGAGATAGAAAATAACGAACTCAGGTCAGAGATATTAAAGATACTAAAAAGCCAAAAGAATGATGAAAGCCTCATCGCGGACCTCCAGGAGATGCTGAGGAACAGCGGAGCAGCGAGAGAGAAAAACGTCATTAAAGAAAAACCCAAAGATCAAAAAACTGTGAGTGAAATGACTACTGAGAAAATAGTTGTAAAAAAGAAAAGATGTGACCTCGCGCGAAATTTTGAATGGCAGCCATCTTGGTTTCAACGAACTTCAAAAGAGAGTGAAGCAGAGCCAATCAAAACGCTCAGTTCAAAATTTCTGGCGCGAAAAACGCTATCAGACGAAGAAAGTGAAAAAGAAGTCTCAAACTCTTCAGATGAACCAAAATCAGAAAGTGAAGACGATTTAACAAAGTCTCAAGTAAAGTCAGCAATGAAAACGCTTTTTGCTGCTTTTGGGCCAAGATTGAAAATCTCCAAGACATCAACGAAGAAGCAAGAAATCAAACCGACAACTCAAGACCTGCACGCTCCCATCCTGACTTCGAAAACGACGACACCCGAGCCCAGAGAGCCATGCCGATTCCGTCCTACACCGCAGACAGAATCGAGTGCCAGCGCACACAAGAGAAAGAGAAGAACCGTCGCCATCACCAAAGCCCCAAAAACCGAGCCAGAGACCGACTCATCTGAAGAGGAGCGGATCGAGAGAGCTGAAATGGAGAGAACCTTCCACAACGGCGCCAAAGAAGAAATGAGCAACGCGCATGTGCAAAACTACGTAGACGGCCCCGAAAGACTTGAACTGGCCAGAGAACCGCGCAGACTCGTTACAAGCATCCCAATGCCGTTCTGTAATTTCCTGCACTTGAGAGACCACGGACTGCCTCAGGTTGTAAGTAATGGACAAAATAATGTGGGGAACTTACCCAGTGACTTCCCAAAACTTAGAGTTGATGGCATTAATTTACAAGAGTGGTACCAACAGCTTCAGGTTATTTTCATGAAAGAAAATTTACTATTCTTTATAACTAGTCCTCCAAGAAGACCTTGGACTTTAAAAATAGATTGTTTACATCATAGAGCATTTTTCATAATAATTTCTAGCGTGTCTCCTGCAATGTATTATAGCATCAAACCAAACCTAACTGTATCAGAAATAATTCAATGCATGTTTAATCTATTTCACAGCGATAGCGTAGCCACAACCACAAGAATGTCTAAGGATTTCTTTTCTTCTAGAGTGAAACCAGGGGTTTCTATAAGTGAGCATTTGATAAATCTAAACAAAATAAGAGCTGAGCTGCAATTGAGGGGGGAAGTGATTTCAGATCAAACAATGAAAAGTGTTATTATCAATTCACTTGATCCATCATGGGATAGCTTTATGTCACACTTAGATACCATTAATTTGGGATATTTATCAATAGAAAGTCTATCTAACAAATTGATAGCAGAAGACAATTCAAGAAAAAATCGTTCCAGTAACCAAACAGAACACAAATCTTTTAGGAAAGTAGTCTTTCAAGATAAATATAATGAGGCCTTTAGATGCCACAATTGTGGATCCAGGGAACACAGTAGAAGAGACTGTCCCAAAGTCCCAAGGGAGAGACATAGGCCAGAATATAGGAGCAAATACAATTACAGACAATCTTCCACAGATAGACACAAATATAGAAGTCCACCAAATTACAGAGAAAGTAGAGGGGGTAGAGAAAATTCAAAAGAGAGAAAATCTGGGTCACTAAATGGGCTAAATAAACAAGACAGCACCAGAACACAACAAGATGAAAACAATAATTGGCTTATTGATTCTGGTGCAACAAATCACACCACTAACAACAAAAGTATATTATCTTCATTTACAGAAGATAAGTTTGTGATAAAGGTAGCTAATCAAGAAAAGGTTCAAGTATTAGGCAGAGGAAATGTGACCTTGCCTGGTTTAGGGAAAATAGAGGGGGTATTATTAATCCCAGAAATACCTCACAACATACTGAGTGCTATAAAACTAAGCAGAGAATCTGACATCAATATAGTTTTCTCAAAGGGGAAAGCAACTATAGAAAAGAACAAAACAAATGTAGGTACTGTGATGATAAAAGGGGGTCTACCCTATCTGATAACCAAAGAAAGATGGTTACATAACATTGATTCAAATATGGAAGATTGTATTGAAGCAGATGATGAAAATGTCAATAACAGTGACAATGATGAATGTAAAATAACTCATGATAACAAAAATACACACAATGAGAAGAAACCAAAAATAGGTAAACCAATCCATGATGAGTGTGCTCACATCTTACATAGGAAGTTAGGACATGCAAGCTTTCCCGTAGTACAAAAAATGACTGAACACGCAGAAGGTGTCAAAATAAAAAATTGTGAAAATTATTTGGAATGCTCAGTATGTAAATCCACCAAACTAAAAACCAGTCCCAGACCAAAAAAATCTAACAGATCAACTAACAATATTTTTGATTTGGTACATATGGACTTAGTTGGTCCATTAACTCCATCAATTACCTATAGAAAACGTTACTTCCTAACAATAGTGGATGATTACAGTCGCTATGGTTTTGTTTACACATTAAAGCACAAGGATGAAACCTTTCAGAAATTTAAGGAATTCTACAAACGCATAGAAACACAGCATAATATCAGAATAAAACAAATTATGACAGATAGGGGATGTGAATTCATGTCTAAAGAATTCTCCCAATGGTTAAAGGATAGAGGGATGCTACATTTCACGTCCAATCCATTTTCTGCATTTCAAAATGGGATTGCAGAGAGAAAGAATTCCACACTACAAACCATGATTAGATGCACATTAGAGGATGCTGGTTTAGGCAAACAATTTTGGTCAGAAGCCTTACATTATTCAAATTACACTCAAAATAGAACATGGTCCAGTATTGTGAATAAGACACCATATGAGGTGATGTACAATAGAAAACCCAAATTAGCACACATGCACATATTTGGAGTTACTGCAGACGTACACATACCTAAACAATTGAGGAGAAAGGGAGAAAACGTATCCAGGAGATTAAGATTCATGGGATACGAAACTGGAACCAAAGGGTACAGATTCATTGATAGTAATAACAAATTTATAGTATCCAGAACAGCTGTGTTCCATGAGCAGGCCAATTGGTCTAAATTGCACCTTAATGAAATATTTCCTAATAAAAGCAAAGATAATATATCTTGCGAGGAAGGAACAACAGAAAATCAAAATATTAACAAAAGTAAGAACAAAACCAAAACTTGGACAAATAGTCAGCATAAAATAAAGACAGACACATTAACAAAAAAGGAAGCCAGATATTTGCATGACAACCATAGCAAACCTGAAAGAAATATTAGAAACAATAGAAACCAAATACCAAATAAATACAAAGATTACATAATGCATATGGATGGAGAACAAATAACACCTAATACATATGAGGAAGTATTGAAACTTCCCCGTGAAGAAAGAGAAAAATGGGAACTAGCTATGGAAAAAGAGATGGAAAGTTTACAAGGATTAAATGTATTCACACCTGCGATCGCACCTAAGGATAAAACAATTATAGGTACCAGGTGGATTTATAAAATTAAGAATTTGGAAGGAGGTAATACCTTATACAAGGCCAGACTAGTTGCACAAGGTTATGCACAAAAATATCCAGAAGACTATACTGACACTTATTCACCAACAGTGAGAACAGAGAGTGTCAAAACAGCTCTTGTAGTAGCATCTGCACTCAATCTGGACGTGTTTCAATATGACATACAGACTGCATACTTACACGCAAAATTAGATAAGGAAATATATGTAAGAGCACCACACAGTCAATACACTAATGAGAACGAAATTTGGTTATTAAATAAGAGTCTGTACGGATTGAAGCAATCTGGCAAAAGATGGTACGATTGTTTGGTAAAAGTACTTAAGACCATGGATTTCAACGCCACCACTGCTGATAACTGTTTCTTTGTAAAAAAGAGTAATGATCATATTGAATTTGTATTAATTTATGTGGATGATATTTTATATATTGGAAAGCATAAAGAGAGCAGGGAAATCTTTGTAAATAAGTTAAACGAACATTTCTCATTGAAATCACTAGGTAGAGTGAATAAATACCTTGGTGTACAAATTAACAAAACTAAAAGGGGATTCAAACTTACTCAGAAAGATAAAATCATTGAACTCCTAAACAAATGTAACTTAAATAATGCCAAAACATGTGACACACCTATGCAAACTGATTTTCTTAGAAACACTGATGAATCTTCCCCTGAGTTTAAAAACAACACATTTTACAGATCAGTTATAGGTTCACTCCTTTATATATCTAATTGGACTAGGCCAGATATTGCATTACCTCTCAATTTATTGTCAAGATATGTTAGCAAACCAACCTTGTATCATTGGGAAGCTGTCAAAAGAATTTTAAGATATCTGAAAAGTACATTAGATTTTTGTTTAATATTGGAACCAAATAATGACAAAGAACCAAAAATTACTTGTTATGCTGATGCAGATTGGGCTGGTGATACATCATGCAGAAAAAGTACCTCTGGTTATGTTTTTCTATTGAACGATTGTCCAGTTTACTGGTATACTGGTAAACAAGAACTGGTAGCCACTTCTACCACAGAAGCGGAATATGTTTGCTTGTCTAAAGCTGCAAATAACCTTGTATGGTTCAATGATTTGATCACAGATGTTTGGAAGAAACCTACTTTACCATTTATTATGCATGAAGACAATAAAGCGGCCATTGAAATATCTAGATCCGATGCAATTGGACAAAGGTCCAGGCATATTGATATAAAATTTAAGCACGTGAGACAACTATCTCAAGACGGATTCATCAAAGCAATACATTGTGATACTTCTGAACAATTAGCTGATATATTAACAAAACCCTTATCTTCTAAACAACACAAATATTTAACTTCTAAATTATATGTATTATATTGTCCTGAATCTGAATGTAACTGGTGTTGTATAACGAACCGGCATTTAGAGGGGGATTTGTCAGATGTAAATGCCTTATTCTCTAATATGTAAATAATGTATATATGGAACATCAGGGGTTAACTTATTCTTTGGACTTTAATGTATTCATAATTTACCACTCCCATTCCTGGCTCCACCCCTTGTATATATAAGGAGCCATCCTCCCCATTTTCCTTGCTTCTATCTTGAATATTCAGCGAATATAGAATGCCTATTATGATTAAAGAGAAATATATTTAAATCTCTAACTTCTATTATCTTTATTGAGTCTGATCCTGAAAATATTGCAACATTCCTGACTTTTAGAACAATGAATCAGTGGAACAACTTCCCTGCAGAAGTTGTGAATGCTCCAAAACTGGAAGTTTTTAAAGAAGATGTTGGATAACCATTTGTCTGAAGTGGTGTAGGGTTTCCTGCCTAAGCAGGGGGTTGGACTAGAAGACCTCCAAGGTCCCTTCCAACTCCTGTTATTCTATTCTATATTAATTCAGATATAATTTACTTTTTTAAAAAATCTTGAAATCTATAATGCCAAAAGGTTGAAGCAATATTTGAGATGGTAAAAAAAAAAAAAAAATTGAGAATATAAGAACAACTGATTGTTCTGCTTACAATCAACAATCAAACCGTTGATGTACAACAGTTCAGATAGTGACCATTCGAAGTTATAACAGTGCTGAAAAAAGTGACTTATCAAATATAAGCGGCTTACAAAAACTGCAGCATCCCCAGCGTGAGAGAAGCTGTATATTTGCACACTGAATCAGAAATTGACAGCTATATCGTTCAATCAAATTGATTCTTATAGAACATAGAATAATGGGGTTGGAAGACATACTACCAACCTCCTGCTTAATCAGGAGACCCTATACCAATCTTGACAAATGGCTGTCTGGTCTCTTCTTGTGAAAACCTCCAGTGATGGAGCACCCTCAACTTCTGGTGGCAAGCAGTTCCACTGGTTAATTGTCCTCACCATTAAGAGGTTTCTCCTTAATTCCAGGCTGCTTCTCTTCTTGATTAGTTTCCATCCATTGTTTCTTATCCTGCCCTCTGGTGCTTTGGAAGATAAGTTTATTTATTTTATTTTATTTTATTTATTAATTAAATTTATATACAGCCGAAATTAAGATACATATAATATAAAAATTAAAAATAACTAAAATAAATTAAATCTATCGGCCTCCCAAGTTGACCCCCTTGTTTTTTTAGGAGCGTGTCAGATCCCAGATATTTCTACAGGGATACTGGCATTTTGGTGGGGGGAAGGGGGGGAGAATAGAGTCGTCTGTATATGAAGTTTCTGTTTCTGTTTGTTTCTGTTTCCTGTTTCTGTTTCCTGCATTACTGTGCTAATCTCTATATGAAATTTCTGTTTCCCTGCAATGATGTGGTGTGGGAGGAGTTCGGTTAGCATTGCTTGAAATAGCTGGTTTTAAGTGAGAAGCTTCAGTTCTTGCCTAGATTTCTTGTTATCACAAACCTTCCAATAAAAGCTCCTTTTGGAACCACTGCAGTTTCAAGAGTCCTGCTTTCTTGGGAAGATTGGAGAGGCAAGACTTTCCAGAGCCCCTCATATATTGGAACCCAGGTTAGATCTCTCTTTAATGATCTTCCACCCATTATCCCAAAGGTGCTTTTTCAAGAGGCAACTGGATTTTCTGGCTTTTCTTTAAAGACGTTCTCACTTCTCATCCAAGATGCTTCTTCAGCTCTCTTCTTGGATGAGAAGCAAAACGTCTTCAAAGAATAACAAGAACATCCAATTGCCTCTTGCAAAAGCACCTTTGGGACAACCATGACCTCCATAGACACTTCCACTTCCATTATGTCTTGTCCTGTTCTGGTTTGGAGAATACAGAACAGAACATGGATGACTGAGAATCTCCATAGACATACAGAACAGGACAGAAAAAAATATTTTTAAAACAGATTAATAAAACATCAGACTTAATTATCGCAGCTGGTGCTTTTCTTTTCTTTTTTTAAAGCCAATCCTTCTTTTAAAATAACTTATGGTTAGCTAGAAGTTGGAGAGGAAATAAATCTTCGACATTAGTTTAACGCAGACGACTTGTGATTGTCATTTCAGAAATCTTTTTGGCTTTTCTCAAAATTCCTCAGATATACAGCCTGGAGCGGAAAACACTGATAGTTTTCAAAGCTAATAAATAAATAAAGAATAAATATTTCAAAAGGGTCAGAACACTGAAGTTTTCGTCCCCAAAGGGGAGCAGTCGCCCAGATGAAATGATAAGTAATTGGGAGACATGAGAGGAGGTTTGATTTGGTGGTAATTGAATGCGACACAATTCCATTTCACAACTTTGTGTTTTTCATAAGTTGCCAATGCATTTGCTGACAAGGCCAACATCCGACACTCCTTCCTACATCTCTCTGTTTATTTCCCAGACTTCATTCAGTGACACTTGAAATCTGTCTAGGTGATTATCTATATATAAAATTGTGGAGATCATGAAGGCATCTTCCAGACTGGAATGGGACAACTTGCCATGGCCAATTTGCTGCACGTCAACTTGCCACGGCCAACTCATCACGTCTGAAGTTTGATCACATGATTGTGGGAATGCTGCAATGGTTTTAAGTGTGAAAAATGGTCATAAGTCAACTTTTTCAGTGCCGTTGTACCTTCAACTCATTGCGGGACAACTTGCCATGGCCAATTTGCTGCACATCAACTTGCTATGGCCAACTCACCATGAGTAACTCGTTGCAGGACAACTTGCCATAGCCAACTCACCATGAGTAACTCACTATGGAACAACTTGCCATGGCCAACTCATCATGAGTAATTCACTGTGGAACAACTTGCCATGGTCAACTCACCATGAGTAACTCGTTGCAGGACAACTTGCCATGGCCAACTCACCATGAATAACTCACTATGGAACAACTTGCCATGGCCAACTCACCATGAGTAATTCATTGTGGAACAACTTGCCATGGCCAACTCACCATGAGTAACTCACTGTGGAACAACTTGCCATGGCCAACTCATCATGAGTAATTCACTGTGGAACAACTTGCCATGGCCAACTCACCATGAGTAACTCATTGCAGGACAACTTGCCATGGCCAACTCACCATGAGTAACTCATTATGGAACAACTTGCCATGGCCAACTCACCATGAGTAACTCATTGCAGGACAACTTGCCATGGCCAACTCACCATGAGTAACTCATTGCAGGACAACTTGCCATGGCCAACTCACCATGAGTAACTCACTATGGAACAACTTGCCATGGCCAACTCACCATGAGTAACTCACTATGGAACAACTTGCCATGGCCAACTCACCATGAGTAACTCGTTGCGGGACAACTTGCCATGGCCAACTCACCATGAGTAACTCACTTTGGAACAACTTGCCATGGCCAACTTACCATGAATAACTCATTGCAGGACAACTTGCCATTGCCAACTCACCATGAATAACTCACTATGGAACCACTTGTCATGGTCAACTCACCATGAGTAACTCGTTGCGGGACAACTTGCCATGGCCAACTCACCATGAGTAACTCACTTTGGAACAACTTGCCATGGCCAACTTACCATGAATAACTCATTGCAGGACAACTTGCCATTGCCAACTCACCATGAATAACTCACTATGGAACCACTTGTCATGGTCAACTCACCATAAGTAACTCATTGCAAGACAACTTGCCATGGCCAACTCACCATGAGTAACTCACTTTGGAACAACTTGCCATGGCCAACTCACCATGAGTAACTCATTGCAGGACAACTTGCCATGGCCAACTCACCATGAGTAACTCATTGCAGGACAACTTACCATGGCCAACTCACCATGAGTAACTCGTTGCGGGACAACTTGCCATGGCCAATTTTCTGCACGTCCGAAGTTCGATCACATGATGGGGATGCGGTAATGGTTGTAAGTGTGAAAAATGGTCATAAGTCAACTTTTTCAGTGCTGTTTTATCTTCAAACGGTCACCAAATGAAGTTTTGTAACTCAAGGACTGCCTGTACTGTTTTAAAACTTTGGCAGTTGAATGGGAGGGAGAGAGAGGAAACTTTGAACCGTCACTAAGTGCTGTGAGTTGAGGGCTACCTATAATGACTACCTTCCCTTCTCATCTGCCAGGTGCAAAGAATCAGGAGCATTCATTGAGTTAAACACACAGAAGAGTTTATTATTCCTATCTCTATACCAGAATCTGGTCAATTAATCAAAGCTAAATTAGCACTAGGTAAGGGTCAATAGAATTCACAAAGGGCTGCATCTGAATCTCTTGTGGCAATGCAATGACTCCAAACTGATGACATGTTTAACTCCACCATCCAGCTCAGCTTGCTCTTCTCCTACATCATTATAAGATGGAAAAATCATACACTTTTCTTTCCCCCAGAGAGTGCAGACCTTGAAAAATTACTAGGCAGATTTTAGCATTCCAATTAAGATGCAAAATGGAACTTGGAGTCCTAGTAAACAAACTGCTCAGAAAATTAACAACCGGTTCTCCTGAAGTGGTGTGAACCGGCTGAATCCCATCACTGGCTCAATGTGCCACCTGTGCCACCCGTGCCATAGGTTCGCCATCACAGGTATAGAGTCTCCTGCCTGAGCTGGGGGTTGGACTAGAAAACCTCCAAGGTCCCTTCCAACTCAGTTATTCTGTTAACCGAAGTCATCCTTCAGACGGTCCCTTTAGCCTTATCTCCAGATGCTAACTTTTCTTAGCTTTTCTTTTTTTTTTTTCCCTTTTTGGTTTCTTCTTTTTTCTCTCCCCTTCTTTCCCTGAAAAACCAAAGTATGCTTTTTTAAAGTGACACTGACATTCTGTACTTTAATCCACTTCCCTGTCCGTGGCAATAAAATGAGAAATGAAATCAGGCCGGTTACGAAAGTCGCACACATCTCATCGAGATTCATGCCCGGCATTCTGATGGAATAAATCTCTTCTTTAGGGAGCGCCGTTCTCCGAAGCAGCACTACTATAAAGCAATTTTCTTGCTTCGCAAACAACTGGGTGAAAGTCATTCCCCACACGGGTCTGGTGATGAGGTGAGAGCTGTAATTACTGCAGATGTCCAGAGAAGCCGAATTCCAGGTTGACTCAATTCAGAAAATGGAACATGTCATGCCATGTCCATCGCTGGTACCTTCCTTCCCCGTTTACAGGTTAAATCGAGCAAGAGTCTATTCATGGTGAGGGATAGAGTTTGCTTACCTCGAACCATAGACTTTGACCTCTGGCATCCACCATGACGCAGGCAGTCCTCAACTTACGATGCTTCACTTAGTGACGTTTGAAGAGCCTTGGTAGTACAGTGGTTTAATGCACCCTGTTATTAACACAGCTGCCTGCAATTTCTGCAGGTTCGAATCTTACCAGGCTCAAGGTTGACTCAGCCTTCCATCCTTTCTAAGGTAGGTTAAATGAGGACCCAGTTTGTGGGGGCAATAAGCTGACTTTGTATAAATATACAAAAGTATGAAGGCTATTGCTTAACGCATTGTAAGCCGCCCTGAGTCTCCGGAGAAGGGCGGCATATAAATCAATTTAAAAAAAAAAAAAACGGCACCGTACAAAGTGACTTATAACCGGTTCTCACACTTACGACCCCTTGCAGCCTCCCCATGGTCACATGATTTCCATTCGGATGAACGACAACTGACTCACATTTACGACAGTTGCAGTGTCCCGGGGTCACGTGATCCAGAGGTGGGTTTCAGCAGGTTCTGACCAGTTCTGGAGAACCGGTAGTGGAAATTTTGAGTAGTTCAGAGAACCGGTAATAAAAATTCTGATTGGCCCTGCCCCCATCTATTCTCTGCCTCCCAAGTGCCTGATAGGGAGGAAATGGGGATTTTGCAATAACCTTCCCCTGGATTGGGGAGGGAATGAGATTTTACAGTATCCTTCCCCTGGGGTGGGGTGGGAATGGAGATTTTACAGTAACCTTCTCCTGCCATGCCCAAAAAGCCACGCACATAAAACCACGCCCACAGAACCAGTAGTAAAAAAAATTGAAACCCACCACTGATGTAATCCCCTTTTGGGACTCTCTGACATGCCTAGTCAATGAGGAAGCTGGGTTTGCTTCAACACGGTGTTACTAACTTTTTTTAAAAATCAATTTTATTAATTTTCTATTAGTTACATTCCTTAGTGCTTAGTAAACATCGTGTTGTCTGGGTATTTAATTTGCTTAACAATACAAATGCCATTCTTACTCTCCCTCCCTTTTTTTCCAACTATTGGTAAAATAAAATTCCAACTTTGATAATATTCTGTGTCTTTTTCTTTTTCTTTTTTTTAATTTGATTTATATGCCGTCCTTCTCCGGAGACTCAGGGTGGCTTACAATGTCAGCTTATTGCCCCCACAAACTGGGTCCTCAATTTACCTACCTTTGAAAGGATGGAAAGCTGAGTCAACCTTGAGCCTGGTGAGATTTGAACTTGCAGTAATTGCAAGCAGCCGTTGTCAATAACAGTGCTTTAGTCCACTGTACTATAGGCTCTTTATTTTTGTTTATTTTTGTCTTCTTTCTGTTTAATTTTCAGTGTAAGTGTCAGGCCTGGAAGCCATCTTTTTGGTTCGATCTTCAGGCCTGCCACATTTCCTACTGTGGGAAACTGGGAGGTGGGATTGTATGGAGTATGGAGTAATTGTGATATATAGTCATAATAACATTCCTTTCTCAGAGAATCAAGGACATCTTGCCCTGCACCTGGAGGGATGTGACTGAGAGGCATCGCCAGTTGGGATGGTGCTTTGATTGGATCACATGATGGACTTGTGGGTGCTGGGCAGGGACTTGGACTTTCCTTTGGGTGGGGAAAACCTGGAAGCTTTCAGATTCAGATTTTCCCAGATGTGCCAATATGTTCTGCCTCAGCTATGGACCCCAAAGAACACAGCACGCACAAAGTTTGTACAAAACTTAACTTACTAAAATAACTCAGTCTTTTTCAAAACAAAGGCTGTTAATAAACTTTCTTAACAGCCTACAAGAAACCAAAGATAAAGTAATCACAATCTTACTAAGGTTGGCAGAAAGCCCAGAAGCAATTTGCAGAGAATCCGGACGCGAAGGAGAGTGAACTAAAGTTGTTCCCTGCAAATTGTTTCAGTCGGCATTCCTTCTTAAATAGGCTAAGGGAGTGGCCAATTAGCCCCAAGCCTTACTCTCGAGACCTCCTCCTGAGGAGCCACTCCTGCCTTTTGGCACCTCTGCGCACCCGTGCATTGAGAAGAGGCTCCTCTTCTTCGTCCTCTTCACTTATGGGAGCTTCTGGAGGTTCTGAAGGCCCTGGCTGAATCCCTGCCTCTGGCACCACATCTTCTCCAGCCTCCTCATTGTCTGACTCGAGTGCCAGCTGCACAGGCTGCTGGCGCAGCACCACACCAGCCTCCTCGCTGTCCGAATCCACACAGACCGCTGACGGGCCACAACACAATATGACATATCTAATAAAATGTAATTTTGAGGAACTTCAAACCTCAGAGTCTTCTTTCATTGGGGGTGTTACTTGGAACCCTGACAGTGAATCTGTCCATTTCTGCACAGTCTAATATCTTCTTAATTATTTCTTCACCTTGAGGTGTTTCTTCATCTTTCCAATATTGTACGGAAATAATCCTCGCTGCTGTTGTTAAAACATGTAACACTAAATACATACTTCTCTTATCAATTTTTTTCTGATATCATCTCTAATAAAAAAAGTTCAGGTTTAAAATCTGCATGTTTCCCTATTATCTTTTCTAGCCATCTATGCATTTTTGCCCAAAATTTTTAGTAACCGCGTTACTAATTTAACAACTACAGGGATTCACTTAACACAAGTGGCAAGAGAAGCCGTAAAATGGGGCAAAACTCACTTAACAAAGTTCTCACATAGCAACATAAATTTTAGGCTCAGTTGCAGTCGTAGGTTGAGGACTACCTGTAAAGAAATACCACAGATTAGAAGAACAGAAGGACAGAGTTGGAAGGGTACCTTAGAGGTCTTCTAGTCCAACCCCTATACTCAGGCAGGAAACCCCATACCATTTTAGACAAATGGTTCTCTAATTTCTTCTCAGAAAAACCTTCAGTGATGGAGCACACCACAACTTCTGGAGGCAAGTTGTTCCACTGATTAATTGTTTTCACTGTCAGGAAATTTCTCCTTACTTCTAGGTTGGCTCTCTCCTTGATTAGTTTCCTGTCAGACCTGCCAAACACTCAGGCCTCTAAGTAGACACAATCCTTAGTTCCGTTTGTAGAGAAAGGTATAGTTTTATTAGAAGTCAGGTGCGCTGCAGTGATATAAAGGCAGAACTGAGAATCGCAAATCAAAATCTGTCAGACACATGTGTAAGTAAAAAACAAACAAAACAAAACAAAACAAAAAAAAGATTTCCCCCACCAGATCATTAAGAAAAATATCATACCGTGTTTCCCCAAAAATAAGACATCCCCTGATAATAAGCCCAATCGGGCTTTTGAGCGCATGCGCTAAAATAAGCCTCTCCCTGAAAATAAGCCCTCCCCGAAAATATTTAAACACAGAGCTGGAAATCAGGTAAGACGGCAAAGAGCTGTCTTACCTGAGCCCCATCTTGCTCCATGCACCCCAAAATAATGAAACCTCCCTGAAAATAAGGCCAAGCACTAATTTCCAGGTTCAAAAAATATAAGACAGGGTCTTATTTTCGGGGAAACACAGTAATCAAGAGCTGAACAATGCTCGGAAATCTGGTAGCACCAGAACAACAGAAAACAGAAAACAGAATAACAGAGTTGGAAGGGACCTTGGAGGTCTTCTAGTCCAACCTCCTGCTTAGGTAGGAAACCTTACACCATTTCAGACAAATGGTTATCCAACATCTTCTTAAAAACTTCCAGTGTTGGAGCATTCACAACTTCTGGAGGCAAGTTGTTCCACTGATTAATTGTTCTCACTGTCAGGAAGTGAGAACAATTAATCAGTGGAACAACTTGCCTCCAGAAGTTGTGAATGCTCCAACACTGGAAGTTTTTAAGAAGATGTTGGATAGTTTTAAGTTTGCTTCCCTCCTTGATTAGTTCCCACCAATTGTTTCTTGTTCAAGTGTTTTGGAAAATATCTTGACTCCCTTCTCTTTGTGGTAGCCCCTGAGATATCGGAAGACTGCTATCATGTCACCCCTAGTCCTTCTTTTCATCAAACTAGACATACTCAATTCCAGCAACTGTTCTTTATATGTTTTAGCCTCCAGTCCCCTAATCATCTTTGTTGCTCTTCTCTGCACTCTTTCTAGAGACTCCACATCTTTTTTACATTGTGGCAACCAAAACTGAATGCAGTATTCCAAGTGTAGCCTTACCAAGGCATTATAAAGTTGTATTAACACTTCACTTGATCTTGATTCTATCCCTCTGTTGATGCAGCCTAGAACTGTATTGGCTTTTTTGGCAGCTGCTGCACATGGCTGGCTCATATACAGTTTCACTCCCATGCTGGGACGGATATCTTACTTGAAATTGACTCGATGTAGCTTCTTCTATAGAGAACTTCACATCTGGTATCATTTCCAATGTGAGTCTCAAATGTATAGCCCTGGTGGTAAACACACAATTTGGGACCATGTGCAGAGAAGAGCAGCGAGGTTGATTAGGGGGCTGGAGGCTAAAACCTACGAAGAACAGTTTCAGGAATTGGGTATGTCATGTCTAGTGAAAAGAAGGACTAGTGGTGACATAACAGTGTTCTGATATTTGAGGGGCTCCTACAAAGATGAGGGGGGTCAACCTATTCTCCAAAGCACCTGAGGGTAGGACAAGAAACAATAAATAGAAACACATTAAGGAGAGAATCAACTTAGAACTAAGGAGAAATGTTCTAACTGTGAGGACAATTAATCAGTGGAACAGATTTCCTTCAGAAGTTGTGGATGCTTCATCACTGGAGGCTTTCAAAAAGAGACTGGACAACCATTCATCTGAAATGGTATAAGGTCTCCTGCTCAAGCAAGGAGTTGGATTAGAAGACCTCCGAGGTCACTTCCAACTCTGTTATTCTGTTAAGTTTTATGCACCCGAAGGCAAGACAAGAAGTAATGGATGGAAACTAATCAATGAGAGATCCAGCCTAGAACTAAGGAGAATTTTTTTAACAGTGAGAGCAATCAACCAATGGAATGGGCTCCTGAAGTTATGGATGCTCCATCACGCAGGGGGGAATTGAATTATGGGTGTTGGCATGCATACGTGCAACCCTCCTGTGCTCCCCCTGCTTTTGGCATGCAACGGCAAAAAGGTTAGCCATCACTGGTATAGGGTCTCCTACTTAAGCAGGGAGTTGGACTAGAAGACTCTACTATTGTATATTCTGGGATGCCTTCCTTGGAAATTGCTGTCCTTCCCATCTCATATGCCCAAATAAATTGAGTAACTGCCCTAAGCAAGTTCTCCTTTTTGCAAATAAACATAGCACAAACTGAAATCCCTTCCATCTCCCTGGAATGCTCATTTGTTCTTTCAAGATTTCTGAAGTGTAACCTAGAATCACTTGACTTCTGCCTCAGTTGCCAAATCATCCTGCCGGCTCTAAAAGTACTGGGAAACAGAGCTTCCTAAATATGCACATATCCAAGTTCTTCTTTGCTAAAGAGAAATGATTCTCATATCTCAAAGTGACAGCCATCTCAGGAATTCACAGTGGCCTATTCATTACAGCCCCGGTCCCTTGTGCATAGCAGAATTCATTAAGAAGCACATTTGCTAAGCAAATGCTATAGGAATCTTCTGTCTGACATTCATAAATATTTGTGTCGTGCAATTTACCTGGGAAGGAAAAAAGAAGAGAGTGAGAGAGAGAGTGAGAGAGACAGACAGAGAGAAAGAGAGAGAGAGAGAGAGACAGAGAGAGAGGGAGAGGGAGAAAGAGAGACAGAGAGACAGATAGAAAGAGGGCCTGGTGGCTCAGCAGACTGATAGCATTGTGATTAACACCAGCTGTCTGCAATTACTGTAAGTTCGAATCTCGCCAGGCTCAAGGTTGACTCAGCCTTCCATCCTTTCTAAGGTAGGTAAATTGAGGACCCAGTTTGTGGGGGCAATAAGCTGACTTTGTATAAATATACAAAAGGATGAAGGCTATTGCTTAACGCATTGTAAGCTGCCCTGAGTCTCCGGAGAAGGGCGGCATATAAATCAATTTTTTTAAAAAAAAATAGAGAGAGACAGAGAGATAGAAAGAGTTGGAGAGAGACAGAGAGAGAGAAAGACACACACACAGAGAGAAACAGAAAGAGTCAGTGAGAGACACAGAGAGAGAGAGAGACAGACACACACACACACACACACACACACACACAGAGAGAGAGAGAGAGAGAGAGAGAGAGAGAGACAGAGAGACAGAGAGATAGAAAGAGTCAGAGAGAGAGAGAGAAAGACAGAGACAGAGGTAGACACACAGAGAGAAAGAAAGAAAGACAGACAGACAGACAGAGAACAAGAGGGAAAAAACAATGAAAACTTTCATCTCTGAGTTGGATAGGAAATATTAAAAATAAATTATCACTCCCTGAACTTCTTTTCCAGGTGTCTACATCAGATTCTCTTCCGTATAAAATGTCAACTTCTTCCTGGCATCAAAGCATCTTGTTCCAAGGTCATTTAATTCCCTCTCACTTGGTCCTGGGCTCTGAGAAGTAGATTCATTTATAGTCTGGAGAAGGGCTTATTATAACAACTGGACCAGGTGGCGAGCATATTTGCTCCCTAACAAGAACGGAGGCCGGTGATTGATGGGTGTGCTCAATTCAGCTATGCAAGCCTGAAGAGATGATACACTCAGTTGTGAATCTTTCACCTGCTCCGCCGAAGACGTGCGCCTTGTCTTCCTTCAGCCGCATCGGCTGCCTCAACTGGAAAGAGGGGACCGAGCGCAAGAGCCTGGCAGGGCTCGTCAAGGAGGACAAGAAGACATTTGAGTAAGTCGGAGGGGAAAAAAAAAAAAAACACAACACCCAACCTCTCGTTGTTCATAATGTCACCCTGCTGAAAATTGGAAAAGCAGAACTAATAGGACCTTTTGTGCACGGTCTCTAATGTTCCTTGAAAAGCAAATGTACAGGTTTTACTTTTATTAGAAGCACTCTGTTCAAATCTGTCAGACCGAACTTTGAAGGGGGGGGGAAGAAATGTGTGTAGGGGGGGGGGAGTGTCTTCATCCAGGATCAAATCAGCAATTTTGGCATGACAAGAAGCAACGGATGGAAACGAATCAAGGACAGAGGCAACCTAGAACGAAGGAGACATTTCCTGACGGGGAGAACAATTCATCAGTGGAACGACTTGCCTCCAGAAGTTGTGTGTCAGATGTAAATGCCTTATTCTCTAATGTGTAAATAGTATATGAATGGGGTATCAGGGGTTAACTTATTCTTCACTTCTTAATGTATTCATAATTCACCACTCCCACATATAGCTCCACCCATTGTATATATAAGGAGCCACCTACACCCTTTTCCTTGCTTCTATCTGTGAATATTCAGTGAATATAGAATGCCTATTGTAAATAAAAGGAAGTATATTTAAAACTTTAACTCTCACTAATATTATTGAGTCTGATCCTGAAAATATTGCAACAAGCTGGTAGCAGAGGATGGTTAATTGACTCAATAAAAACTTAAAAAATGTCTAAGAAAGATATGCCCAACACCTGGGCCTACAGCAAAGGAATGGAAACAGAACAAGAAATAATCAACGAATCCACAAACGCAATTTCGAGAGAATCCGAAGAATACACCACTGAAGACGAAGAAATAATAGACGAAAATGATGACCAGAAAGAAATCGAAATAGAGAATAACGAACTCAGGTCAGAGATATTAAAACTATTAAAAAGCCAGAAGAATGATGAAAGCCTCATCGCGAACCTCCAAGAAATGCTGAAGAACAGCGGAGCAGCGAGAGAGAAAAACATCACTAATGAGAAGTCTAAAGACCCAAAAATAGTGAGTAATATGACTGCAGAAAAAGTCATTACGAAGAAGAAAAACAGTGATCCCGCGCGAAATTTTGAATGGCAGCCATCTTGGTTTCAACAGACCTCCAAGGTGAGCGAAGCAGAGCCAATCAAAATGCTCAATTCAAAATTTCTGGCGCGAAAAACGTTATCAGACAACGAAAATGAAAAAGAAGATTCGAACTCCTCAGAAGAATCAGAATCAGAAAGTGAAGATGACTCAACAAAATCCCAAATAAAATCAGCAATGAAAACACTTTTTGCTGCATTTGGGCCAAAACTAAAAATTACCAAAGAGTCACCGAAGAAGCGAGCGAGCAAGCCGATACCTCAAGACCTGCCCGCTCCTATCCTGACTTCGAAAGCGCCGACGCCCGAACCCAGAGAGCCTTGTCGATTCCGCCCTACACCACAGACCGAAGCAAGTGCCAACGCTCCCAAAAGAAAAAGGAGAGCAGCCGCCGTCGTCAGAACTCCCAAAGTCGAACCAGAGACCGACTCGTCTGAAGCAGAGCAGAGCGAGCGAGCCGCAATGGAGAGAACCTTCCACGACGACTACAAAGAAGAAATGGACAACGCGCATGCGCGAAACTACGCAGACGGTCCGGGAAGACATGAACTGGCGAGAGGACCACGCAGACTCGTTGCGAGCATCCCCATGCCGTTTTGCAATTTTCTACACTTGCGAGACCACGGACTGCCCCAGGTCATAAGTAATGGACAAAATAATGTCGGAAATTTACCCAGTGACTTCCCAAAACTAAGGGTTGATGGCATTAATTTGCAAGAATGGTATCAACAACTCCAGGTTGTCTTTATGAAGGAAAATTTACTATTTTTTATCACTAGTCCCCCAAAAAGACCTTGGACTTTAAAAATAGATTGTTTACACCATAGAGCATTTTTCTTAATAATATCTAGTGTGTCTCCTGCAATGTATCATAGCATCAAACCTAATCTGACTGTTTCAGAAATTATTCAATGCATGTTTAATTTGTTTCACAGCGATAGTGTGGCTACCACCACAAGAATGTCTAAGGATTTCTTTTCATCTAGAGTGAAACCAGGGGTTTCCATAAGTGAGCATTTAATATCTTTAAACAAAATAAGAGCTGAGCTGCATTTGAGGGGGGAGGTGATTTCAGACCAAACAATGAAAAGTGTTATTATCAACTCACTTGATTCATCATGGGACAGTTTTATGTCACATTTAGACACTATCAATCTAGGATATTTATCCATAGAAAGTCTATCCAATAAATTGATAGCAGAAGACAATTCAAGAAGAAATCGTTCCAGCAATCACACAGAACACAAACCTTATAGGAAAGTAGCTTTACAAGAAAAATATAATGAAACATTTAAATGTCACAATTGTGGATCCAGGGAACACAATAGAAGAGATTGTCCCAAAATTTCAAAGGAAAGACATAGGTCAGAATATAGGAACAAATACAATTATAGACAGTCTTCCATAGATAGACATAGATATAGAAGCCCACCAAATTACAAAGAGAATAGAGGGGGCAGAGATAATTCAAAGGATAGAAAATCTGGTTCACTGAATGGATTAAATAAACAAGACAACACTAAAATACAGCAAAATGAGAACAATAATTGGCTTATTGATTCTGGAGCAACTAATCACACCACTAATAACAAAAATATATTGTCTTCATTTACAGAAGATAAATTTGTAATAAAAGTAGCTAATCAAGAAAAGGTTCAAGTGTTAGGCAGAGGAAACGTAACCTTGCCTGGTCTAGGAAAAATAGAGGGGGTATTGTTAATACCTGAAATACCTCATAACATACTAAGTGCCATAAAACTAAGTAGAGATTCTGACATTAATATAGTTTTCTCAAAGGGAAAAGCGACTTTGGAGAAGAATAAAATAAATATAGGCACTGTGATGATTAAAGGAGGCCTACCTTATCTGATAACAAAGGAAAAATGGTTGCATAACATTGATTCAAATATGGAAGATTGTATTGAAGCAGATGATGAAAATATTAGTAACAGTGACAATGATGAATGTAAAATATCTCATGATCACGCAGATGCACACAATGAAAAAAAACCAAAAATAGGTAAGCCAATTCATGATGAGTGTGCTCACATCTTACATAGGAAGTTAGGACATGCCAGTTTTCCTGTAGTACAAAAAATGACTGAACACGCAGAAGGTGTCAAAATAAAAAATTGTGAAAACTATTTGGAATGCTCAGTATGTAAATCTACAAAACTAAAAACTAGTCCCAGACCAAGAAAATCTACTAGATCAACTAACAAAATTTTTGACTTAGTACACATGGACTTAGTTGGCCCATTAACTCCATCAATCACCTATAGAAAACGTTACTTCCTGACAATAGTAGACGATTATAGCCGTTATGGGTTTGTTTATACATTAAAACACAAAGATGAAACCTTTCAAAAATTTAAGGAATTTTACAAACGCATAGAAACACAACACAATATCAGAATAAAACAAATTATGACAGATAGGGGATGTGAATTCATGTCTAAAGAATTCTCCCAATGGTTAAAGGATAGAGGAATGCTACATTACACGTCTAGTCCATTTTCTGCGTTTCAGAACGGGATTGTAGAGAGAAAGAATTCCACATTACAAACCATGATTAGATGCACATTGGAGGATGCTGGCTTAAGCAAACAATTTTGGTCAGAAGCCTTACATTATTCAAATTACACACAAAATAGAACCTGGTCCAGATTATAGAACTTTTAAATAAATGCAATTTAAACAATGCCAAACCCTGTGATACTCCTATGCAAACTGATTTTCTTAGAAATACTGATGAATCTTCACCTGAATTCAAGGATAACACGTTTTATAGATCAATCATAGGTTCACTTCTTTATATATCTAATTGGACTAGACCAGATATCGCCTTACCACTCAATTTATTATCCAGACACGTCAGCAAACCAACAATGTATCACTGGGAAGCTGTTAAAAGAATTTTAAGATATCTGAAATGTACACTGGATTTTTGCTTAGTATTAGAACCTAGTAATAATAAAGAACCAAAGCTTACATGTTATGCAGATGCGGACTGGGCTGGAGACACATCATGCAGAAAAAGTACATCTGGTTATATTTTTCTTTTAAATGACTGTCCAGTTTACTGGTATACTGGTAAACAAGAACTAGTAGCCACTTCAACGACAGAAGCGGAATATGTTTGTCTATCCAAAGCTGCAAATAACCTTGTATGGTTTAATGACTTAATTTCAGATGTTTGGAAAAAACCTGCTTTGCCTTTTGTTATGCATGAAGACAATAAAGCAGCCATTGAAATATCTAGATCTGATGCCATTGGACAAAGGTCCAGGCATATAGATATAAAATTTAAACATGTAAGACAATTATCTCAGGATGGATTTATTAAAGCAGTGCATTGTGATACTTCAGAACAATTAGCTGACATATTGACAAAGCCTTTACCTTCTAAGCAACACAAATATTTAACATCTAAATTGTATGTCTTGTATTGTCCTGAATCTGAATGTAATTGGTGTTGTATAACGAATCGGCATTTAGAGGGGGATTTGTCAGATGTAAATGCCTTATTCTCTAATGTGTAAATAGTATATGAATGGGGTATCAGGGGTTAACTTATTCTTCACTTCTTAATGTATTCATAATTCACCACTCCCACTTATAGCTCCACCCATTGTATATATAAGGAGCCACCTACACCCTTTTCCTTGCTTCTATCTGTGAATATTCAGTGAATATAGAATGCCTATTGTAAATAAAAGGAAGTATATTTAAAACTTTAACTCTCACTAATATTATTGAGTCTGATCCTGAAAATATTGCAACAGTGTGAATGCTCCAACACTGGAAGTTTTTACAAAGAGATTGGACAATCCTTTTTTTGAATGGTATAAGGTTTCCTGCTTGAGCAGGGGGTTGGACTCAAAGACCTTCAACGTCCCTTCCAATTCTTCTTCTTTCTGAAATGTATACATATGGGGGCAGTGGTGGGATTCAAATAATTTAACAACCGGTTCTCTGCCCTAATGACCGCCTGGGTGGGCCTGGCCATGGTGGGCATGGCTAGAGAGTGTGACAGGCAATACTTGGCCTCCTGCACCCCCCTGGGAGCAAAAATGGGTCACAGGGGAGGGAGGGATGCACTGCACCCCCCACGCCCCGCTTTGGGCCTAGTAGGCCTTCCTGCACCCTCCTGGGAGCAAAAACGGGCCAAGGGGGGCTGCACTGCACCCGTGTTTTGAGCCTAGGAGGCCTCCCTGAAACCTGCTATGAGCAAAAATGGGACACAGGGTGGGCGCACCCTCCCCATGCCCCGTTTTGGGCCTAAGAGGCCTTCCTGCACTTTCCTGGGAGCCAAAATGGCCAAAATCACTGTAGTGTGTTTTATTTGCTTTGGGTCCTACATTTTGAATCCACCATGCCATGGGAACTCTGGATATATTCAATGCTCAAGTATCCAATAAAACTTGCATTGAACTACTTTAAAAAAAAAAAGCACACAATTTGCAGTTTGATTTGCATTTATTAATCCCCAAATATGGACCATACATACCAATAACATGCAACGTTGGCTTGCAAAATTTGCGGATCTTGTTCTGGCTGTTCCCACCCAGAACAAGCCCATTCTGAAACGATACAGCCTCACTCCCAATTAGTGCTAAACATACACCTCTGCAGATCATGAACCTTGCAGAGATGCTCTGTTTTCCTGGGAACACCTAGATGTGAGTTGTACCATTCAACAAGGTACCTGTTGTGGTCCACCAGCAACCTGCAGAGCTGGCAGCGGAGTTGGACGGCGATGAGGCTGAGAAAGAACATGGGCCAGTCCTGGAGGCTGGGGAAGGCCCGGATGAGGGCTCTGCATCGGAGGCAGAGATGGGGCCAGAGCCATCGGGGAGTGATGTGCAGACTTCGGAGCCTCCAGAGGCTGACAGTAGAGAGGCAAAGGAACAGGAGGAGCCTGTTCCTAGTGCACGTATGAGAAGAGCTGCCAGAAGGCAGGAGCAGCTAAAGCAGAGAGGACGACTCAGGAGTAAGGCCAGGAGATGATTGGCCCCTCCCATAAGGCTTAAAAGACCAGCAATGGCTCTTGGCCTCTTTGCCAGAAAACAACAGTTGAGAGAATTGCTTCTTGTTTGGCTGTAGTTATTTCTTCTGTTCCTGAACTGTTGCCAAGAAAAGCCTTTGGCAGTTTGCCTAATTATCCCAAGGTCAGAGATAAACTGAAGACTGGTGTTTTGAGGACTTTGCTTTCATCTCATTTAGAATACGCTGAGAATGAGTTAATTCTCAGCTGTTTTAATAAAATCTGTTTGTTTTTTGGAACTGTTTTGCATTTAATATCAGCTTTGTGGGCCTGGGTCACAACAGTACCTAGGTGTGGTGGCCTGTCGGCCAGTGGCCCCTCCAGCAGCCAAATCAGAGGAGGAGGAGGTGTGGAAGTCAGGGTCAGCATCAAGGCAACCTGAGAGCTCTGAGGGAGAAGAGGGAATGGAGCTGGCAGAGAGAGAGAGAGAGAGAGAGAGAGAGAGAGAGAGGGAGGGAGGGAGGGAGGGGGGGAGGGAGGGAGGGAGAGAGAGAGAGAGAGAGAGAGAGAGAGAGAGAGAGAGAGAGAGAGAGAGAGAGAGAGAGAGAGAGAGAGAGAGCAGCGGTGCCTGGGCCACCCATCAGCCCTCAGATGGAAAGTCAACAGCCTCCAGGTCTGGAGATGAGGAAGAGGAGGAACAGCTGGGTCCAGTGCCTGACATGCGGATGTGAAGAAGGCAGAGGAGAGGAGAGCAGTGGAAATCTATGGGCCGGTCCTTGGGACAGAAGAGCCACCACTGCTAGCAAAGCCCCACTCTAGCTCTGGGGATAAAAGGCAGGGGGAATAGATGATGTGGCAGACAACTATTCATCTCCCTGCCAGATAGACTTGTTAGCTTCCGGTGAGAGAGAAACTTTTTGCCAGGGCTGCTGGCGCTCCTAATAAAGGAATAATTGATTTAAATACAGAAGGTTTGCCATGTTTGGGGAGCTGGGTCAGAACACTAGGTGGTCCCAGTTTGCTTTGATCAACGCTTCATTCTGATGGAGAAGATCTTGTCCACTGGGGCAGAAGAAGTCACTTCTGACGATGGAACTACACCGCTGTTCCATTTCGTCCATTAAAAGTGGACCACCGAAATTATTTGATGGACATGCTTGGAAGTGGCACTTGGATTAAACGTCTGTTGACTCAGATCTCTTTGAAAAATCAGTACAGCCCTATAACAGCAAATCCCCGAACTCAAGCAGAGACAGATTTTTAGATTTTAATGAAAGGACATATGTATTTTTTGGGGAAAAAATATTTAACAAGTGATAACCAAGACTTTTCTCTTCTTTCTTGCATTGTCTTATAAATAAGTCAAGCTATTTCCTTCCAGATCAGGGAATATCTGTTTTGGTTTTTTGTTTTTATTTTTTGTATTTCCAAGGCCAATTTAAATTATTCTCCAACTTAGTCCCAAGGCTTGCAACTGGGGAATCGTGAAAAATTCCAGAAATATACAGCCAGTGCCACAGCACAAATATAAACAACTATACCTTGTTTTGAGTCTATATCTGTATGAAAATTCATGATGCCAAGCAGAAAACCCTAGTGAAAATGTTTTGGGTGGATATTGCTTATTATGTTAAGCAAAATAATAAAATAATAATAATAAAAAAAACCCTATTACAAAGTAGACAACTGATTACAAAGCTAGACATGACCGAGTTGCTAAATTAATCCATTGGTCATTATGTAAAAAATATGACTTACCTGTATCCAAAAAGTCATGGGAACATAAAGTGGAAAAACTTATAGAAAATGAGAAGGTGAAGATCTTGTGGGACTTTCAAATACAAACGGATCGTCACTTGGAACACAAGTGGACGCCAGATATCACAGTTGTCGAAAACCAAAATATACAATTTATTGACATTGTGGTACCAGGAGATGCCAGAGTCGAAGAAAAAGAACTGGAAAAAATCATGAAATATTGTGACCTGGCCATCGAAACTACACGGCTATGGATGAAACATGTCACAGTGATACCCATTGTTATTGGGGCATTTGGTACCATGTCCAAGAATTTTATAAGATACATCAACAAATTGATGTAGGAGCCTTGGTAGTACAGTGGTCTAAAGCACCCTGTTATTAAGACCAGCTGCCTGCAATTACTGCAGGTTCGAATCTCGCCAGGCTCAAGGTTGACTCAGCCTTCCATCCTTTCTAAGGTAGGTAAATTGAGGACCCAGTTGTGGGGGCAATAAGCTGACTTTGTATAAATATACAAAAAGGATGAAGGCTATTGCTTAGCACATTGTATGCCGCCCTGAGTCTCTGGAGAAGGGCGGCATATAAATCAAATTAAAAAAAAAACATTGCAGTTTCCTGCAATAACACCAGTGGAACTGCAAAAATCTGTGCTACTTGGAACATCGTACATCTTAAGAAAGTACTTGGTTGACACCTAGGAAGCTGGCAGCAACCCGTATCAACCATTAGCACCAGTCAATGGTATTTGTGATGCATTTTTGAATGTTCAGTTGACTGAGTTTCATGTTTAATGAATAAAGTAAATAATAATAATAATGCATCTTAAGAAGGTACTTGGTTGATACTTAGGACACTGGCAGCAATCCGTATCAACCATTAGCACCAGTCAATGGTATCTGTGATGCATTTTTAAATGTTCAGTTAACTGAGATTCATGTTTAAGGAATAAAGTAAATAATAATAATATTCATGTTTAATGAAGTTCATGTTTAATGAATAAAAGAAACGACAACAACAACAATAATAATGTTCAGTTGACTGAGTTTCACGTTTAATGAATAAAAGAGATAATAATAATAGTAACAACCATTAGCGCCAGTCAGTAATATTTGTGATACATTTTAAAATGTTCAGTTGATTGAGTTTCATGTTTAATTAATAACAATTACAACCACAACAAACAACATCATCAACAACAATAATAAAATAATCATAATAATCATAATCATATTCATAATAATAATCATAATAATACAAAAATATTGCTGTGATGGGAGTCTTCTACAGACTGCTCAACCAAGTAAAAAAAAATGTAGACTGAATATTTTGGACAGGTGATCACAGCAACCAGGAAACACACTGTTACGGTAATAAAATAAATTCTTCCCCTGACCAGTTGTATCTGACCTCTAGAGGGTGGGGGTCATCTCTGTTTCCTAGTCAAAGGAGCCAGTATTGTCCAAAGACACTTCCTGTGGTCATGTGGCCAGCATGACTATAGGCTGAGATGCACAGAACACTGTTACCTTCCCACCGAAGTGGTACCTATTTATCTACTCGCGTTTGCATGTTTTTGAACTGCTAGGGTGATAGGATGGAATGGTAATAGGGGATACTGAATGGCCCAATAATAGTGGGACAATATTGGGTAATATTAGGACACTGAATGTCCCATTATAGCTACAGTAAGAGGGGTTACTCTTGACGGTGGGGGTGGGGGGAGAGAGGAGGATGGTTTTGCACATACACACACTTGCCCACTACTTCTGTGGTTCAGTTCCCAACAGGCCATGGCCTGGTCCTGGATTGTTGGCTGGGGGTTGTGGACCCCTGAACTAGAAGATCCGTTACAGTGAACCTTATGTTTACTAACATGGGAGAATAGAATGGAATGGAATAGAATAGAATAGAATAGAATAGAATAGAATAGAATAGAATAGAATAGAATAGAATAGAATAGAATAGAATAGAATAGAATAGAATAGAATAGAATAGAATAGAATAACAGGGTTGGAAGGGACCTTGGAGGTCTTCTAGTCCAACCCCCTGCTCAAGCAGGAGACTCTATACTATTTTGGTTACCAGCTTTAGAGCGCTCCATGGCATCGGACCGGGGTATCTACGAGACCGCCTTCTGCTACCAATAGCCTCTCACCGACCAGTACGCTCCCATAGCGAGGGGCTCCTCAGGGTGCCGTCGGCCAAACAGTGTCGACTGGCGGCCCCCAGGGGGAGAGCCTTCTCTGTGGGGGCACCTGCCATCTGGAACGAGCTCCCCCCAGAGATACGGAAGATCCCGGATCTGCGCACGTTTCGTCGTGCTCTCAAAACTTTTTTATTTCAGCAGGCTGGCCTGGCCTAACTCTCCCTTTTAAATTTTTTAAATCGTTTGATTTGTTTTATAAATTTGGTGTTTTAATTTGTTTTTCGGCCAAAATATTTAATAATAAATATTAAATTTATTTAATAGGGCGGTATAGAAATTTGATAAATAAATAAATAAATAAATAAATAAATAAATAAATAAATAAATAAATAAATAAATAAATACTTTTGACAACTGGTTGTCCTGTCCCTTCTTAAAAGCCTCCAGTGTTGGAGCACTCACAACTTCTGAAGGGAAGTTAGGTTACTGTTAGGAAGTTTCTCCTAAGTTCTAGGTTGCTTTTTTGTTTGTTCAGTTTCCATCCATCACTTCTTGTCTTGCTTTCGGGTGCTTTGGAAAATAAGTTGACCCCTCCCCACTTCCTTGTGGTAGATATTGAAACACTGCTTTCATATCAACCCTAGTCCTTCTTTTCATTAAACTAGACATACCCAGTCCCTGCAATCCTTCTTCATATGTTTTAGCCTCCAGTCCCCTAATCCTCTTTGTTGCTCTTCTCTGCGCTCTTTCTAGAGTCTCAACATCTTAACAGAAATGGTTCAGGAAGTGAATTTGGTCACCTCTGGATTACAGTGGATATGCTTGAAGATTGGACAAAACCTAACTTTCATTTTTTTTTTAATTTGAAAAGGGGCTGGGGAGTGAACCCACAATATTATAGGTTTGATCTTGAGCTCAATACCTGGGAAAATACTAGAAGACAGTATTCCAGCAGTAGCTTTGTAAGCGCTTAGAAATGAACAAAGAGGTTTACCGGACTCTAGGATGAATTTGATAAAAATAAATCATACCAGACAAATCTTATTACTTTTTTATATATTAAGTGACTGGCTTAGTAGATCAAGGAAACGTTAGGCATTTAGTGTGCTTAACATCAATAAGGCATTCAATAAAATTGACCGTAGCCTTCTATGCAAGATGGATGGTCCTTCTCCCAGGTAGATTTGCAGTTAAACAATCATACTCAATACATAATGGGCGTATTTCTTTGTGAAGGGAGGGATCCAATACAACACCTCAGGCTCCAGTTTCCACCCTCATTTTCATGAATGACATAGACAAAGAGATAAAAGACATAAAATAACACCAGTGAGCAGTCAGATCAGGAGACCTGAACTCGTTGGTAGCCTCACATTTCAATGAAAAAGCACGTGCCTTCAATTTCACAGGTATTAAGATTGTTGGCCCAGTAGGTACAAAAACAGCCAGGGAAATGATTGAAACCTGAAAAATGGACCCCTCATCAGTCAATAGGAGTTGCTGATTTACTACCAGCCTATCAGATACTTAGGAACTGAGGACTTGGCAGCACATGGAAACAACAGCCAATAACTTAATAGCTGGTCATCAACTCCCCAATCAACCAATAAGACGCCGCACTCAACCGTGCACCACATAAATACCACACATAGAAAAGTCCAAATGAAATTATGCATTACCTCTGGAGTTTCTTTCGCTGCATATGCCAATGGGATGGTTGACAAAGGGTTAAAGAAACTAGATCTGTTTAGCCAAAGGAACAAAAGGTTACAGGAGACACGATGGTGATATTCCAGTATGGACTTCAACTCTTCCATTCTGGTGATGGTTTTGTCAATGCCGATGATGTTCAAGAAGTGTCCCAGGTGTTTTGGGATTGGACCCAAGGCGCCAATTACAATCGGTACTACCTTTGCTTGATTTTATTATTATGGTTCATTGCAGAGTCAACCAGATGTTCAGACTCAATTTGGCACTTTTGTCCACCTATTGAGTCCTTCCCAAGGACTTGGGATAGGCAGGTGTGGTTTGATAGTGCTAAAAACATAGTTACAGGATGTAAGCTGTTTCAATGAAAACTGCCTTTTGCAATTGACGCATGGTGATTTTGTCAATGCTGGTGTTGAAGTGGCGTTCCAGTTGTTTTGGAGTTGCACCCAAGGTGCCTATTACTATTGGCACTGCCTTGGCTTGCTTTTATTATTATGGTTCATTGCACAGTCATCCAACTGAATTCCAAGTCAAGCTGCCTTTTGCAATTGACTGATGGTGATTTTGTCAATGCCGACGGTATTCAAGTACGGTTCAAGTGTTGTTGTTGTTGTTGTTGAAACAAACCACTAAAAGAAAACTCCTCCTTTCCTCCTGTCACTAATCCCTGGAATGTCATCCTGCCTCCGTGTCAAATTTAAGGAACGCAAAGCTGGATTCCTAAATCTTTGATATGGAAATTCAATTCAAAGTGATTGCTTTGGGTGCCTTTAGGGCAGGGGTCTCCAGACTTGGCAACTTTAAGACTTGTGGACTTCAACTCCCAGAATTCCTCACCTCAGTGAGGAATTCTGGGAGTTGAAGTCCACAAGTCTTAAAGTTGCCAAGTTTGGGGACCCCTGCTTTAGGGGATGTCCCCATGCATTTTAAGTGTCCAAATCAGCTTGAGTTGAACTGAACTGGCTGGTTTTTGCAGAGGGTTATTGCTGACAGCCTGATGAATAACAGTAATGCTGGAGAAAGTATATTAAACAGTCTACTTTTGCTGGTGCCAGTATCCGGGGGGTGGGGAGAGAAGGGAGAAAACCCCTTTCCCATGTTATTGCAAAAACAGCTGGAACCTTGCATTTAAATGCAAACCAAATGAACGAATGAACTAGGTTACAGGGATGAGTTAGCAAAGAAGAAGGAGCATCAGGCAAGGGATGTCTATAGGATCAGGGCTTCCCAGAACCTGTCATGTTTCCAGAGACATGAAAGAAATAGAATATTTTGAGATGCCCTTCCTCAGCCGTAGGAAGAATTTTGCCCATCGCTAAGTAGGACAAGTTCCAAAAAAAAAAAAAAAAAACCTGAAGGGAAGGGGAGGGAAAGAGAAAGAGAGAGAGACACAGCTCGTTTGTCATGCTGAAGGCGATCAAAATTCTTCATTTAACCCCGAGTGAGGAAAAGTTCCTGGATGCAGCCCCTTTGAAAGGAGCAGCGGTTTGATCGAAAACACTGGGATCACACTGTTACGGATAGATAGCGTTTATCTATCATCCCCCACCGCTCGCCCGCCCGCCCGCTCCTTCTCCTTGCCCGTCTCAGTTTTTAAAATGCATTATCAGATTTATTCGCTGTACTGTTTGGTTTCAAAGCAGTTTCAAATCCAGGCACTTCTAATGTAATTCAGGCTTTTGACTCAAAGGCTCACCCTCAGATATTAAATCAACAGAGAGCTTCATACTGCCACCTTTAGCACTGGGCGATGATTGAATTCATAATTTCGGAAAGGCAGCTGCATAAATACATCCCCACTAATCAAGGCGAAGGATAATCCAACTCCATTTAAGCAGAAGATGGGAAGTTGCGCCCAAAGGGAAAATGTCAGCTCTCTTCGAGAGCATATTCCTGAAAGTATTGTTTCTATACATTCCATCATTTCTATTTCTGTATAATTTAAAGAGAGCCAGTTTGGAAACTGGTTAAAGTGCTGGCCTAGAAACCAGGAGACTGTGAGTTCTAGTCCTGCCTCTGGCATGAAAGACAGCTGGGTGACTTTGGGCCAATCAACAGGAGACTGGGAGTTCTAGTCCTGCCTCTGGCATGAAAGACAGCTGGGTGACTTTGGGTCAATCACCAAGAGACTGTGAGTTCTAGTCCTGCCTCTGGCATGAAAGACAGCTGGGTGACTTTGGGCCAATCACCAGGAGACTGTGAGTTCTAGTCCTGCCTTAGGCACGAAAGGCAGCTGGGTGACTTTGGGCCAATCACCAGGAGACTGTGAGTTCTAGTCCTGCCTTAGGCACGAAAGGCAGCTGGGTGACTTTGGGCCAATCACCAGGAGACTGTGAGTTCTAGTCCTGCCTTAGGCATGAAAGACAGCTGGCATCACCAGGATACTGGGAGTTCTAGTCCTGCCTTAGGCACGAAAGGCAGCTGGGTGACTTTGGGTCAATCACCAGGAGACTGGCAATTCTAGTCCTGCCTCTGGCATGAAAGACAGCTGGGTGACTTTGAGTCAATCACCAAGAGACTGTGAGTTCTAGTCCTGCCTCTGGCATGAAAGACAGCTGGGTAACTTTGGGCCAATCACCAGGAGACTGGGAGTTCTAGTCCTGCCTTAGGCATGAAAGCCAGCTGGATAATTTGGGTCAATCACCAAGAGACTGGGAGTTCTAGTCCTGCCTCTTGCATGAAAGACAGCTGGGTGACTTTGGGTCAATCACCAAGAGACTGTGAGTTCTAGTCCTGTCTCTGGCATGAAAGACAGCTGGGTGACTTTGGGTCAATCACCAGGAGACTGGGAGTTCTAGTCTCACTTTAGTAACTAAAGCCAGCTGGATAATTTGGGTCAATCACCAAGAGACTATGAGTTCTAGTCCTGCCTCTGGCATGAAAGACAGCTGGGTGACTTTGGGTCAATCACCAGGAGACTGGGAGTTCTAGTCTCACTTTAGGAACCAAAGCCAGCTGGATAATTTGGGTCAATCACCAAGAGACTGTGAGTTCTAGTCCTGCCTTAGGCACCAAGCCAGCTGAGTAATTGGGGCCAATCACCAAGAGAATGTGAGTTCTAGTCCTGCCTCAGGCATGAAAGCCAGCTGGATGACTTTAGGCCAATCACCAGGAGACTGTGAGTTCTAGTCCTGCCTCTGGCATGAAAGCCAGCTGGATGACTTTGGGCCAATCACCAGGAGACTGTGAGTTCTAGTCCTGCCTCTGGCATGAAAGACAGCTGGGTGACTTTGGGCCAATCACCAGGAGACTGTGAGTTCTAGTACTGCCTCTGGCATGAAAGACAGCTAGGTGACAGGTGTGATCCTATTAAGGCTTTATAAAGTGGTACTAATACTTTCATTCATTCATCTGATTTATATTCTGTTTTCCCTCCAGAAACTCAAGACATCCCAGGATGAAATAACCTACTGTGGCTATTCTATGCCATACCAAATTGAGAAGTAAAGTCATGTCTAATTTCAAGTCTAAAAAAGATGAACGTTGCAATGTAACATGAGCTATCAGCACCTTGGACAGCACAAAACTGGTGATACTGGCTGGAGAGCTGTTTCACCCCAGCCCAAACCTGATGTTTCCTGAGGTCTTCAGAATGCCAGTTGGTGTTTTGACCTAAGCTTCCCAAGAGCATGAAGCAGACTCCTTGTTCCGACAAACACCCCTTTTTATTAAGTTACTGTGAATTCCTCTCATTCACAGCCAGCAAAGTCTTTCAAGGGAGAATTTAAAGTCACAGATCTTATTTGGCTTGGAGAGCTGCCAGGCCGATATCTTCAAAACTTGTCAAGAAGTCTCTGAGAGTCACGAACCAATTAAGCGAACTAATTGTCTCCTGCAAACTCCCCTCCCCTTTTGCTCCTCTTTATTCCCTATGGGAGGGGCCATTCACCGTCCACCTGTGGCTTTACTCCTGAGTCGGCCCTTGTTCCTTAGCTGTTCCCTTCTCCAGACAGCTTTGCATATATGCACACTGGGAATAGGCTCCAGCTCTTCTTCTACCCCACTGATGTCCGACTCCGAAGGCAGCTGACAACTGTCAGACGGCCCTGGCCCCATCTCTGCCTCTGACGCAGAGCACTCTTCAGAGCCTTCCCCAGACTCCAGGACTGGCCCATGTTCCTCCCCAATCTCCTCACTGTCTGAGTCTGCCACCAACTCCACTGGCCACTGGCGGGCCATAACAATAGGTTCAATTTTTCAGTCTCTTCAGCTTTCTGCATCCAGAACTTAGTTCTCGCTGCTTAATTTCCAATATTTCAGCTCTCTTTTTAATTCCCTGATTCTGCTTGGGGGAAAAAAAGAGATAAACCCTCCACCCCATTGCAAGCTGAAGATAATATCCTTGGACTAGGATGTGGCAGAATGGATGATGTGACCTTCTAGAGTGTTCTGTCCCCATCTCACACATGCACACAAACAGACAGCCGGGGGTTAAATAAACTGGCAGACAACCAATTCTTCCAATAAGAGGCTTGGCAGCAACCCAGTAACTGCTTGCCAAGAACTTTACTCATAAACAAAATACACACAGTTCAAGCATTGTCCAGTTCGTAAAATAAATCAAAGGCAGATAATATTGTTTCCAAAGATGCAATGTGACTCGATAGTAGTTAGTTTTGTCCGTCACAGAGTCTGAATGGCCACCTCACCCCCTTTTATACCCTGTGTTGTGTGGTCCAGTGACTCAGCTTAATCTCTGGCACGCCTTTTCTTCTGTTGCATGCGCTTATCTCTGTGATGCTGCCGAGGATCCAGCCAAGACTCATTTCCCTCATCACTGTCCACCTGTGGCTGCGTGGACGTGCTTGGCCCCGGCCCTATCTCTTGACCTTCGGCGGACACCGAAGGCATTGCCAGAGAGGAGGGTCCTGGAGAAGGAGGCCTTGCCAACTCCTCTCCTTCACTCTCGGAGTCCTCTCCTGCCGATGACACAGGCTCAGGTAACGGAGCCACAACATAGGGAAATAACAAAACTAGTAACTTATTTGACTCACATCCTTCTTGGCTTAGTCTCTGAAGGAGAAGATGTCTCAGCAACAATTCAGTGTGAGGTAGAGATAATAACTGGCCTTCAAAGCTGAATGGGGTTTGAATCTTGGAGCACTTCTCTCCTAATCTAACATACTAAACATTATATTCTTTTTCCTTTCCTTAAAAGTGTTGGCATTTTTATTCATTTACAATATTACAAAGAAACATCTAGTTGCTTACAATCATGGAACCCTTGTAGCTCAGAGTTGCAGTCTTCAGTGTTCTCTGATTGTTTTCTTGCAGACGTTTCATGACCCAACTAGGTAATATCATCAATACTAGAAAGGAATATGGTTTTATTTCTGTTTATATACTAGTGGTTGCCCTGTCAGTGTTGGTGGGAATATTCTAAGGCAGTGATGGCGAACCTTTTTGGCACTAAGTGCCCAAACAGGAACACACGTGCATGTCCATGCATGTGCATACACCGGAGTGCAGGAAATCTGAAGACCAGCTGCCAGTGTGCACATGCCTGGTTTTTTTTTTTTCTTCTGTTTTTGGCCATTTTTCAGGCCATTTTCAAGCCGTTTTTTGGGCTGTTTTCAGACTGTTTTTCAGCCGTTTTCAGGCCATTTTTTGGGGCCGTTTTCTGGCAGTCCAGCAGCCACAAAGACTAGTTGACTGGCACACCAGAAACCAGAAGAACAGCTGGCAACAGCACACATGCCCACAGAGAGGACTCTTTGTGCCACCTCTGGCACATATGTCATAGGTTCACCATCACGGTTCTAAGAGATCCCTTGATTAGGCTGTTATTTACTATGGGGTCTTTGCTGCTCTCTGAGCTTGTTTATCTTCTTGCAGATATTTCATTACCCAACTAGGTAACATCATCAGAGCTAGAAGGGAGTGGGGTTTTGTTTTCTGTTTATGTACAAATGGCTTTCTCTGTCCCTAATATCATCTGCACCTCCATAACTGTCTGGTTTGGCTCTGCAACCCAACAAGACGGACACAGACTTCAGAGGATAATTAGAACTGCAGAAAAAACAATGGCTACCAACCTGCCTTCCATGGAGAACCTCTATACTGCACCAGTCAAAAAGAGGGCTGGGAAAATATCTACAGACCTCTCGCATCCTGGACATAAACTGTCTCAACTCCTACCCTCAAAACGACGCTATAGAGCACTGCACACCAGAACAACTAGACACAAGAACAGTTTTTTCTCGAACGCCATCACTCTGCTAAACAAATAATTCCCTCAACACTGTCAAACTATTCACTAAGTCTGCACTGCTATCAATCTTCTCATTGTTCTTATCACCCATCTCTTTCCACTTATGACTGCATGACTATAACTTTGTTGCTTGTTTCCTTACGATTTATATTGATATTGTTTCCTGATTGCTTATTTCTAACCTATGACTATCATTAAGTGTTGTACCTTATGATTCTTGACGAATGTATCTTGTCTTTTATGTACACTGAGAGCGTATGCACCAAGACAAATTCCTTGTGTGTCCAATCACACTTGGCCAATAAAGAATTCTATTCTATTCTATTCTATTCTGTTCTGTTCTATTCTATTCTATTCTATTCTATTCTATTCTATTCTATTCTATTCTATTCTATTCTATTCTATTCTATTCTATTCTATTCTAATGGTGGGAGTGTTCTTGGTCTTGCCCCCTAGATTATACTCTTGTTTACTATTTGATTATGTACCTGAATTTACCATGAAAAGTAAAACAATAAAAAGCTGTGAGAAAACAGAGTGCCTGCAAAATGGCCAGCATTTGGGCTACTGGTGCCCTGTCCATGTAAGACCTCTCTCTAAGCCAGCCCAGTAACTGGTGGCTGTAAAAGCTGAGGAGAAAGGCAGCTGGGTGTGATGGTGTTGAGGTGGGAGTGAGAGGAATGGTGTTTTGTGTTGGTTTGGGAAATTAAAACAGTCTGAAGGACCCCAAGGACGATAGGTCCAGTGGTGGGCTGCTGCTGGTTCAGACCGGTTCAGGCAAACCGGTAGTTCCAACCAAGGCTGGCCCTACCCACTCACCCTGGCGCGATTACGTCCTATATAATTGCCGATTTTTCGATGCCACGCACATGCTCACATTTTCTTTCTTTTTTCTCCTTTCTTTTCTTTCTTTTTTCTTGAAGACGTTTTGCTTCTCATCCAAGAAGCTCCTTCAGTTCTGACTGAATGGTGGAGGATGGAAAGATATATATTCCTTGCAGTCATCTGGTCATTAGCGCTCTTTCTGAGAGTCATTGAGGCCACTTGGAAGTTTATCTGTGCCCCCAGGATCACCTGAATAGTGCAAATAGTGAGGGGCACAGATAATCCTGCAAGTGGCCTCAAGGATTCCCAGAAAGAGTGCTAACAACCAGATGACTGCAAGGAATATAAATCTTTCCATCCTCTATCATTCAGTCAGAACTGAAGAAGCAACTTGGATGAGAAGCGAAATGTCTTCAAGAAAAAAAGAAAGAAAGTCCAGTTGCCTCTTGAAAAAGCACCTTTGGAATAACCGTGACTTGGTGAGTGAGAATCTCCATAGACAGGAATGGGATGGTTACGTTCCTTAAATTGAAGTTTCATTACAGGGAGTCCACCCAGACTGGTGTGCCACACTATCTAAGATTAAGCAATGGGGAAAACAGTTGGCTGCTGTTGTTGGGGGGTTTTTTTCCCCCACTTCAAAATTAATTGCACCACAAAGTCAGGAGAAAGCATTAAGAAACAAATGGAAATAATAAGCACAAAGATCAGGAAGAAATAGAAAGGAGAGGAGGGGTGAATGATTTTAAAACTTAATTTAATAAAGTGTGTTACAGATGCTGAAAAATGCATTTACTTTTGAACTGGCAGGACTGTGTTATTGTGAAGTAGAATTTAACTGTAATGGGGTTTCTGCTTCATCAACTGCAATAATTATTTTTCTCGATTTTGCCCTGGCCATTTTGTGTAATGATTTCTAGGTGTGCATTTGCAAAATACATGAAAGAGAGAGAGAGGGAAAGAGAGAGAGAGAGAAAGAAAGCGGGGGGAGATTGCACATTGATGAGTACAAATATGCATCTTATTTACACCCTGTTCTAATTTCTTTTCTTTCAGAAAACTACAAATTCCTCCGACTAACAGCTCGATCCCCAACAGCTCAACTTATAGTCCAGATAAGCCTAAGGATCCAAATTGGAAAATACAAGAAACAGAATCTTGCACAGCTTCTTTGAAAGATTGGAAGCCCCAAAGCTAACGCAGCATGATGTGAGATTACAGGCAGATGTAAGTTATAGAAAAATCAGAGCTTGGCATGTTTCTCCCTCTCTCTCTCTCTCTCTCTCTCTCTCTCTCTCTCTCTCTCTCTCTCTCTCTCTCTCTCTCTCTCTCTCTCTCTCTCATTTAATTTTTGTTTCTTAGTGCATTCATTTCTCTTCGCTTTTATTTACTTTACACAAAAACCAGAAAAGTCAGGGCCATGCCATAGCGTCTGGACAAAACATGAAGCTACAATTCCCGAATTCCTTTATAGAAGAAGGGATGGCCGAATTGGAGGTGGAGTCAAAAGGGAGATGAGCCTAGAATCCCAACATAGCCACAAGCAAGCTACGTTCAACCTGTCTTGAGTGCCTTTGAACCTTCTCTAACTCTAAACAGATGCCAAATATTAGTTGAGAAGATTCTTGTGTGTCAACCCTGAAGTGAACCTTGGAGCCATCTTGGAGCCACAACAGAGGGAGAGGGGATATAGCCAGATGGGATTTTGTAGCCAAAACAATAAAGTTTTCCTGTGGGAACCAAGGACATTCTCACAGGTGCCTGGCCAGAGGAGGAATGAAGTAACCAAGCAACCAGCCAGCATCTTGATTGGACAGTATGACCAATGACTTGGGAGAAAGGGGACAACTTTATCTTTTAATTAGATGAAAGCCGTGGGAACTTTCAGAGTCGGCTTTCACCAGTGGTGCCAATATGATGTATCCAATAAATTGTTCTTTGAGGAATCTACCTGCCTCGGAGTTCTGTTCTCCATGGGTGCATTACTTGGAACGCTGACACTGTGCATTGACTTGGGTGCTTTGGAGAATAGTTTGACTCCCTCTTCTTTGTGGCAGCCCCTGAGATATTGGAACACTGCTATCATGTCTTCCCTGGTCCTTCTCTTCACTAGACTAGCCATGCCCATTTCCTGCAACCGTTCTTTATATGTTTTAGCCTCCAGTCCCCTAATCATCTTTGTTGCTCTTCTCTGCACTTTTTCTAGAGTCTCAACATCTTAACAGAAATGGTTCAGGAAGTGAACTTGGTCATCTCTGAGATAATGGCTATCAAAGGCTCCAAGCTTAAAATATGGGCCTCTTCTGCCATCCACCAACGTATTGACCAAATACAATGATTTTGGATTTTGCTTGAAAGCATTTTTCCGTTTTGTCAAGAATCACCCTCCACCTCACCCATGCTGTCAACGTTGTCAGAGAATTCAAACTACCAGCATCAAAGGAAGACTCGTCTTCCTAACAACTTCACTAATAAGGCATTGAAGCACTGAGTTGTGGGATAGTCCCTATTTTGTTTTCTTGGCCAGTGCAAAAGTGGAAATAAAAAAGGAGCATTACAGCAACAGTTTTAATATACTTTATAGTAAGAGGTGGCTAGAAGGGCTGAGAAGAACTTCTGATGGTTGGCTAGGTGCCGTAGACCTTGATCTTGATCTTGATTGTGTATTTGGTCCATTAAATGGAACACACTGTGCTTTTGTCTCTCCGCTTCCCCAGGTTTTCACTGTTCTGATCTTTTGTAAGCCATATTTTTGTCTGTACCCTGCTAGGTGGCAGCACTTAACTGATTTTGGTTGATCTCAGAAAGCCAAGCACACACAATGCACAGACAAACCAGGCAGAGCTTCAAACCGTTGTGGCCACCATCTTGATTTCTTTGAGTGGAATCTGTGGACACCTCTGATCTGGTTAGTTCTTGGATGGAAGACCACGTACACTCCTGAATGGGCAACATCTCTAGGTTGTCATTGAGAAAACTATAGGGAGATGGATATTTTGTCATATTTTGGACTTGAGCGATAGTCTTTCCAATTGCTACTTATGGTTGCGAAACCTGGACTCTGTAAAAGGCAGGTGGAAGTGTCAGAGTTCCAAGTAATACACCCATAGCAAACAGAACTCCGAGGCAGGTATACTCCTCAAAGAATAGTTTTATTTGGATGTATCATATTGGCACAGGCTGGTGAAAACCAACTCTGAATATTTTCGTGGTTTTCACCTAATTAAAAGTAAAAGTTTTTCCCCTTCCCCAAACAATCAGTCACATGTCCAATCAAGATGTGGTCCGGTTGCCTGGTAACTTCACGCCTCCTCTCTCCGAACAGCTGTGGAAATGTCCTTGGTTCCCAGGGGAAAGTATTTTGTTTTGGCTACAAAACCCCAGCTATCTCTATTCCCCTTTCCCTCTGTTGTGTGGCAACTCCTGAAGACTCCAAGATGGCTCCAAGGTTCACTTCAGGGTTGGCACACAGGAATCTTCTCAACTAATGTTTGGCACCTGCTTAGAGTTAGAGAAGGTTCAAAGGCACTCAAGTGTTTTGCCCCAGCTCCGGATTCCCGAGGATATAGACACACACCAACGGTCCTTATCAAATTTATTAAGTAGCAAGAATAAACCAAAGTCTGGCAAAGGTTGGCAACCAGCCCAGAAAGCAAGATAAAACTTTTCCAAAAATGCTCTGATGATAATTACAAGTTGTTTCTAGCAAGAAATTTACTAACGGCGTGTGACTTAAATAGGCTAAGGGAGTGACCAATTATCCTCAAGCCTTACTCTCGGGGAGATCTCCTCCTCCTGAGTAGCCACTCCTGCCTTTTGGCAGCCCTGCATGCTCGAGCATTGAGGAGAGGCTCCTCCACTTCGCTCTCTCCACTTGAAGGAGCCTCTGGAGGTTCTGAAGGCCCTGGCTGAGTCTCTGCCTCTGGCACCACATCCTCTTCAGCCTCCTCACTGTCTGACATGAGCGTCGGTTGCGCCGGCTACTGGCGCAACACCACACCACCCTCCTCGTTGTCGGGATCAGCCACGATTTGCGCAGGCCACTGGCAGGCCACAACATCAAGAGGGGTTGAACTTTGCTTGCTTGTGGCTATGTTGGGATTCTAGGCTCATCTCCCTTTTGACTCCACCACCAGTTCTGCCATCCCTTGTTCTATACAGCAACACCGAAGCTTCAAAATGGCCACAGTCAAGTCAGCTTCAGAGTTGACAAGAAGATGGGCTGGATGCCTTTGAACTGGGATGCTGGAGATGACTATTACACATCCCACGGACTGCAAAAATAACAAAGACATACTAGACTGAATCTCACCAAAAATATAACTTGAAGCCAAGATCACCAAAAAACTAAGGCTAATCATACTTTTTGGCCATGTCACACAAGTTGACTTATTCGAAAAGTCAATGATGCTGGGAGTGATCAGCGGAGAAAGGAGAACGGGATTTCCTAATACCTGTTGGCTGGACACCATAAAGGATGACACCAGGATGACCATGGCAGATCTGAAGGAGGTATATGTTCTGCTTCCCCAGCAGCACGAAGCCGAGTCCTCATCCCGATAAACCCCTTTTATTTAATTGACAGTGAATTCCTCTCCAGCAAAGTCTTTCCTCTCCCACAGTCTTTCAAGATAGTTCCCAATTACCAACCTTTATCAGGCTTGGAGAGTGGCCAGGCCGATATCTTTCAGATACTGCAATACATGGCAAGAATGCAGGAATGAACTATTTGTCTCCTGCAAACTCCACTCCTCTTTGATTCCCTCTGGGAGGGGCCATTCATCATCCACCTGTGGCTTTACTCCCAAGTCGACCCTTGTTCTTTAACTGTTCCCTTCATCTGGCAACTCTGCACATGCGCACACTGGGAACAGGCTCCAGCTGTTCCTCTGCCTCACTGATGTCTGACTCCAAAGGCAACTGATAACTGGCATATGGCCCTGGCCCCCTCTCTGCCTCCGACTCAAAGCCCTCATCCAAACCTTCCCCAGACTCCAGGACTGGCCCATGTTCCTCCCCAACCTCCTCACTGTCCGAATCTGCTGCCAGATCTGCTGGCGGGCCACAACTGTGTGAGACAACAGGGCATGGAAAGCACTGCTCCATAGAGTGGGCGAGGATTGACCACAACCAAATTGGCTGACAACGATGAAGTTGAGCTTGATTAGAAGAACTTTTTTTATATGGTGCTCAAAACTTATCTTATAAGCCCTTATCTGACCGTTCTCAAGGGAATGCAATCAGTCTGGTGGGATTCTTGTAACATAGGTGTAATAAAGTTTCTGCTTGAGGCTATTCACGAGTGGTTCTGGTAGCTTGTGCCTGACATTAATCAGTGCAAGGACTCTAAACCTGGCCCCCCTTCCTCCTTCCCCCCCGCCTTCCTTCCTTCCTCTTTCTTTCTTTCTTTCTTTCTTTCTTTCTTTCTTTCTTTCTTTCTTTCTTTCTTTCTTTCTTTCTTTCTTTCTCTCTCTCTCTCTCTCTCTGTCTCCCTTCCTTCCTTCCTTCCTTCCTTCCTTCCTTCCTTCCTTCCTTCCTTCCTTCCTTCCTTCTTCTCTCTTTTCTCTCTCTCTCTCTCTCTTTTTCTTCCTCCCTCCCTCCCTCCCTCCCTTAAGGCATTCAGCTAGAAACAGACAACAGATTAACAGAGTTGGAAGGGACATTGTAGGTCATCTAGTCCAGCCCCCACACCCAAGCAGGAGACCCTACACTATTTCTGAAAGATGGCAGTCCAATCTCTTCTTGAAAGCCTTCAGTGATGAAGCTCCCACAACTTCCGAAGGCAACTTCTGTTCCACGGGTTGATTGTTCTCACTGTCAGAAAATTTCTCCTTATTTCCAGGTTGAATCTCTCCTTGTTCAGTTTCCATCCATTATCCCTTGTCTGGCCTTTGGTTGCCTTGGAAAATAGCTTGACCCCCCCTCCTCTCTGTGGCAGCCCCTCAATTATTGGAAGACTGCTATCATGTCTCCCCTGGTCCTTCTCTTTTCAGGGAAACAGGGAGAACTTGAATTCTAGTCTTACCTTAGGATGGACTAGAATTGTTGTTCTTCGTCCACACAATGGACAAAAAAAAAAAAAGATAAGAAACATTAAAATTCTAGCATGGCGATTTCCAATTTATCAGTTTTAGGCTAAAAAGTTTCTTTTGGCTCTCCTATTTTGGAATTGGGTATGCAACAGGGTTAGGTCTTCCTTTATCATTACCTTCATATTCAGCCTTTCTGGAGGGAATTTTAGTTTTACATAAGGGAGGTAGAGGTAAGCTTCGTCCAATTTGTCCTTAGTACAACATTGTAGGACAAGCTGAATGGACAGATAGCGATTGGCCCATTAAGTTACCGAAGAGTTTGCTTAATGCATTGTAAGCTGCCCTGAGTCTCCAAAGAAGGGCGGCATATAAATCAAATTAAAAAAGAAAGAGTTCAGTAAAGACCAATTGAATGTCTATGGAGATTCTCCGTCATCCATGGTTGTCCCAAGAGTGCTTTTTATCAAGAGGCAACTGGACTTTCTGATTTTTCTTTGAAGACATTTCGCTTCTCATCCGAGAAGCTTCTTCAGCTCTGACTGGATGGTGGGGAAGGGAAGGATCCATTTCAACAGTTCCAATAAGGCCTCCACACCCATTTGCACCACTCAGGTGACTCTGATGACACAGATAAATCTCCAGGTGACCTTAACGACTCACTAAAAGAATACAAACGTCCACCTGTCTGCAAGGAATATAAATCCTTCCATTCCCCACCATCCAGTCAGAGCTGAAGAAGCTTCTTGGTTGAGAAGGAAAACGTCTTCAAAGAAAAACCAGTTACCTCTTGAAAAAAAAAAAACACCTTTGGGACAGCTGTTTTAACAGTGCTTTGAATGTCCCACTTGAAATGAAAATACAATACAATACAATACAATACAATACAATACAATACAATACAATACAATACAATACAATACAATACAATACAATACAATACAATTCCTTATTGGCCAAGTGTGATTGGACACACAAGGAACTTGTCTTGGGGCATATGCTCTCAGTATGCATAAAAGAAAAGATACGTTTGTCAAGAATCATAAGGTACAACACTTAATGATAGTCATAGAGAGCAAATAAGCAATCAAATCAAATTAGGAAACAGTCAATATAAATTGTAAGGATACAAGCAACAAGGTTACAGTCATACAGTCTTAAGTGGAAGGAGATGGTGGTGGGAACAATGAGAAGATTAATAGTAGTACAAACTTAGTAAATAGTTTGACAGTGTTGAGGGAATTATTTGTTGAGCAGAGTGATGGCGTTGGGGAAAAAACTGTCCTTGTGTCTAGTTGTTCTGGTGTGCAGTGCTCCATAGCATCATTTTGAGGGTAGGAGTTGAAACAGTTTATGTCCAGGATGCGAGGGGTCTCTAGATATTTTCACAATCCTCTTTTTGACTCGTGCAGTATACAGGTCCTCAACGGAAGACAGGTTGGTAGCCATGATTTTTTTCTGCAGTTCTAGTCTAAATCAAGGATTCAGAACTCTTTTTTCTTATTTTCAATTTTCTGGTTTCTCCCCGTCCTTTCCTTAACTACAGCAGTTCCTGATGAAGAATAAGGTGACTTTCACTGATTATTGTGCGAGCGATGGAACCCATAATCTGTCATATCATCCGGTCTTCTGCCATTGATCTGAAAGACTTAATGGGAATCTAAAAGCTTTGAAAAAAAAAAGCAGCCATCAATTCTTCCTTGCCCAAACAGAGTCTAATAGCAAATTGCAAAACCAATTAAAGATAATTGACAGCTCTTTCCATTACAATGTTTTGGCATTTCCTTCATGTCGAGGAAGCCGCTGCGTGTTTTACATCACTTTCTCTTTTGCTTAAAGCCCATGAGGTGGAACCATAGCTTGTGCTTGGATGGGAAGCACAAACTGCGGGTACCATCTAAAAGAGGCACAAAAATAAAGGACGGGACTTTAAAATCGTTTTTTTTTTAAACAATTGAAGCATTGTGTGTCAGAATATTCATGAACTGGAACAGGGCATAGCAACAAGATCAGCTAATGAATAGGCATGGTGACAGGTCAGCCAGTGGGGACTGTTTGGAAACTGAAACAGATAGGAGTCTGGGCGTGGTTTAGCCCTGCAGCTCTGATTCTGAAGTCTGGTCTTCTCCGTCTGCTGAATTAAAACTGAAACTGTTCTCTCCTCTGCCTGTGTTTTGCCTGTAACTACTACCACGTTGGAAAAAAAAATCTGCTTTTGGTATTGTATATTTACTGTATTTTTTGGAGTATAAGACACACCTTTTTCCCCCGTAAAAGGGGTGAAAATTTAGGTGCATTTTATACACTGAATGTAGCCCCGCCCACCCCCTGGCCCCTACCCTTTGGCCTCTGCCTCGCAGCAGTTACCTCCTTGCAAGCAAACAGCAAGAAAAAAACAGCTCCTTTCAGCTTCGGCACAGCCTAATTAGCACAAGTTGATTGGATCGGCCTCCCGACTCTCAGCTGATTTGCTCTCAGCTGTTTTGCACGGGCCTCTGCCGCTTGCTGCAAGGAGGAAAATTGCTGGAGCAGATTTTTTTTTTCCTTGTGCTAATCAAGCTATGCTGAAAACGAAACTGAAAGTAAAGCAGGCTGTTTGCTGCAAGGAGGCAAAATTGCTGGGAGGCAGAGGCAGAGGCAGGTTTCTTTTTCTTCTTTTCCTCACCAAAAAAGGTAGGTCCGTCTTATAGTCCGGTGCATCTTATACTCTGAAAAATACAGTATTTCATGTGTTATTATGGATCTAAAGACAAGATATAATGAATCCTGTTTAATCAGTTACCTGTGTGTGCTTTCTGGATTTGATTGCTGTTGCTACCTCTGGCATTGTGTCTAGATCAGGGGTGGGTTCTACTTACCTTTCCTATTGGTTTGCATGCACAGATCGCCGATGACGACATCCAGGGCAGTGGGCGGGGCCTCCCACCGGTTTTACTACCGGTTCTTGCGAACTGGTCCGAACTGGGGGCAAACCACTACTGGTCTGGATACTTTCTCATCGCATTGAATCATATGCTTTCAAAGGTCTCATCCATGGCCTTGGACCCAAAAGTCCATTCCAAAATGTCCTTCACATTTGCAACTGAAATAATTAGCTGAAATGGAGACAAAGGGATACCTTGTAACTGTTTATATATTGAACAGGATAACAAAGTTGGAACAGACCTTGGAAGTCTTTTGGTCCAACGCCCTGCTAGAGCAGGAGACCCTATATATTCAGACAAAAATGGCTATCCAATCTGCTCTTAAAAACATCTAACGATGGAGCACGGACAACTTCCAGAGGCAGGCCAGTCCACTGAATAACTGTTTTCACCGTTAGGAAATTTCTCCCCTGTTCTAGGTTGCTTCTCTCCTTGCTTAGTTTCCATCCTTTCCTTCTTGTCCTGACTTCAGGTGCTTCGGAGAATAGGTTGACCCCCCCTCTTTGAAAAGAGCAACAAAGACGATTAGGGGACTGGAGGCTAAAATATAAAAAGAACAGTTACTGGAACTGGATATGTCTAGTCTTATGAAAAGAAGGACTAGGGATGACATGATAGCAGTG
>NW_027256882.1:291334573-291346165 GCF_029215685.1 Pituophis catenifer annectens | reverse complement strand
CGAAGTCTCCACCTGACAGAAAGAGAAAAATTAAAGCAAGGGTAATGTTCGTCCACCTTAATTCATCATCTTCATCATCTAATCCCTACTGGGAGGAATGAAGGATGTTTCACCTCCTGTCTCCAATTTCCCATTGCCCGGTAACTACCAGGAATTATTTCCTGACTGATCAGAAAGGTGTCGGCTTATACATTAATGTAGAAGCCGTGGATGTGTTTTGACAATAAGTCAATGATTCTTTTTGACACGACTTTCATAGGTCCAAAGAGGTGATGGTGGGATGATACTTTTTAATGGGATAGAGATATAAATGACCCAGATTTTATGACAAAGGTCAGGGATATTGATGATTAGTGGAAGAGAGATAATTTGGCTGATGTAGTAGGAGGGAACCTGCAGGATTTATGAATGATCCTTGTTTATCTCTTTCTTTTCTCTCCTCTCCCCACCCTTTCCCCCTCCACTTCCTTTGGCTAAAGGCTGGAGTCAGACAGTTCTTCCTTTCCCTGATGAGGGTTGATATTTGCAGTCTACCCAACCTCAGAAATGATATCATGTTATATAGGGGTGGGCTTCAAAAATTTTAGCAAGGAGTTCTCTGCCCAGTTGCTGGGTGGGCATGGCCATGGTGGACATGGCTTAGTCAGCCTCCTACACCATGGTAGAGGGGGCATTTTTGCCCTCCCCAGGCTCCAGAGGCTTTCCTTGAGCCTCCGGGAGGGCAAAAACAGCCTCCTCAGGCTCCAGAGGCCCTCTGGAGGCCAGAAACGGGGCCCGTTTCCACCTTTCCTGAATTTCCAGCAGACCTATTTTTCACCCTTCCCAAGCCTCTGTGTGCTTCCTGCCTGAATCCAAAATGGGCCGCATGGAGACTCCTGGGAGGGGAGGGGGAGGGGTGGGCGGGGCCAGCCAGGGAGTGGGATTTGGGGGCTCTCCAGGGGTGAAATGTAAAATTTGTTACTACCGGTTCTGTGGGCATGGCTTGGTGGGGGAGTAATATGACTGGGTGGGCGTGGCCAACTTTTTTTTTTTTTAACTTTTCAAAGCATTTTTTCTGCAAATGCAAAAAAGTGCTTTGAAAAACCTCTGCCTCTTAGATAGTTAAAAGAACTTGATTGTATTGAAATGTTTGGTTAGGATGATATTAGTTAATATTAATTGGAGAGTGAGTTTAACTCTCGGTTAGTCATGCTTGTTGTTTCGTTTTAGTCTTGTGTTTATGTGTTCCTACATTTCACTTCATATATTGTTTTCCAATCATTATTGTGTGTTAATTTTACTGTAAATATTTAATAAAGATATTAAAAAAAAAAAGAAAAGAAAAAACCTCTGCCGATCAGGAACACAGCTGGGATCATCAGAGCCTTTTCAAAGCATTTTTTTAACCACCTCTTCCGCTGAAGAGGTTGCAGAAAAAAATGCTTTAATAGTATCTCTGATGATCCCAGCTGAGTTGCCTGATGTTTTAAAAAATCCTTTGAAAAGGCTCTGAGATCCCAGCTGAGCCACACGATCATCAGAGGCTTTTTTTTTTTTACTTTTAAAAGCATTTTTTCAGTGGAAGAAGTTCTAGAAAAAATGCTTTTAAAAGTTAAAAAAAAAAAAGCCTCTGATGATCGTGTGGCTCAGCTGGCTATGGTGGGGGGGGGGCGGCGCAGGGATTTTTGCTACCGGTTCTCCAAACCACCACCCGCCATCGCTACCGGATCGGGTGATCCGGTCCGAACTGGGAGCATTTCACCCCTGGGGCTCTCGGAACTGCATAGAATCTTAGCTAGAAGTTCTCCTGAACCCCTGCAAACCCCCAGCAACCCACCCCTGATGTTATAATAGACCTACAGACCTGATATAAACTAGAGCAGAGGTGTCAAACTTAAGGCCCGTGGGCCAGATCCGGCCTGTGGGGTGCTTAGATCTGGCCCGTGGGGTTGCCCTGGAAACTACGAAGGACTGGCCCGCAGTGTCTCTGCCAGCGAAAACGGAGCTCAGGAGGGCCGCATGCTCTGTTTTTGCTGGGTTGCAGGAGGCCGTCACAGCCGAAACAGAACTCAGGAGCCCTTTTTTGCTGGCAGAACACTCGGGCCTCCACAGGCACCCCCAACATGAGTGACACCAAGCTGGCCACATCCACCCCGGCCGTACCCAACATAACCCTGATGCGGCCCTCAATGACATTGTGTTTGACACCCCTGCTCTAGACAGAGTGCAGAGAAGAGCAACAAAGATGACGAGGGGACTGGAGGCTAAGCCATACAATGAGTGGATGAGGGAACTAACAATAGCAATAGCATTTAGACTCCAGCCCTTTCCTGGACCGACAATCTCTAGTGCGGCTGTGTGGGGTGGTTATGGGAGCAACATGGCGCTCCCGTGTGACACCTCTCCTGCGCGAGCTGCACTGGCTCCCGGTGGTCTTCCGTGTGTGCTTCAAGGTTTTGGTTACCACCTTTAGAGCGCTCCATGGCTTAGGACCTGGTTATTTACGGGACCACCTACTACCACAAACAGCCTCCCACCGGCTGGTACGCTCTCATAGAGAGGGGCTCCTCCGGGTGCCGTCAGCCAAGCAGTGTTGACTGGCGGCCCCCAGGGGGAGGGCCTTCTCTGTGGGGGCACCCACTATCTGGAACAAGCTCCCCCCGGAGATACAGAGGATCCCGGATCTGCGCACCTTCTGCCGTGCTCTTAAGACCCTCTTATTCCAGCAAGCCAGCCTGGCCTAAATTTTCTCCCCTTTCTTTTAAATTTTTTAAACTGAAATTTTAATTTGTTTTAAATTATTGGGATTTTAATGGTCGTGGGCTAAATTATTTAATTTGGTATTAAATTGTTTCTAACTTTTGTATTTCTGTATTTTATCCTGTGCCTGTTCACCGCCCTGAGTCCTTCGGGAGTAGGGGTGGTATACAAATTTAATAAAAACAAAACAAACAAAAGAAACTCACGGTCACTCATGCCCTAGTCACTTCCCGTCTTGACTATTGCAACACGTTCTACATGGAGCTGCCCTTGAAGAGCATCAGGAAGCTCCAGTTGATGCAAAATGCAGTGGCCCACATGGTTTTGTGTACATGTAATCACTTCTCCTGTGGGAGCTGCATTGGCTGCCGATTTGCTTGCGGGTGCATCTCAGTTTTTTTTTAAAAAAATTCTCCTCTGTTAATTTTCTACAGAGATTGCATGACTTATCAGAAGCCACCTGAGAAAGGTGAAGGTTGCTCTGTAGGTGCCAAGACGATGAACGGGAGGGCCTTCACAACTTGTCTTTGCTGCCCTGCAAGAATCGCACCCAAGTTCTTTCTTCTTCGAAAAGAAAATTTCAAAAAGCGATTGCTCTTTCATCAAGTGAAATGAGAGGTGGTTAATTTGTTTGCTTATTTCTCGAAGATGCGTTAGCTTTGCCGCATTGTCAGCCCCAAATGCATTCCTCTTCATTTTTAAACAAACTCAACTTTAAAAACAAAACTGGCGCGCCATCCATCTGATAACGTAATAGATGAGTTGAATAATGTATCGCTGGAGGGTTTCCGACCACATCGTCTTCTACACAACCGTCTCTTGTAATGTTTACTTAAACATCGGCTCTCGACAAAACACTTAGAATTGCTTAGCATCGAGTCCCTGAACGGTTCGAATTAGAAAACCTGGACTGTTTAATTTTATTGTGCTAAAGGTAGTAAGCAAAATCAGGAGGAGGAGCCATGAAACAAATTGGGGGAAATAAGAATTCTCATTCCTCTTCTTCCATCCCCAATTAGTGTTTTTTTTTTTTGTTTTTTTTAAATCTTGATTTAAGACATTCAATCCAATTGAGTAACAACCGGGCCTGGTGGCTCAGCAGACTAAAAGCATTGTGATTAACACCAGCTGTTTGCAATTACTGCAGGTTCGAATCTCACCAGGCTCAAGGTTGACTCAGCCTTCCATCCTTTCTAAGGTAGGTAAATTGAGGACCCAGTTTGGGGGGGCAATAAGCTGACTTTGTATAAATATACAAAAGTATGAAGGCTATTGCTTAACACATTGTAAGCCGCCCTGAGTCTCCGGAGAAGGGCGGCATGTAAATCAAATTAAAAAAAAAAAACTTTTGAAAAAAAAAAACCATGATTTCCATATATTAACAAGGCTCATATCTTTTGAAACGCATCCAGAAAACTAAGAGCTAGTTTGGTGTAGTGGTTAAGGGTGACTGGGAGTTCTAGTGCTGCCTAGGAGGCTCCCTAGGTGGCTCAGTGGCTAAGATGCTGAGCTTGTCAATCAGAAAGGTTGGTGGTTCGAATCCCTAGTATAGGTCTCCTGCATGAGCAGGGGGTTGGACTAGATGACCTCCAAGGCCCCTTCCAACTCTGTTACTGTTACTTCAGCATAAGAGTCAGCTGGATGATCTTTTGATCTTAACAAAAGATGGTGAGTTCTAGTCCTGCCTTAGGCACAAAAGCTGGCTGGGTGACCTTGAGCCAATCACCAGGAGCCTGTGAGTTCAAGTCCCTCTTTAGGCATGAAAACCAACTGGGTGACTTTGGTCCAAACACCTAGAGTTGGTGAGTTCTAGTCCTGCCTTGGTGACTTTGAGTCAATCACCCAGGAGCCTGTGAGTTCTAGTCCCTCCTTAGGCATGAAAGCTGGCTGGGTGACTTTGGGTCAATCAATAGGAGCCTGTAAGTTCTAGCCCCGTCTAAGGCAGAAAGCCAGCTGAATGACCTGGGGGCCAGTCGCTTTCTCTCAGCCCCAGGAAGACGGCAATGGCAAAACCACTTCCGAAAAGCCTTACCAAGAAAACTGGAGGAATTTGTCCAGGTTGACTCTGAGAGTATCAGACACAATTAAACACACACAAAAAAAACCAAAAACAAAACAAGAAAACATAATTATGGAAGCAAGGAATTCACACACACACTGTCAGCATTCTGATGCTGCCATAAAAAGGAGGAGACAAGGCTTGACTTTTCACCTACTTATTTTCTCTGTAGATAATATCCCCTAGGAGATGGGATGGGAGGGGGAGACATTCCTGTGGGGTGAGGTCAGAAGCTGGGGAGACTGACTTGGAAGATGGCCAATGAGAAGATGAGAATCGGGGAATGGAAAGGGAAGGGTTTAGGGGTCAGAGGGTTAGTATCGGCTACCCTCCAAAAAAAATGTGCTTCTTTGATTTGTTTTTTTCCAGGCCTTACCATTAAGTAAGCTCCCTTGTGGGACTTATTGACAATATGCAATGATGCAAAAACAATGGAGATTCCCCCCCACCCCTCATTGCACAGGCAGGAACCCAAACATTAATTGTGTTGAAATCTCTCCTCACTCCATTGAAGTCAGCAGCTAGGTCAAGCAGGCAATCTGATCGGTTGAGAGATTTAAATAAATACTCTCTGTAGATTCCCTGTTTCTCCCTCCTGACCCAGGGATGCTGCCAAGCATCTGAGCGCATTCCCATTTTAAATGCGGTTACAAAGCCTTAGGCCATCAAAGGTCACCAAGATTGAATATTTATGGCAAGTAATAAGATTTTGCTCATGACACAAGACTAGAAATTCCTTCTTACCATAAAAGCAAGCTGGGCAGGGTAAAAGTCTATATTCAGTGGGGGGGGGAGGAGGAGGAGGAGGGAGGAGGAGGAGGAAGATGAAGAAGAAGAAGAAGAAGAAGAAGAAGAAGAAGAAGAAGAAGAAGAAGAAGAAGAAGGAGGAGGAGGAGGAGGAGGAGGAGGGAGGAGGAGGAGGAGGAGGAGGGAGGAGGAGGAGGAGGAGGAGGGAGGAGGAGGAGGAGGAGGAGAAGGAGAAGGAGAAGGAGAAGGAGAAGGAGAAGGAGAAGGGGAGGAGGTAGAAGAGGAAGAGGAAGAGGAAGAGGAAGAAGAGAAGAAGAAAGAAGAAGGGAGGAGGAGTGGAGGAGGAGGAAGAGGAAGAAGGAGAAGGAGAGGGGGAGGAGGGGCAGGAGGGGCAGGAGGGAGGAGGAGGAAGAGGAAGAGGAGGAGGGCAGGAGGAAGAAGAAGGAGGAGGAGGAGGGGGGAGGAGGGGGAAGAGGAAGAAGATAAGAAGAAGGAGGAGGATGGGGAGGAGGAGGAAGAGGAAGAAGAAGAAGGAGAAGGAGAAGGAGAGGGGGAGGAGGGGCAGGAGGAGGACGAGGAAGAGGAAGAGGAGGAGGGGGAGGAGAGAGGGCAGGTGGAGGAGGAGGAAGAGGAGGAGGAGGAGGAAGAAGAATAAGAAGGAGAAGGAGAAGGAGAAGGAGAAGGAGAAGAAGAAGAAGAAGAAGAAGAAGAAGAAGAAGAAGAAGAAGAAGAAGAAGAAGAAGAAGAAGAAGAAGAAGAAGAAGAAGAAGAAGAAGAAGAAGAAGAAGAAGAAGAAGAATTGAAAATAGAATTCTAACTGGAATTTGAAATGTTCTTTTTCATCCTTGATATAAGGATTGTTCTGGTGAAGAGATGGAGAAAGCAATAGACAATAAAGCAGGATAAAATGTCCTTTGAAACATTTGAAATGTTCTACCAAATCTGTGGGCATATGTATCAAGTGGACATGTTCTCTAGGGAGAGGAGAACTCCAACTGTTGTCCATGCCAGGAACGCCAACCGTTCCCTGAACTGATGCTCTCCCTTTTGACGTACGTAATAGAAGGATGAGAATCCAGTGAGGTTTGTAGAGTACCTGGAGAGAAAGCCTTATGACCCATCCTCCCCAGAAGAAAGAGAATTGATCGACTTCCTTTGTCCACCTGCTCACACCCAAAAAATGAAGAAAGCCACCTTCCATCTAGGAGTATTTCCATGCAATTCTCATCTGTCAAAGTAGGTTTTAAAGCAGGGGGTGTCAAACACAAGGCCTATGGGCCAGATCCGGCTTGCGATCTTGTCAGATTTGGCCCTTGAGGTTGTCCTGGAAAATATAAGTGGCCGGCCCACGACGCTTTGGCTCAGTCTTCCCAATGTGGATTCAGCCCAGTCTACCCAGAGTCAAAAGAGGAAACATGCCAACACTTGGGGAGTTGTGTCAAGGTGACCATGCCCACCCAATTGACCACACCCACTCAGTTAGCCACGCCCAGTGAGTGGAGTCAAGCTGGCTACGCCCACCCAGTTAACTCTGTTAATCTCATCCAGTGATGGCTAACCTTTTTGTCGTTACGTTCTGAAAGCGCGCATGTGCCGGTACCCATAACGCAATGCACATGCAACACCCCCCTCTTCCCCCCATGTATGACCCCCCATGCTACTCCTGCCCCCTCACACACACATGTGTATGCGATCCCCCGTGCCCCATTTTGGGCCTAGCAGGCCTCCCTGCAGTCTCCTGGGACCAAAAATGGGCCGTGGGGGGCGCTGCACCCCCCCCCCCCCATGCCCCATTTTATTTATTTATTGGTTCGATTTATATGCCGCCCTTTTCCGGAGACTCAGGGCGGCTTACAATGCGTTAAGCAATAGCCTTCATACTTTTGTATATACCTGGTTAGTAGGGCTTTCGGGCCCCCCTAAATGGTGTTCTTTTTTATACAAAGTCAGTTTATTGCCCCCACAATCCAGGTCCTCATTTTACCTACCTCGGAAGGATGGAAGGCTGAGTCAACCTTGAGCGTAGTGAGATTTGAACTCGCAGTAATTGCAGGCAGCTGGCAGCTAAGTGCTACTTAACAGCACTTTAGTCCGCTGCACCACCAAGGCTCCTTGGTGGTGCAGTGGCATTTTGGGCCTAGCAGGCCCTCCCTGCAGCCTCCTGGAACCAAAAATGGGTCATGGGGGAGGCGTGCCTGCACCCCCTGTGCTCCCCCACCCCTTGCACATGCACGCATGACCTCCCCCCCCACGTATGTGCACGCTTCTCCTGCATGCGCCCTTCCCCCAGCACATGCACAGCAGACACACACACGAAAATCAGCTGGCCGGCGGGAGGCATACGTGCATGCGTGGTGGAGCTGAGCTGAGGCAACGGCTCGCGTGCCCACAGAGAGGGCTCTGTCTGCCACCTGTGGCAAGTGTGCCATACGTTCGCCATCACGGATCTAATCTAATCTCTTCTTTGAGGAACAGTCACAGAGAAGAGAAGGTTGACCTATCCTCCAAAGTCCCAGAAGGCAGGACAAGAAGCAATGGGTGGGAAGATCATTAAAAAGAGATCCAATCTAGGAATTTACTGACAGTGAGAACAATTCATCTGTGGAACGACATGTCTTCAGACGTTGTTGGGTGCTCCATCACTGGAAGCGTTTCAGAAGTGATTGGGCAACCTTTTGTCCAGAGTGGTATAAGGTCTCCTGCTTTAGCAAGATCTTGGACTACAAGACCCCTGAGGTCCCTTCCATTCTGTAATTCTGTAATATCAGTTTTGAATAACGAAGCTGAAGATTGAACTCCTCCATTTCCGCCTGTTGTAAGTCTCCGCTCTAAAGCTGAAGTTGCTCTTTAAATATTTTACAGTGCAGCCGAGAGCTTGTTTACTCGAAAGAAGATGGATAAGTGAGCGTTTAAAGTGCCAATTAACTGGCTCTATTTGGTTTTAATGTTCTCGTGAAAGACCTTAGAACCAAAAGAATGTTCTAGAAACATTACTTGAACTAAATAATTACGGATAAACTAAACTTAGCGGTGGTTAATTGAATTTCGATTTGCATAACTTCCCCTTCCTTTGCCATTCCATTCCGGGTTCCGGATTGAGAAATTTAAGAGGATCAAGACGGGGAACCTCAGCCTTTACTCTCAGAGTATCAGCACTAGGGTTGGTCTACTCCACAACTGAATCCTGCGTCCCTGTCTGACTTAATAGCTGCCACACCAGCAAGATCGACGCTAGACTAAATGATACAGTGAAGATCATACGCGGGTGGCATAAAATCTACTCCTACTTGCTGGCTCCCCGTCTTGAGCCACATTGCACCACCAGTCCTATGAAGGCAAGGTGCATGTGCGAGCAAAGCTATCCTGTTCTCTACAATCGCTATGGTTTTTTGATGCAGCGTGCATGAGTGCAAGGTGCGCTCTCACATTTTCAATTCTGGGCGAACTGGTTGTTAAATTATGTGTAGCCCACCTCTGGACCATGGGGATGCTTGCAATAGTCATAAGTGTGAAAAGGAGTCACAAGTCACAAGTCACAATGTCAGCATTCCAAGTAATATTCCCATAGAAAGCAGAACTCCAAGGCAGGTAGTTTCCTCAAAGAGAAGTTTTACTGGTGATATCATATTGGCACAACTGGTGAGAACCGAAAGTTCCCATGGTTTTCACCTAATTAAAAAAATGAAAGTTCTCCCTTCCCCCCCAAAAAAAAAATCCAGTCACGTTGTCCAATGGAGATGCTGGCCGGTTGCTTGGTTACTCCACTCCTCCTCTCTCCAGCCACAATGTCCTTGGTTCCCACAGGAAACTATTTGTTTTGACTACAAAACCCCAGCTATCTAGGTTCCCCCCACCTCCCTGTCCCTTCTTCTGCATTGTGGCAACCCTGAAGCTTCCAAGATGGCCTCAGCCAGGTTTCGCTTCAGAGTTGACAACTATTTTCAGTGCTGTTGTAACTTTGAACAGTCACTAAAGAGCCTTGGTAGTACAGTGGTTTAAGGCACCCTGTTATTAAGCTGGTTATTAAGACCAGCTGCCTGCAATTACTGCAGGGTTCGAATCTCGCCAAGGCTCAAGGTTGACTCAGCCTTCCATCCTTTCTAAGGTAGGTAAATTGAGGACCCAGTTGTGGGGGCAATAAGCTGACTTTGTATAAATATACAAAAGGATGAAGGCTATTGCTGAGCACATTGTAAGCCGCCCTGAGTCTCCAGAGAAGGGCGGCATATAAATCAAATTTAAAAAAAATAAAAATGAACTGTTGCAAGTCGAGAACTATCTGTAACCGTGGTGGGTTTTTAAATAATTTCACCACCAGTTCGCCGAAAATATTAGCACGTGGCTTACCTTTGGTGAGCAGAGTGGGCGAGATGCGGAGGCGAGGCATCGAGATTAGCTGAGCCACATGGTGAAAGCAAGATATATAGGGTGGGGTGGGGTGGGGTGGGCCAGTGATGCAATTTGCTGGTTCTCTGAATTACTCAAAATTTCTGCTCCCAAACCAATCCGAACCGGCTGAATACCACCTCTGATCTGTAACTGTACAAGAGGAAAGCTCCTGAAAGAGCCCAGGTCAGTATTGATTGCGTATGGAATGAGGTAGGAAATATTAACTAGGGTTACGAGTATCTCTCCTTGCACAGTGTCGGTGCAAAGGACAAATTCCAGAAATTCTGAATACATTTTTCTTCCATTACTGCGAGATGCTGCCGGACTACACGAGTCCATTAATGGTGCTTGATCCTGCAATTTGTGGGACCCCAGTTCATTTCCTTTACCATGTAGTCAGTGCTTAAAGTACTTAACAGCCAGGAGAATCAAAATTCTCTCTCTCTCTCTCTCTCTCTCTCTCTCTGTGTGTGTGTGTGCTTTTATTAACTCCTCCAGTGTGCAGGAAGTTGAGGCTTGATAAGGAAGGTCGAGGTAATTGGAATATTCTTCTTGTCACATTTCAAACTGTATAAAAGCAATGCAATTTTCTCTTTAGAGCTTTGTATCTGCAATGAAATAAGGGTTGGGGAGCTCTGCTTGTTCTTGGGGGCTCATAATTCCTAACAATTCTTGTAAGGAATCAAGAGTTGGAGCCACTGGAAAGAATTGGTCAAGAAGAAGAAAGAAAGAAAGAAAGAAAGAAAGAAAGAAAGAAAGAAAGAAAGAAAGAAAGAAGAAAGAGAAGGAAGGAAGGAAGGAAGGAAGGAAGGAAGGAAGGAAGGAAAGAAGAAAGAAAGAAAGAAAGAAAGAAAAGAAAGAAAGAAAGAAAGAAAGAAAGAAGAAGAGAAAGAAGGAAGGAAGGAAGGAAGGAAGGAAGGAAGGAAGGAAGGAAGGAAAGAAAGAAAGGAAGGAAGGAAAGAATGAAAGAAAGAAAGAAAGAAAGAAAGAGAAAGAAGGAAGGAAGGAAGGAAGGAAGGAAGGAAAGAAAGAAAGAAAGAAAGAAAGAAAGAAAGAAAGAAAGAGAAGAAAGAAAGAAAGATGGAAGGATGGAAGGAAGGAAGGAAGGAAGGAAGAAGATGGGAGGGAGGAAGGAAGGAAGGAAGGAGATGGGAAGGAGGGAGGGAGGATGAGAGGAGATGGGAGGAAGGAAGGAGATGGAAGGGAGGGAGGGAGGGAGGGAAGGAAGGAAGGAAGGGGAGTCAACCTTTTCTCCAAAGCATCTGAATGGAAGGAAAGAAGCAAAGGATGGAAACAAATAAAGGAGAGAAGCAATCTAGAACTAAGGAGAAATTTCCTTAAAGTGAGAACAATTAACCAGTGGAACAACTTGCCTCCAGAAGTTCTGGGTGCTTCATCACTGGGGGTTTTTAAGAAGAGTTTAGATAGCCATTTGTCTGAGATGCTATAGGGTCTTCTGCCTTGAGACCTCCAAGGTCCCTCCCGACTGTTGTTATTCTATTTATTTTAAGTCTATGAGAGTTATCACCCTTAGTCCTTCTCACTAGACTAGACTTACCCAATTCCTGCAACCGTTCTTCATATGTTTTAGCCTTCATTCCCTTCGTCATCTTTGCTGCTTCTTCTCTGCCCTCTTTCTAGAGTCTCATCATCTCTTT
>NW_027256882.1:291269573-291329573 GCF_029215685.1 Pituophis catenifer annectens | reverse complement strand
GTCTCGAAGGTACCCGGGTCCTATGCCATGGAGCGCTTTAAAGGTGGTGACCAACACCTTGAATCGCACCCAGAAGACCACTGGGAGCCAGTGCAGCTATCTATCTATCTATCTATCTATCTATCTATCTATCTATCTATCTATCTATCTATCTCTATCCTGCCAAACTATCAATCATCCCATTTCTGTTATCTTGCCAAAAAAACAAGTGTATAGACTAATCCAACAATTTGCCAGGAATTCACACTGACTTGAAAGGGCACATACATGCACTTGTGTGCACAGACAGACACAGACACAGACATACACACACACACACACACACACACACAGAGAGAGAGAGAGAGAGAGAGAGAGAGAGAGAGAGAGAGAGAGAGAGAGAGAGAGAGAGAGATCCCCAAATAAAACAGAAGTGTTTTTTTGTCATTTCACCAGCAATCAGTTGCAAAAGGCAGCTTCACTTGGAAAATGTACATCTTGCAATGAGACCTTTCATATGATTAGATTCCATATCTTCCTATCCCAGGTTGGACAAAAATGCCATATCCAGTCTAAACATCTGGCGGACTGTGCAGCCCACCATGTATTACATTTATATGCCAAATTCCCATCTGTTCATTACAAAAGGCCACCCTATTTCAATAATATGATAGTTTGCAGGTACATTATGACATCCTAAGTTTTGGGAAGAACTCAATGAATATGAAAGCTGATACCAAAGAACTGGCAACCATGATTTCGTGTTGTTGTGTATACAATATATTGCTTTTATATGAAATGAAATCATTGATGTCATGGCCCCATCAGAGCCTGAGTCCATGGAAGAGGACCAGCCAGAGCTGGGGCAGATGGAGGGCGAGGAGGCAGCCCCAGGTCCCTCAGGTTTGGGATGGCTTGCCAGCAGGGAAGAACAGGGCAGGATGACTGAGAAAGGGGGGAAGAGGAAGCAGGCAGTGGAGATGAGGAGCGACGGAGCTCAGGTGACAAGCAAGGACTGCCCCCTCCTGATCCCTGAGCATGGAGAGTGGAATGGAGGTGGGAACAGCCCAGGCAGACCTGAAGACTTGGGAGGAGAGTGCCCTCTTCACAAGGCACACCTGGGGACTGAGACTTAAGGAGATGCTGCGGGGAGAGGCAATTGTCAGGAACTGATGCTGAATTCATGGAGTTTGGTGTGCCGTTGCCAATGTCTGGAGTTCTCTGGACTTCTTGCCTTGTTGGTTTGCTTCCTGGACTCATTGCCTTATTCCTTTGCCTCGTGGGATTCCTTGACTTGTTCCCTTGCTGGACATTTTGTCTCAAAGCCATTGTGCTAACAGCAGTTTGCTGGACTACTCACAGCCAGAGGCTGCTGGATGTCAAGGTGTTAATTTAAGAGCTGACCAGCTGTTGCAATGAAGGGAATGAGTTAGCAGTGTCTTTGGCTGTTATCCCTTTAAGAGCCTGTGTAATAAGAGGAGGCTCTGCTAGAGTATTGGTTGGAGTTTCATTGATTTTCTTTCCCTGCTGTAATTGCTGTCTGTTGAGATACTGCTTGTAGCACGTGTATGTATACTATTCCTATATTCCTATTGTAGATAAAAACCACTATTTGATACAAACCACTGTTGGCTTTGCTTGTTCCTGGGTTGATACACATGATCGACTTGTGCACACTCTGACACTGGAGGTGTGTATGTCTGTGAGCACTTTGCTCTGAGACTTGCCATAAACATGAGAGTGTTGGGGGAAAGTTGGAGCAATAAAGGGGCATTTTGAACTATCAGCTGACTGTGTTGCCTCCATGCCTTGCCCCAAGTCATCACACACCAAGCTAGAAAGTGTGAGACTGCGTGTTCAGCTCCCACCTTAGCCAGGTAGGTGACTTTGGGTCAATAACCAGGAGACTGTGAGTTCTAATTCTTCCTAAGGTATGAAAGACAGCTGCATGACTTGGACCAACCACCAGGAGATGGTGAGTTCTAGTCCCTTCTTCAGCTGGATGACTTTGGGCTAGTCACTCTCTATCAGGCCAAACCATCTCTCAAAGTTTTTGTGGGGAAACTAGGAAGAGGAATATGTCAGGCATGCCTCCTTTCAACACTCAAGAAAGAAAAACCCCAGCTCCATTTTTATAGAAAAAGGTACTTTTACTGAGTGGGAACTGAATGCAACCAAAGAAAAGCAAGGTCTGAAGCAAAGGCGCGTGTCAGCGTTTCGCTGGCATAGAGAGCAGAGAGAGAGAGAGAGAGATAAGCTCTGAACTTCTGCCTGCTAAATCCCTTTGAAGTCGGGTTGTCGTGGAAATGAGGGGGGGGGAGACATTCCTGGGAAATGACGAGACAAGGAGTCTGAAGAATGACTTGGAAGATAGCCAATGAGAAGCAGATATTTGGGGATCGGAAAGGGAGGGGTTGGGGGGCAAAAGGTCAGTCTTGTCCGCATCGAGTCATGATCCGGTGGCTGTGCTCAATTAAAGAAAGGATTTCCTTAAAGATTGGCAGTTTGGAAATTCATTTATTTTGAGATAGCATCGAAGTCTGACAGCACGAAAATCACATATAGAAAGCATCCCGCCCCCCCAACTGTCCAGCATAAATCATCCAATCCACATTTTCTCCAGGGGTCATGTGGGTGCAAACATCTGGTAGTGTCATCCTCCTGCTATGCCACGACCATTGACCTTGAGACGTTATCAGCTTCAAAGAAAACGCTGCAGCAAAGTTTTCCCTCTTCCTTCTCCTCCAGCTCACTTCCTCCCTCCCCCCGTTTCATGGCAGCCGAGCAAGTAAGCAATGAAAGAGCGGCGGCTGACAGAATCTGTGTTGGTTACATTTGCTGCCTTGAGTTATTTGAAAAAAATATTAAGGGCGGGATAGAAATAAATTATTATTTTTTTAAAAAAAAAATGCCATCCAGTGACTTTAGGCGGTTTATCGCCCTTGACAAAGCTTGCTAGTCTGGACAGATTTTTTTTTTTTTAGAACTTTAATTTTCTTAATATGTTTTGTCTTGATTTGATTTCACTCTTGGTGATATATCTAAGGCAACATCATAGGAAAAGCAGAGAAATGACTTTGGCCGCTAATGCAAAATTGGCCAGGCTCGCTGTCCGTTTCATTTCTCGTTTCCTCTTCCCTTTTATGTTTGCACCAACAGGAAAAAGGGAAGATAACATCTTAATTAAAAAAGATGTAATTTAATTACAATATTTTCGGTTGTATCTTACCTCATCCCTAGGGCTGAGGAATGGTAGCTATTGCTTAAAAGGCAACGTCAAATGGGCCATTAGGGTTTTTTTTCCCCTCCCCTTAAAAATCTAATTTAAAGCATTTGAAGGCCTCCAAATACTGAAATTCACATAAGACACTTCTTTAAAAATATCTCGGTCTAAGCTTTGCTGGGGAAGATTGAAAGGGAGGGGCAGGAATAAGAGTTGTGCAGTGCTTTGAGTTTAGTTTAAAAAAAGAAATATACTTCAGAGCACATGGGAACTAATCAATGTCTATTGATTTCTTATTAAAGCAGCTACATTCTTGTTTCCAGGATTCAAGTGGAATGTACAGGTAATCCTTGATTTACAACCATTCATTTAGTGACTGTTCGAAGTTAAAACAACACTGAAAAAAGTGACTTATAACCGGTTTTCATACTTATAACCATTGCAGCATCCCCATGAATCAAAATTTGGATGGTTGGCAACTGTTTTCATATGTATGATGGTTGCATTGTCCCAGGGTCATGGGGTCACCCTGAGAGTCCCCCGCCCGCCAGAAGAATGAAATAATTTGAGGAATATTAAAAAAGGCAGAATGTTATATTTCCCTAAATGAGAAATGGAGAAACATGTTTTTTTTTAAAGACAGAAAGCAGACTCAGTCTTTCTTAATAGCCCCAGCAGATATTTTGTGCCCATTAAGAAAGATTGGGCCAGACTATTCAGAATCCAGCCCCAGTTTCCCTGCCCCAAGCAGAAACTGAGGAGGCCAGCTTTTAGAAATGCAGATTTGGTCATCCATCCAGAAAGACTGGGTCAAGACAGAAACTCAGATAAGCAACATACAAAAGTTGACAAAGTTAGCTCAGAAAAACACCTAGGATTTATATTTCCTCTTTTTGCCTTTAGAGCCAGCTGTGACCCCTACATAACCCCTATATGACCCCATAGGAATCTGACAACAGACAATAGAATACATGTTCTTGCACAGGAACAGGAAGCTCAAGTGCAAAGCTCAAGGAAGGTATAAAAACCCCTCACTCTCAACTCCATTTTGTCACTGCACCAGGACCACAATCATTATTGCCTCCATGTTTCCAGTGTCTTTCTCCCAGCTTGGAACTGAACCAGATGGATATTTCTTCCCATAACCCTTTGCGACCTTCTAAGTAAAGTCAATGGGGAACCCAGATTCACTTAACAACCATGTTAGTAACTGGACAACAAGGATCCCCTTAACAATTGTGGCAAAAAAAGTTGTACAATGGGGCAAAATTCACTTAACAAATGTCTTGCTTAGAAATGTTGGGGTCAATTGTATTACCATTGTTAGCAATTGTTTCTGTGCAAAATGCTTAGAGGAGCACTAAAAACGCAAACTTGGTCATTTCCCAATGACTCATGAAAGCAGCTTGGTCCTGGGAAGAGACACAGCCTCTTTAACAAATCAAAGGCAGGTGTTTCACATTACTGTTTGTTCAAAGCAGTTTGTTTCTTCATCCAGTGGTGGGTTGCTCCCAGTTCTCTCCAGTTCTTGTGAACTGGTAGTAAAAGCTCCGCCCACCCACCCTGATGTCATATTTGGCAATCTGTGCATGTGCAGAAGCTTCTGTGCGTGTGCAAGGGAAGCCAGTGTGTGCGCATGCTCCCGTTGCGAACCAGTAGTAAAGTTAAGTAGAATACACCCCTGTCTTCATTCCATATCCCATTCCACTCTCTATAAACAAATCTGCCTTTATTTCTTTCTAGAAACAAATCTTTATTTCTTAATGAGTGTTCTAAAACCCTAAAATACAGGGTCATATATAAGTCATATATAAGTCTAAATGCTATTGCTATTGCTAAGTATGAGCCACGGTGGCGCGGTGGTTAGAGTGCAGTACTGCAGTCTACTTCTGCTGCCTGCCCGCTGCCTGCAATTTGGCAGGTCGAATCTCACCAGGCTCAAGGTTGACTCAGACTTCCATCCTTCCAAGATGGGTAAAATGAGGACCCAGATTGTTGGGGGCAATATGCTGACTCTGTAAGTCACTTAGAGAGGGCTGTAAAGCACTATAAAGCAGTATACACCGTATTTTTCGGTGTATAAGACATACCGGAGTATAAGACGCATCTACCTTTTTTAGTGAGGAAAAGAAGAAAAAGAAATCTCCCTCTGCCTCTGCCTCTGAGCAATTTTGCCTTGTTGCAGCAAACAGCGAACAGCCTGCTTTACTTTCAGTTTCGTTTTCAGTGTAGCTTGATTAGCACAAGGAAAAAAAATCTGCTCCAGCAATTTACCTCTTTGCAGCAAGCAGCAGAGCCCTGCGCAAAACAGCTGAGAGCAAATCAGCTGAGATTTGGGAGGCCAATCCAATCAATTTGTGCTAATTAGGCTGCGCTGAAGCTGAAAGGAGCTGTTTTTTCTTGCTGTTTGCTTGCAAGGAGGTAACTGCTGCGAGACAGAGGCCAAAGGGTGGGGGCCAGTGGGTGGGCAGGGCTACATTTGGTGTATAAGACACACCTAAATTTTCACCCCCTTTTAGGGGGGGGAAAAGTGTGTCTTATATTCCGAAAAATACAGTAAGTGCTACTGCTATTGCTAAATGCTGTTGCTAACCCACAAAAAAGAAAATTTATATAAAATGTTTTATAGATGGCACCTACCACCTGCTAGGTTAGCCAAAATGTTCAAAAGTATTTTTTTTGGTTAGGTCTTATTTTAGGGAAAATACAGTACTAAACGCCTCCGTCTGCTGACGATCTTAACTGGAGCTTATTTTTGGGGTAGGGCTTATATTACGAACATCCTGAAAAATAATGCTAGGGGCTATTTTCCAGTTTCGTCTGCGGTGTAGTTTTTGATAGCATATTTCTTTGCTTTTGATGGTTAATCCTAAGAGTCGGTAGCTTTCCAACACTTCTGTGCCTTTCTTTCCAAGGCCACGCTAGTTCTTCCTGTTGTGGTTAAAAGTTCCTATCTTCAATTTTAGTTCCATGAAGTTCCATGTTTTCATTTTGCTCTTTTAAGTTTTACTTCTAGAGCTCACAGATGCTTTGCATTTTCAGCGATCAAATTAGGGCCATCAGCAGAGTGCAGGTTATTAATGTTTCTTCCTCCCATTTTAAAACTGCAGCACATTTTCTTCCAATCTGCCTTCCCTTGACATATATCGTGAGCATCTGTATTTAAAAGTCATTTTCAGAATATTCATATTCTCAGCCCTATAGATTATCCAAAGCTGCAAATGAAAACATATGCGGGTATTTTCTAGTGAGTTATTTAGAGAGCAAGTCCCCAATTTGTTATCTCTAATGATTGGTTCGACTGTCCAATTGCTGTTATTATTAGGAATGATTTTTTTTTGGCCTCTTTTTGTTGTTATAATTCAAATGCAAACTGTTTTCCTAAAATGTTAATATTTTATTGAGTGTCCTGCATTCTGGATGAGAGAGAAAAAGATTTTCTAACAGATGTATTGAATAATCAAATCTTACTGTCTCACCTGGTTATTTTGTTTTTCTATTCGTAAAAGTAAACATGCTTGTTTACTTTTAAAAGTAAAGGTAAACATTTAATCTTTTTTTCCCCCTAGGGCTTCCTTACTGAGATTCAATCATGCGTGTTCTGCTCTAAACCCATTTTCTCCTTGAAATGAGATGTAGTTGTAATACTAAAGATACACTGTGACTATAGCAAAACACAATAAAATGATTACCACCAAAGCATATGATCTCCATATAATTGGAAATTATAATGTAATTTTAAACTGCATTCCTCTTTTTTGCAGTAACACCCCATGGTTGGCTTATATATACCCGTGTTTTCCCAAAAATAAGACCCTGTCTTATATTTTTTTTTGAACCCTGAAATAAGCGCTTGGCCTTATTTTCAGGGAGGTCTTATTATTTTGGGGCGCGTGGAGCAAGATGGGGCTCCTCTTGCCATCTTACCTGATTTCAGCTGGTGGCGCCCAGGATGAGGGCGTTCTCTGTGGGCGCACCGACCCTCTGGAATGGGTTACCCACGGGGCTCCGGATGGCCCCCAACCTCCACTCTTTCCGCTGTGCCCTGAAGATGTGGCTTTTCCAACAAATTTGCTGATCTGATGGGTGATTTTTAATAGGGAGATTTTAATTGATAATTTTAGTAGTTGTTTTTGTTGATTTCGTTGTTTTAATCTCTGTGAGCCGCCCTGAGTCCTTCGGGAGAAGGGCGGCATATAAATATAAGAAATAAATAAATAAATTATTGAGAGCACGAAATGATTCTAACCGATCGAAACGCTGTCTGTAATTGTTTGGAAGGATGATATTTTTATGTTGTTTTTGTTTAAAAATAAAACCTTTTTTTCAAAAAAAAAACAACCATAAAAAATATTTAAAAGGGAAAAAAAAAAAGATAAGTAAACTGAAATTGCAAAGTCTGTAGAGATTCTCAGTCATCCAAGTGACGGTTGTCCCAAAGGTGCTTTTTTTCAGGAGGCAACTGGACTTTCTGTTTTTTTTTTCTTTTGATGACATTTCACTTCTCATCCAAGAAGCTTCTTCAGCTCTGACAGGTTGGTGGGCGAATGGAAGGATTTATAGTCCTTGCTGACAGCTGGTCATTTGCATCCTGGATGACTGAGAATCTCTACAGACTTTTAGCTATACAATTTGGGATGAACATCCTTTGAGTGGTGTGGGAGTAGGAATGGATTTCCAGAGAAAAAAATTGCAGAATACAGGAACCATTTGCACCACTCAGGTGGCCCTGAGGACAGAGATAAACCCCCAAGTGGCCTCAATGACCCTCTAAAAGGATGCAAATGACCAGCTGACTGCAAGGAATATAAATCCTTCCGTTCCCCACCATCCAGTCAGAGATTAAGAAGATTCTTGGACGAGAAGTGAAACGTCTTCAAAAGAAAAAGAAAAAAAACTAGAAAGTCTAGTTGTATCCCAAAAAAGCAGTTTTGGGATGAAGGTGCAAAGGAATAAAGAAAAATGAAAAGAAATAAAGATAGGACCGTTTCCAATTTTATTCCATTTTTTTCTAGAGTTACAGTGGCTTCTTCTGTTATCCTTCATTTATCTCCATCATTGGACTTGTTCGTAATTGTGCTTTTAGTAACAGCTTCTTCACAGTGATTTGGAGCTCCTTTATCCATTAGCCTTTCTTGCCATGATAAACTGCACATAATTATTCTGAGTTTTTTTTTTTTAAATCACTAAGCCCTTTCTCAAAATTCCATCCAGCACCTACAGTAGGTGTTTGACGGTGCTCAACCTTACTTCCCCTTAAATTCAGAAATGTTAATGTTACCTGGTCATTTCCACCCACATTTCTGCTTGTCAGCCCTGTCTCAACTTGCACTTTTAAGTAAGAATAATCCTTGACCGCTTGTTGGGAAAGATATAGTTTACTGAAGGTCAAGTAGATTACAGTATAGCAAAGCCAGAACTGGGGGTCAGTAACGAAATCCCTAGAGTTCCCCCCTCCAAATGCCCCCACCATTCAATCAGTTTCAAAAGAGATGTTTTTCAAACAGAGAATGGAATGGAATGGAATGGAATGGAATAGAATAGAATAGAATAGAATAGAATAGAATAGAATAGAATAGAATAGAATAGAATAGAATAGAATAGAATAGAATAGAATAGAAAATATGGAATGGAATTGAAGGAATGGAATAGAGTGGAGTGGAGTGGAGTGGAGTAGAGTAGAGTAGAGTAGAGTAGAGTAGAGTAGAGTAGAGTGGAGTGGAGTGGAGTGGAGTAGAGTAGAGTAGAGTAGAGTAGAGTAGAGTAGAAAATATGGAATGGAATGGAATGGAATGGAATGGAATGGAATGGAATGGAATGGAATGGAATAGAATAGAATAGAATAGAATAGAATAGAATAGAATAGAATAGAATAGAATAGAATAGAATAGAATAGAATAGAAAACATGGAATGGAATGGAATATATAATGTGAATGTGCTGCCTGTCACACCCCCTGACCACGCCCACCAAGCCATGCCCACAGAACCGGTAGTAAAAAAGATTTGAATCCCACCACTGGGCCCATTGTGCTCACTGAGCTTGTTTTCTTGTGATGTTTCATTGCCCAACTAGGTAACATCATCAGTGCTAGCAGTGAGTGGAGATTGGCTGTCTGTTTATATACTATTGGCTTGTCCTGACAGTCTTGGTGGGAAGTGGGTGGTTGCTTGATTAGGCTGTTGTTTCCTAACACCCCAACCTCCCACAAAAGAAGCTGTTCAAGAACAGTTCCAAGAAGGCTCCACACCCATTTGCACACTCAGGTGACCCAGAGGACACAGAGAAACCTTCAGGTGGCCTCAACAACCCTCTAAAAGGACGCAAATGACCAGCTGTCTTCAAGGAGTATAAATCCTTCCATTCCCCACCATCCAATCAGAGCTGAAGAAACGTCTTGGATGAGAAGCATAAAACGTCTTCAAAAAAACCCACAAAAGTCCACTTTCTTCTTTGGGGCAACCATGACCTGGATGACTGAGAATCTCTACAGACTTTGCTTTCACTTTACTTATATTTTTTTCCCCCTTTTAAATATTTTTTATGTTTTTTTTTTTGAAAAAAAGTTTTATTTTTAAACAAAAACAACATAAAAATATCATCCTTCCAAACAATTACAGACAGTGTTTCGATCGGTTAGAATCATTTCGTGCTTTCAATAATTTTCAAAATCTCATCATATGACGAATATTCTTTCCTCTAACAGAAGATAAATATTTAAACATTAAATATTTTTTATGTTTATTTGCTTTTTAAATATTTTTTTTATCTTTGATAGAAATATAGTAATATACAGTATATTGAGAATTATTTTTTTAAAAAAAAGGTAAATGTCAGTGAGATGGCATGAGAATAAAGGGGTCTAATTGATAGCAGGCTGAAAGAATGCATATCAGTGGGTTCTTTAATAACTCGGAGGAAGTTCTCAGGTGGGAAGCCTGAAGATTTGGCCTGTAGGAAGTTAGCACCCACCCCACTCCTAGAAGAATGAAATATTCTAGGAAATATTAAAAAGGCAGAATATTATACCTCCCTGGATGAGAAATGGAGAAACATGTTTTTTAGGCAGGAAGCAGACTCACCCAAGATCCAACAAAGATAGGATTAGCCCTTTACCCAGTGATGGGATTCAGCCAGTTCGAACCACTTCGGGAGAACCAGTTGTTAACTTTCTGAGCTGTTTGGTGAACTGGTTGTTGGAAGAAATCATTAGGGCGGAGAACCGGTTGTTAAATTATTTGAATCCCACCACTGCCTCTACCCATCTAGCAACAGAACTCACCACATAGCACCTGGGGAGATTGCATCACCCAGCAAGGCTCAACCAAGCCTGGGACTCAAAAGACAACCTACAAAGTTACCTCTGCATGGCCCCATGGGAGTCTGACAACCAATCAGAACGCAAGCTCAAATTCAAAACCCAACAGAGGGTATAAAACCCAGGGACTCTCAGCATCTCTGCCCTTTTCTGCCCAATATCTCAAGCCATGTGATCCTGTTCATCAATAAACCTTCTTTCCAAACAACTTCCATGAATCCAGTGTCTTCTTCCCCATTTGGAACTGAACCCAGAAGGATAATTCTTCCAACACCCCTTCTCTTCTAACACTGATGATATGACCTAATCAGCTAGTGAAATGCCTGCAAGAAAATCACCAAACTCAGACAGCACCAAGGAGTTCACCATCCAGCAGCTTTTTCTTCAGAAGTTGTAAGGGCTTCATCCCTGAAGGTTTTTAAGAAAAGACTGGATGGCCCAATGTTTGAAATGGTAGCATTCTTGAGTAGGGGCTTGGACAAGAAGACCTACAAGGCAGTGGTGGGTTGCTCCCAGTTCTCTCCGGTTCTTTAGAACCGGTAGTAAAAGCGGCGGGAGGCTCCACTCACCTGCCTGAACGTCATAATTGTTCTGACCCCAAAGAACACAGCACACACAAAGTTTGTACAAAACTTAATTTACTAAAATAACTCCATCTTTTTCAAAACAAAGGCTGTTAATAAACTTTCATAACAGCCTACAAGAAACCAAAGATAAAGTAATCACAATCTTACTAAGGTTGGCAGAAAGCTCAGAAGCAATTTGCAGAGAATCCAGCTGCGAAGGAGAGTGAACTAAAGTTGTTCCCTACAAATTGCTTCAGTCGGTGTTCCTCCTTAAATAGGCTAAGGGGGTGGCCAATTAGCCCCAAGCCTTACTCTCGAGGAGACCCCCCTCCTGAGGAGCCACTCCTGCCTTTTGGCAGCTCTGCGCGCCCGTGCATCGAGAAGAGGCTCCTCCTCTTCTTCCTCTTCACTTATGGGAGCTTCTGGAGGTTCTGAAGGCCCTGGCTGAATCCCTGCCTCTGGCACCACATCTTCTCCATCCTCCTCACTGTCCAACTCGAGCGCCAGCTGAACAGGCTGCTGGTGCAGCACCACATCAGCCTCCTCGCTGTCTGAATCAGCTACAATCCGCACAGGCCGCTGATGGGCCACAACAATAATTGATGATCTGTGCATGCACAGAAGTGCGCTCCCGTTGCAAACTGGTAGTAAAGGTAAGTAGAATCCACCCCTGCTACAAAGTCCCTTCCAGCTCTATTTTGATTGATTTTAAATATTCTCTTCTATCCGCAATCCAGCTTCTAAAGGGATATGTTGTCTACAAAAGAATTAGGAAATTCACAGATGGACCCAACAGGCTTCTTCACAGATTTAGTGGTAGTTAAAAGCTCCACTCACCACACCTTCATGCTGTCTGAAAGAACTGAAATTTGTTTTTCATCTTCTCTTTGGTTTGGGAGATGACAGTAAACACCAATCACATTATTGATTTTATTTGTGCCTCCATTTAATTTTACCTTAGATGTTCTCTGTTGCAGTGCCGAGTTTATTTATTTAAATTTACAAGCAGCCAAGCATGGATATTTTTAAGGTACAGTGATTTTTCCACCCTTTCCATTATATTGCTTTACTTCCTGTATCCTAAATTGTATCCTTTAATTGCTAAGCTTACAATTGAGACTGTCTTTTATTTATTGCTTCTGCAAACTGATCCAGGAAGAAAAACAGGTTGAAGTAGTTATAACCTGGGTTTCTTTCAGAACCCCAAACCAACAATTTTGTTGTTAAGCAGGAAAAAGTTCTGCCTTTATATCTCATAGAAACCATCCAGGGGTGAAATCCCACAGGTTCTGACAGGTTCTGGAGAACCGGTTGCAGAAATTTTGAGTAGTTCAGAGAACCGGCAAATACCACTTCTGGCTAGCCCCAGAGTGGGGTGGAAATGGAGATTTTGCAGTATCCTTCCCCTGGAGTGGGGTGGGAATGGAGGTTTTGCAGTATCCTTCCCCTGTCAAGCCCACCAAGCCACGACCACCAAGCCACACCACGCCACACCCACAGAACTGGTAGTAAAAAAAATTTGAATTTCACCACTGAAACCATCGATTTGAGAACACACAGCAGAAGATGTGGAGACAATATCAATATATCAATAAACAATGGTTGGGGTAGCCAGAAGAGCAAGCGAGGAGGAGGAGGAGGAGGAGGAGGAGGAGGAGGAGGAGGAGGAGGAGGAGGAGGAGGAGGAGGAGAAGGAGAAGGAGAAGAAGAAGAAGAAGAAGAAGAAGAAGAAGAAGAAGAAGAAGAAGAAGAAGAAGAAGAAGAAGAAGAAGAAGAAGAAGAAGAAGAAGAAGAAGATAGCTATAGGTTCTGTTTTCCAGACTATTTGATTCTACCTCATAGTCTCATTGAAAAATTCAGTTCCAATAATTCATTTGTAATTAGTTTATCAGAATATAAAATTAAAATATTGAGAAATTGGGAGAGGAAAGAGGAAAGAAGAAAATATAATGGAAAGGAAGAAACAGCAATAGCAAAAGCATTGACTTCTGACTCTTTTGAGTGCAGTAGAATAAGGTAATAACATGCAACCTCAAAATTTTACTTTCACATAGTAATACATTCTAGCCATTTCTATAACAACAAACCTATCTAACCAGCAAAACCAAAATCAAAGTTTCATTTTTTCCCCCATCTCAGGTACAAAATCCAGAAGCAGTTTCTAAGTAGAAAAAAAAAATTGCTCTTCTCTTTCCAGAGTTTCAACATCTTTTTTAATCCTTGATGAGTGGCTATCTTTGTTGTTGTTGTTAGTTGCAAAGTCGTGTCCGACCCATCGCAACCCCATGGACAACGTTCCTCCAGCCCTTCCTGTCCTCTGGAGTCCATTTAAGCTCACACCAACTGTTTCAGTGACTCCATCCAGCCACCTCCTTCTCTGTCGTCCCCTTCTTCTTTTGCCCTCCATCGTTCCCAGCATTAGGCTCTTCTCCAGTGAGTCCTTCCTTCCTTCTCATTAGGTGGCCAAAGGATTTGAGTTTCCTCTTCAGGATCTGGCCTTCTAAAGAGCAGTCAGGGTTGATCTCCTTTAGGACTGACTGGTTGATCTCCTCTGGGACTGATCGAAGTCCAGATATTGTTGTTGTTAGTTGCAAAGTCGTGTCTGACCCATCGTGACCCCATGGACAACGTTCCTCCAGGCCTTCCTGTCCTCTGGAGTCCATTTAAGCTCATGCCTACTGCTTCAGTGATTCCATCCAGCCACCTCATTCTCCGTTGTTCCCTTCTTCTTTTGCCCTCAATCGTTCCCAGCATTAGGCTCTTCTCCAGTGAGTCCTTCCTTCCTTCTCATTAAGTAGCCAAAGTATTTGAGTTTCCTCTTCGGGATCTGGCCTTCTAAAGAGCAGTCAGGGTTGATCTCCTCTAGGACTGACCGGTTGGATGGCCTTGCAGTCCAATCTATGAAAGAGGAGCCCTCATTTGAGAACCACATTAATTTGGATTCTGTTCCGGACAACATCACACTCTTTGCTTGGAACTGCACAATGACCCAGTTGCAAGTCTTGCTGTCCATTGCCCAACCACAATCGATAAAAGAGCTCTTGGAATTGAATGCAAGAGAGTGATTTTGTCATCTGCTTTGTCCAGGCACAGAGAAGCAAGGACAGAAACAGGAGGATTGTTATTGTGTGAACTAATGGGCCACATTAAAGCCACTTCAAAGCTGGAGTCCCGTTGGCTTTGAAATCTCTCTCTCCTCACCTCAGATCAAGGCCCTTCCTTTCATCTCGTCCTCTTCTCAGCCCCGTCGACGGTCTCATTACGAGGTTTAAATATAAGGCGTTTCAGAGGAAACTTTAATTGAAGGTAAATTCCCAGCAGTCAAATTCAAGACTTGCCTTTGATAAAAAATAAAACAGAACAACAGTCGAAGTTGAGAAAGAACAGAGGCGTCCTGATTAGCAATGAAAAAAAACTTGAATGGGGACAAAGTATCCACGGCTGTCTACAGAAGCGTCCTTCCCTTTCTGTTTGTCAGCCCGTCTTTAGATACCGTTCAACTCTCCAACCTCAGATGTGTGAGAAACATTTCGGGAATATTGTTCCGGCTGACATGAGTCAGCTGCGTAAAGCATACAGAGTCCCGTCATTCCTCGTGGCTGCGAACGGTTAAGGGGAAAAGCGAGCTGATTAAAAGGAATAAATAAAGTTTGATAGGCATTTTCGTCGTCGTTGTTATTCCCCCCCCTCTCTCTTTTTTAAAAAAGTGGCTTTGGATGTTAAAAGAAGCTTTGATAGAAGCCAATATCTAAGGAGCTGCCACAAAAGAAGAAGGGGGGGGGGGGGTTCAACCTATTCTCCAAAGCACCTGAAGAAGCAATAAATGGGAGTTCATCAAGGAGAGAAGCAACCTGGAACTAAGGAGAAATTTCATTGACAGTGAGAACGATTAACCGGTGGAAAGATTTGCCTCCAGAAGTTGTGGGTGCTTCTGCACTGGAGGTTTTTAAGAAGAGATTAGACAGCCATTTTTTGGGATGCTACAGGGCCGTGATGGTGAATCTATGGCACGCGTGCCACAGGTGGCAGACGGAGCCATTTCTGCAGGCACATGAGCCATCACCCTGTTGTGGCCCGCCAGCAGCCTGTGCGGATCATGGCTGATCCCGATGAAGAGGAGGCTGGTGTGGGGTTGCGCCAGCAGCCGGCGCAGCCGGCGCTTGCATCAGACAGCGAGGAGGCTGAAGAGGATGTGATGCCAGAGGCAGAGACTCAGCCAGGGCCTTCAGAACCTCCAGAGGCTCCTTCCAGTGGAGAGAGTGAAGTGGAGGAGCCTCTCCTCAATGCTCGAGCACACAGGGCTGCCAAAAGGCAGGAGTGGCTACTCAGGACGAGGAGGTCTCCTCGAGAGTAAGACTCGAGGATAATTGGCCACTCCCTTAGCCTATTTAAGTCACACGCCGTTAGTAAGTTTCTTGCTAGAAACAACTTGTAATTATCAACAGAGCATTTTTGGAAAAATCTTATCGTATCTTGTTTTCTGGGCTGGTTGCCAACCTTTGCCGGACTTTGGTTTATTCTTGCTACTTAATAAATTTGATAAGGACCGTTGGGGTGTGTCAATATCCTCAGAAATCCGGAGCTGGGGCAGAACATACCCTAGATCAGTTCCACTGTGCATGTGCATGCACCTCCTGCGGGCCAGCTTTTTGGGTCTCTGCTGCACATGCGGGAGACGTGCATACATGCCCATGCTGCCCCTCCCCTCCCAGGAGTCTCCATGTGGCCCGTTTTGGATGCCAGGTAAGTACAGGGCTTGTGTGGGGGCTCGGGGAGGGGGCAAAAATGTGCCTACCAGAAGTCCGGAAGCGAGCTGTTTCCAGCCTCTGGAGGGCCTCTGGAAAGGAAAGGAAAGCTTCCGGAGCCTGGGGAGGGTGAAAAATGGACCTAATGGAACTCCGGAAACATTTCTGGCCTCCAGAGGCTTCACGGAGGCCTGCTAGGCCAAAAACGGTCGCGGGGAGGTCATGCGTGCATGCGCAGGGTGGTGGTGGTGAGGCATGTGGGGGGCATTGCATTATGGGTGTGGGCACGCACACACGCGACCCCCAGTGCAACCCCCACTTTTGGCACGTGACGGCAAAAAGGTTTGCCATCACTGCTGTAGGGTCTCCTGCCTGAGCAGTGGGTTGGACTAGAAGACCTCCAAGGTCCCTCCCAAGTCTGTTGTTTTTCTATTTCTTCTAAACCTATCTCCTAAACCTGGAGATACATTTTTTTAAAAAATCTTCTACTGGTTGGCTTCACCTATTGGGTGAATTCATAACTTGGTTTATTTATTTATTTATTTTTGTTTCCTGTTCTCTATAGATTGTTGTGGGACATTATCAACTAGAATAACATCCAACACAGGGGTGAAATGCTCCCGGTTCGGACCGGATCACCCGATCCAGTAGTGATGGAGGCGGATGGTTCGGAGAACTGGTAGCAAAAATCCCTGCCCCCACCCCCAATGCCCAGCTGAGCCGCACGATCATCAGAGGCTTTTTTTCTTTTAAATGCCTCTGACGATCCAAGCTGAGTTGCCTGATTGTCAGAGGCATTTAAAAGAAAAAAAGCCTCTGACGATCAGGCAACTCAGCTGGGACCGTCAGAGCCTTTTGAAAGCATCTTCACTGAAGAGGTTATAGAAAAAATGGTTTTAAAAGTTAAAAAATAATTGGCCACGCCCACCCAGTCACATTACTCCGCCCCCACCAAGCCACGCCCACAGAACCGGTAGTAACAAATTTTAGATTTCATCACTGATCCAACAAGTAAATGAACAGCGAACCTCAATGACATAGTTAATTAATTAATTAATTAGTTCATTCATTCATTTGGTTCTTTGTTTCAGAACATTTCTAGTTTTGTTAAGTAATGAATGATAATTTACTTGATGAACAACCCACCAGACCTCCATCAAACTTGTAAGCGTAGGATTCAGAATGGTATATTTATGGATATATTTCTTGCACTTATCTTGATTTCTTAGGCATTAAAGTTGGTTAGACCAGTCACCAGGAGATATTGAGATGGATAAATGGAAGAGATCAACTACGATATCATAGTCTTTTGAGACTGAAGGATGCCAATGGTGATGTCAAATATAGCCGTATTTAGTAAGAGGAGGAATTCAGGCATTATTATTATTATTATTATTATTATTATTATTATTATTATTATTATTATTATTATTATTATTATTTATTGGTTAATCTTTAGTGAGATTCACAGCCTTTGAGGCTGGTTAATAGCTCAGCAGCTCAAGTCCTAACCAAGGACCTAGGAACTGTTAAGGTATCATCGGAGGATGTAAGCTGTATTATTATTATTATTATTAATTGAATTTATATACCGCCCTACTCCCGAAGGACTCAGGGCGGTGAACAGCCAAAAGATAAAACACATATAATACGAATGTTAAAAAATCATTAAAATACAATTAAATAATTTGGCCCAGAAAACAAAATTTAAAAACCCCAATTATAAGACAAATTTAAAATTTAAAAAATTTAAAAACAATTTAAAAAAGAGGTTAGGCCAGGCCGGCCTGCTGGAATAGGAATGTTTTAAGGGCACGGCGGAAAGCGCGCAGATCAGTGATCCTCCGTATCTCCGGGGGGAGCTCGTTCCAGATGGTAGGTGCCCCCACAGAGAAGGCTCTCCCCCTGGGGGCCGCCAGTCGACACTGTTTGACCAACGGCACCCTAAGAAGCCCCTCTCTATGGGAGCGTACTGGTCGATGAGAGGCTACTGGTGGCAGAAGGCGGCCTCGTAGATACCCCGGTAGATTTACGAGGTTTCTTGCGTTTAGTAGCTTGCATTTAAGTTCAGTAGTGGTTGGTATTGAGGAAGTTAGGGGCGTGCGTGCCAAGTTTTGGATGATGGGGCATTGGATGTTAGGATGTGGGTTGTGTGTCTTACTTTTGATACAGTCAGCACGGTAGTCAATGTATAAGTCAGTCTCTCCTTGGTCTTGACGTTTTTTAGGTCTTTTAAGCAGGGGTGAAATGTAAAATTTGTTACTACCAGTTCTGTGGGCATGGCTTGGTGGTGGGGGTAATGTGACTGGGTGGGCGTGGCCAACTTTTTTTTTTTTTAACTTTTCAAAGCATTTTTTCTAATGCTTTGAAAAGCCTCTCTGCCGATCAGGCAACTCAGCTGGGATCGTCAGAGACTTTTCAAAGCATTTTTTTTTTACTACCTCTTCGGTTGCAGAAAAAATGCTTTGAAAAGCCTCTGACGATCCCAGCTGAGCCGCACAATCATCAGAGGCTTTTTTTTTTTAACTTTTAAAAGCATTTTTTTCGTCGGAAGAGGTTGTAGAAAAGTGCTTTTAAAAGTAAAAAAACAAAAAAAAAAGCCTCTCATGATCGTGCGGCTCAGCTGGGCATTGGGGGGGGGGCACGCAGGGATTTTTGCTACCGGTTCTCTGAACCACCCGCCACCATCGCTACCAGATCGGACGATCCGGTCCGAACCGGGAGCATTTCACCCCTGCTTTTAAGGTAATATCTCTCATTAAGTAGAGATACATGCCTACATGAAAGCAGAAATGGCAGGAGACAATTCACACAGAGGGAAAAATCATTCCGAGTCAGGGCGAAAGCGGAAGGGAGATCTTTCCTTACTATACAAGCCTGGCCAGATCTGAAGGGTTGGATGGAAATGACTCGCCCTTTTGATTGGCGCAAGAAGAGAAGGAGGCTCAGGGGCTGCTGTTAAAGTCCCAGATGGCAGCTGTTGAAAAACATGGCGGGAGAAACAGCTGACTCAAGTCCACGGAGGCTTCCTTGCAGTTTGCGTGACGAGGAAAAGTTAGTGGCAGAATCGAACTGCAAACTTGTGAGTTTCATCAAGAAAAAAAAAAAAAAGCAAATTCTGCTACGGCCCGAATCCTGCATTTGAGTATACATAGAGGGGAAAGGAAAAAAAAAATAATTTAAAACAAAACAGAAAAATAAATAATGTGGTCGGCTTTTCTGTGCAGTAACTATTTGGGGGAATGGTTAGTTTGTCTTTTGCTTCTTGCTGCTTTTTCTTTTCTTTCGACTGGTACTTGTAGGATCAATTTGCTGATTTTCCCTTTAACCCCCCCCACTCCAAGAGCTTGGGGAATGCCCCCTTCCTCCATTTGCAACCCCCCCTTCTCTCTTCACCCCTTAGGAATCACGGCAGAGCTCTTTGGTAGCTCTTTGTGTGTGTGGAAAATAACGGTGGATGGAAGGCTCCAGAGAGGGCAGAGGGATTAATGAAATCATTAGTACATTGTTCTCAAATCTTTTTTTTCTCAGAGAAGGAAAAAAAAAACTATTCAGCAAAAGAAACTCTACAGTTTTTGCTGTTTTTCAACAACTGGTAGTGAACTGTGAGGGAGGGAAAGGGTGGGAGGGTGGGAGGGAGGGAGGAAAGGAAGGAAGGAAGGAAGGAAGGAAGGAAGGAAGGAAGGAAGGAAGGAAGGAAGGAAGGCGGGCAGGAGGGAGGAAGGAAGGAAGAGGGAGGGAAGGAAGGAAGGTAACAGTAACAGAATTGGAAGGGACCTTGGAGGTCATCCAATCCAACTCCCTGCTCACACAGGAGACATGTACTAGGGATTCGAACTGCCGAACTGCCGACCTTTCTAATCGACAAGCTCAGTGTCTTAGCCACTGAGACACCTAGTCAGGGAAAGAAGGAAGAGAGGAGGGAATTTAATATTAAAGGGAACAAACTCAAAAGCAATCAGCATCTCTTTTTTTTATTCCTCTTACTTTTGAATGAGAAGATGTTTCCTTCCCAACTCCTGTAACTTTCTTCTCAAAATTTTTAATACAGCTGGATAACACTCAAAGATTCAACATTGCTCTCAAACCCCATTTAATATCAATCATAGTAGAGCTGGAAGGTACCTTGAAGATCTTCTAGTCCAGGGGTCTCCAACCTTGGCAACTTTAAGACTTGTGGACTTCAACTCCCAGAATTCCTCAGCCAGCTTTGCCAAGGTTGCCAAGACATCGGGGTCAGTGGGCGGAGCCTCCCACCGGTTTTACTACCAGTTCTATAGAACCGTTGCGAACCGGGGGCAACCCACCACTAGGTCCTTGGTTCCTTAGTTCCCTTTGCTGTTGGTTATTTTCTTGGAGATGTTTCATGACCCAACTATCTAACATCATCAGTGCTAGGAGACAGTGGGGTTTGCACTCTGTTTGTATACAAGTGGCTTGGCCTGTCAGTGCTCATGGGAGTGGTCTTGTTATTTCCGTGATTTATTGTTTGTATAGTATCTATATGAGTTGGTAGCTCTTTTAATTGGGGTGTTGTTTGCAGCTTAGTTGTTAGTCTAGTATTAATCTCGATGTTGATCTCTGCTTATCTGGGTGTTGATTGCTGTTGAGCAGTTGTTTGTTCTTTTTGTTTCCTTACCATTTGAATGGAATGAAAACATTGTTTATCTCTGTGTGCCTGTTGATGGCTGATTTGTCATCAAGCTTCCAGGAATTCTCTAGCATTTTGGTCTTGTTTCGGTCCAGACAAATAGTCCAGACTTGGCTCGGTCAAGAAGGAACATAGAACATAGAATAATAGAGTTGGAAGGGACCTTGGAGATCTTCTAGTCCAACTCCCTGCTTGAGCAGAAACTCTATACCATTTCAGACAAATGGTTGTCCAGTCTCTTTCTGAAAGCCACCAGTGATGGAGCAACCACAACTTCTGAAGGCAACTTCTGTTCCATTGGCTGATCGGTTTCACTGTTAAAAAAATTTCTCCTTAATTCTGGGTTGTTTCTCCCCTTGGTTATTTTCCATCTGTCGTTTCTTGTCCTTCCTTCTGGTGCTTTGGAGAATAGTTTGAGTGAAAACATCTTCCTGATCTAAGTGGGCCTTGCTAGAATATCGCGGGGAGACAATTACAAGGTAACAACTCAGTTTTCTATTATCATCAATTTTTTTCCCTCCTCTCTTCCTCCCTCTCTGTATTCTCAATGTTTGTCCCAGAGGCATACAATATGAGGGAGTAAAAAGGGGGAAAATAAACAAACCAAATTTTGCAGGTGAAAATAGTAATACCTCACTATTGAATTTCGCCTCTGGTCTTCCAGAGTTTTGACATACCATGTTCTTTTTTTTCCGCTCTTACTTCCTTACTTTTGACTTATTCCTTGACCTGCCCTCTGGTTCAGTGTTGGCCTTTGCCCCCAACTGTTGGCTCTATCTGTCACTCCTGATTCCTGGTTGAAATGATGTTTTCCTAGTTACTCTCTGCAGCCTGATGCTCAGTCTAGGTTCACCTTGGGACTCTTCTCGTGTTGTTTTCTGAACCATGCATTGCTGCGCACCAACTCAGCAGCACAAGTTTAGAAAGCTTTTCATGTGCGGTAGCAGCTGGCTTAAGCACAGTTCTTGCCTTCCCCAGCTATTAATTGCCGGACCTCGATAATAAAGGACTTTTTAAAGCAGTCGTCTAATGTGCAATAAGCTTGCATTGCAATATACAGCAATGAACATGAGAGGTCATCTCTTTTAGAATAGAATAAAATTCTTTATTTGCCAAGTGTGATTGGACACACAAGGAAATTGTCTTGGTGCATAAGCTCTCAGAGTACATAAAAGAAAAGATACGTTCATCAAGAATCATAAGGTACAACACTTAATGATGGTCATAGGGTACGAATAAGCAATCAGGAAACAATATTAATATAAATTGTAAGGATACAAGCAACAAAGTTACAGTCATACAGTCATAAGTAGAAGGAGATGGGTGGCGGGAACAATGAGAAGATTAATAGTAGTGCAGATTTAGTGAATTGTCTTGGTCAGATCCAATTTGAACTGAGCCAGTTGTTTTGCCAACTTTTCCTCTTGGTGGCTGCTTAGCTCCAACAACTGCTTCCTTTTGGGGCCCTAAGGAGCCCTGGTGGGGAGGTGAGGAGGTGGCCATGCCTACCCAGTCACATAACTACCTAGCCATGCCCATTCAACTGGTCATTAGGCAGATCATATTAGTGGTCCATGGGATTTAAAATTATGAATTTAGTGGTCCCTGAGGTCCGAAAGGTTGGTGACCCCTGTTCTAGTCCAACCTCCCGCTCAGGTTTAGCACTGCTGATGATACCTAGTTTGGGTAATGAAATGTCTTGCAAGAAAGCATCCAAGCTCAGAGAGCACCGAAGACCCCTCATGTCAACCCTGAGCTACAAATATTCTGCTTTATTAATCAACTTAATCAACAGTGTTGGAGCACCCACAATTTCTAGAGGCATGTCATTCCACTGATTAATAACTGCATTATTCTGTATTTTAACTCATTTTGATTCATTTTTTTGACTGGGTCATAGAATTAAATCATGGCCCTGTGTTTGAATACCACACCTGATCAAGAAATTGGAGACATTCAACTTCTCTTCCTTATAAATTCCGATCCACTTATTTGCATAAAAAAATGTTTCGTTCTTCTGAATACCTCAGCATTTTATTTACAAAACTTTTTCTTTCTTTCTTTCTTATCCAAATTGCAGTAGGCAAAACGAGAGTTTCATCATTAAACCCCGCTCCAACTTTCTTGTTAAAGCAGTGACTATTTAAATATGTGCATATATTACCGGAGAAAAGGGGGAGGGGGGGTTTGAAAGAATTTATTGATTTCTCCACAAATTAAGCTGTTTGCTAATTTGCACAGATACAATTGAAACAATAAACTCAATGAGAACAACAAACTGGCTAATTAGCTTAATGATCGTTTAATTTTACATTTGGTAATGGATCTGCCTCTCTCTCTCTCTCTCTCTCTCTCTCTCTTTTTCCCCTCTGCTCGCCTTTTCCTCCAGACTAATAAGATGTAAATTATAATCAAATGGTTTTAAAACTTAAAAGTATCATTTTGAGGACTTTAACTGCAAAAGGAAAGTATGATCTTACTACTCCTGAGGGGTCTCTGAGGGGGAAATAAAACCGATTGTGGTGTTTTTTGTGCGCAAGTTTGAGGTAAGGGAATAATCAATGACTGAATCAAATAATTTAAGCCACCCTCAAATTGCTTTTCAGAACGTGTGGGGTAACCTTGCCCCAAACCAGGAGAAAAACTGTACCTTTCAGGGGGAAAAAAATGTAAGTTTCTGTTGTTGTTGTTGTTGTTGTTTATTCCTCCTTAGTTCTAGGTTGCTTCTCTCCTTGATTAGTTTCCACCCATTGCTTCTTGTCCTGCCCTCAGGTGCTTTGGAGAAGAGCTTGACTCCCTCTTCTTTGTGGTAGCCCCTCAAATACTGGAAGACCCCTATCATGTCACCCCCTAGTCCTTCTTTTAATTAAACCAGACATACTCAGTTCCAGCAACCGTTCTTCATATGTTTGTTTATTTATTTATTTATTCATTCATTCATTCATTCATTCATTCATTTATTCAATTTATATGCCACCCCTCTCCAAAAACTCAGGGAAGCTCACAATACATTTAAAATCCTAATAAAAAAACATTTAAAAACTAAAAACATTAAAAACATTAAAAACTCATTCATGGCCGGATCTCGCCGGATCGCAAGAGCAAGATCAACGGCCCCAGGCCTGCCGGAAAAGCCAGGTCTTCACCGCTTTCCGGAAGGCCAATAGGGTGGGGATGGTCTGGACCTCAGGAGGTAACTGGTTCCAGAGAGCCGGGGCAGCCACAGAGAAGGCCCTCCCCCGCGGGCCTGCCAGCAGGCATTGTTTAGCTGACGGGACCCAGAGGAGACCAACTCTGTTTTAGCCTCCAGTCCAGTGGTGAAATTTGAACTGGTTTGCTACCAGTTCACTGGCCATGCATGCACAGTTCACACCAAAAGGAGGCTTGGGAAGGTAAGTAGAACAGCAGGGGAGGGGGGGAATCAGCTGTGGCGTGCGATCTTGGGAAGCTTTTTAAAAACTTTTTAAAAGCATTTTTTACTACCGGTTCGGGCGAACAGGTAGTAAAAAAATGCTTTAAAAAAGTTTTTTTTTAAAAAAAAAGGCTCGGATGATCACAGCATTGCCGCGCGATATCCAAGCCTTTTTTTTTTTTACACTTTAAAGCATTTTTTTACTACCTATTCACCCAAACCAGTAGTAAAAAATGCTTTAAAAAAGTTTTTTAAAAAGGTTCCCAAGTTCGCGCGGCACAGCTGTGATCTTGGGAACCTTTTCCTTTACCTTTTTAAAGCATTTTTTTACTACCAGTTACATTACAGTTTGGGTGAATTGGTAGTAAAAAAAATGCTTTAAAAAAGAAAAAAAGGGGGGGCTCGGATGATCACAGCTGTGCCACGCGATCGTCCGAGCCTTTTTAAAAACTTTTTAAAGCATTTTTTATTACCTATATGCCTGAACTGATAGTGAAAAAATGCTTAAAAAGTAAAAAAAAAAAATGTTCCGACGATCGCGTGTCACTCAGCTGATCGTCGGAAGTTTTTTTTTTTTAAATGTTTTTTTACTAATGGTTCGGCGAACCAGTAGCATTTTTTACTACCGGTTAGGGCAAACCGGCCTGAACCGGTAGCATTTCACCCCTGCTCCAATCCCCTAATCATCTTGGTTGCTCTTCTCTGCACTCTTTCCAGAGTCTCAATGTCTTTTTAAAAGCAGATTTTTTTTAATAAAAAAAGCTGAATTAAAAAACAAAGTCTGAGGCAATGGCCCTACGTCCGTGATGGTAAATCTATGGCACACGTGCCAAGGGGGCATGCAGTGCCCTCTCTGATGGCACAAGAGCCGTCACCCCAATTCATCTCTACTGCACATATGTGTGGGCCTCCCGCTGGTCAGCTGGTCTTCGGGTCTCTGCCACGCATGCACAGAGGGTGGGGCATGTGTGGGGGGCGTGTGTGCATGCATGTGAGGTGGGGCCCATGTGGGGTGTGTGCATGCATGTGTGGGGCAGGGCACATGCAGGGGGTTCGTGCACGCTTTGCGCACTTGGTCTGGAAAAGGTTAGCCATCACTGCCCTAAATTATCCACAGGATTGCATGCCACTCTTTGTTTGACCCCTATGCCAAATGGCAGAGCCAGGTGTTCCATCTCTTCTTAGACCCCATTGATCAAAATTCTTTAACTGATGGGATCCATAACATACTGTCAAGACTGAACCACTTTGCTTCTTTCAAACCTTAATGCTTTTCAACTTGCCGATTGAAATGCTGAGAATGTGTCAGTATGGACGGTGAGAGCATGGAAACCATCAAGGTCACCACTGCAGGTGCTGGAGAAAGAGGCAGACTGTTCCCATTACAAAAGGTCATTTCATAATTGGACAATGTGATCACCCAGGGGTGGAGAGAAAGGGAAGCTATTGTTTAACTGAGCAAAGAATTTGCATGGGAAAACCAAAGTTGATTTTGATTCTTAAGTAGCAAAATGGTGTATCCAATAAAGCTTTACATTTGGGAAGAAAGAGAAGGGGAAGGGGAAGGAGATAGAGATGGGGAAGGAGGTGGAGAAGGGGCAGCATAAGTGTACCAGCGTGTCTACCGTCCTTGTCCTAATGTCCCTTTTTTTACTTTTCATCTATTCAAATTATGTTTATACTTTTATCTGTTATCTTATATATGCTTGACAAATAAATAAATAAATAAATAAATAAAATAAAGAGATGGAGAAGGGGAAGGGGAAGGGGAAGGAGAAGAAGGGAGAAGAAGGGAGAAGAAGGGGAAGGAGATGGAGAAGGAGATGGAGATGGAGATGGAGAAGGGGAAGGGGAAGGGGAAGGAGAAGAAGGGAGAAGAAGAGAGAAGAAGGGGAAGGGGAAGGAGATGGAGATGGAGATGGAGAAGGGGAAGGGGAAGGGGAAGGAGAAGAAGGGAGAAGAAGAGAGAAGAAGGGGAAGGGGAAGGAGATGGAGATGGAGATGGAGATGGAGATGGAGATGGAGAAGGGGAAGGGGAAGGGGAAGGAGAAGAAGGGAGAGGAAGAGAGAAGAAGGGGAAGGGGAAGGAGATGGAGATGGAGATGGAGATGGAGATGGAGAAGGGGAAGGGGAAGGGGAAGGAGAAGAAGGGAGAAGAAGAGAGAAGAAGGGGAAGGGGAAGGAGATGGAGATGGAGATGGAGAAGGGGAAGGGGAAGGGGAAGGAGAAGAAGGGAGAAGAAGAGAGAAGAAGGGGAAGGGGAAGGAGATGGAGATGGAGATGGAGAAGGGGAAGGGGAAGGGGAAGGAGAAGAAGGGAGAAGAAGAGAGAAGAAGGGGAAGGGGAAGGGGAAGGAGATGGAGATGGAGATGGAGATGGAGAAGGGGAAGGGGAAGAAGGGAGAGGAAGGGGAAGGGGATGGAGATGGAGATGGAGATGGAGATGGAGATGGAGATGGAGATGGAGATGGAGATGGAGATGGAGATGGAGATGGAGATGGAGATGGAGAAGGGGAACGGGAATGGGAAGGAGAAGGAGAAGGGAGAAGAAGGGGAAAGGGAACAATAAGGGGAAGGGAAGGGGAAGAAGTAAATGAAAAGGAGAAGAAGTAAATGGAAAAAGGAGAAGAAATAGAGGGAAGAAGAAGGGTGAAGAAGGGCAAAGAAAGGGAATGGGAGGGAGAATAAGACAGAGAAGGATAAAGCAGCAAGGTGAAATTAAAATCAAATTAAATTTAATTAAGTTTAAAAGAAAAAAAAACATTAACCAATGTTGCATGATTCTGTGTGTAAAGAATAGAGGTACTGTAGATGTTGACTAGTAGATTAGCAAAACACATCCATGAACACCAACCAGAAGTCAAAAGACTTGATGAAAACTCCTTAATCGCACAACACAGGAACAGAGATCAACACCAAACAGTACACAACACCCCAATCAAGGAACTACCAGTTTACTAAACAGCGGTCTACTCAAGGAACCACCAAGAACATTCCCAGTAACACAGACAAGGCAAACCACTTGTATATAAACAAAGAGCAAACCCCTCATTTTTTCTAGCACTGATGATGTTACCTAGTGAGGAGATGGAACGTTTGCAAGAAAACAACAAAACTCCGAGAACACCAAGGTTCCCCACAACTAACATCTTTGTTGGTTGGGATTCTGAGATTTGTTTTCTAGTTTCTAGTTTCTTTGTCTAGTCCAGGGGTCTGCAACCTTAAACACTCAAAGAGCCATTTGGATCCGTTTCCCACAGAAAACAATACACCGGGAACCACAAAAACTGGGTAGGTTTGGCCAACTCAATGTCACTCACTCCCACCCAGTCACATGACACACACACACACCATATCTACCCAGGTTTTGGGACTCCCGATGTTTTCTATGGGAGACAGGTATCTCTCTCTCCCTCTCTCCCTCCCTCCCTTCCTCCCTCCTTGTCTCTCTCTCTCATCTCTCTCTTTCTCCCTCTCCCTCCCTCTCTCATCTCTCCCTTTCACCCTCTCCCTCCCTCTCATCTCTCTCTTTCTCCCTCCCTCCCTTTCTCATCTCTCTTTCTCCCTCTCCCTCCCTCTCATCTCTCTTTCTCCCTCTCCCTCCCTCTCTCATCTCTCCCTTTCACCCTCTCCCTCCCTCTCATCATTCTCTTTCTCCCTCTCCCTCCCTCTCTCATCTCTCCCTTTCATCCTCTCCCTCCCTCTCTCATCTCTCCCTTTCACCCTCTCCCTCCCTCTCATCTCCCTCTTTCATCCTCTCCCTCCCTCTCTCATCTCTCTCTTTCTCCCTCCTTCCATCTCTCATCTCTCTCTTTTTCCCTCTCCCTCCCTCTCATCTCTCTCTTTCTCCCTCTCCCTCCCTCTCTCATCTCTCCCTTTCTCCCTCTCCCTCCCTCTCTCATCTCTCCCTTTCATCCTCTTCCTCCCTCTCTCATCTCTCCCTTTCTCCCTCCCTATCTCATCTCTCTTTCTCCCTCTTGCTCCCTCTCTCATCTCTCTCTTTCTTCCTCTCCCTCCCTCTCTCATCTTTCCCTTTCTCCCTCTCTCCCTCCCTCTCTCATCTCTCTCTTTCTCCCTCTCCCTCCCTCTCTAGTCTATAGTTCTTGGTTTTTCTGAATTATCTGCAGTCCAAGTACTCGTCAGGCCTACCCTGTTTAGCTTCCTCTTGAAATTAGCCAAGGTCACCCAGTTGATGCAATATGAGCAAAAGTTTGACCAAAAAAAAAAAAAAAAAGGCTTCCTCAAATGAGACTTAACTCCTAGGAACAACTGGTTGTTGTTTCAATGGCCCTAATAAGCAAATTGTTTCCCACTGCCTTCCTTTGGGATGTTAATTTAGTCCGCACTAAACCCTTGGCATTATCCCAATTTTAATATAATCTTTATTGAAGAATTTAAAAAAATAACAAGATAAAAACAGTGCAAGTATTTGAACAGAAACAAGGAAAATGAGAAAAAGGGAGGAAGAGGAGGAGGGGGAAGAGGGGAAAGGGGGAAGAAAGAGAAGGAAGGGGAAGGGGAGGTGAGGGGGAGGGGGAGGGGAAGGGGAAAGAAAGAGAAGGAAGGGGGAGGGGAGGAGAGGGAGGAGGAGTGGAAAGGGGGAAGGAAGAGAAGGAAGAGGAAGGGGAGGGGAGAGGAGGGGGCAGAAGAGGGGAGGAAATGGTCTCCCAATCTTTTTGACAGCAGTTATAAATACATATCCCTACGGTTACTTCATAATTTCCTTCTTTATATGAGCTACCCTTTCTAATCCTCACATCCATAAATCACCGGTTTACTTTCCTCTTTTTATTTTTCAGCAAATTTTTTTTTTAAAAGTCCATTGGGGTTTCCAGCCTCTGATAAATGTAGTTGTTGATCTTTCTCTAATCAGACAAGTTAATTTTTGCCCTCTCTGCTCATCCTGTCATCTTCACTAACCAACCCGTTCCTCCATTGTATTTCAGAAGTAAACCTTGGGATTGTTATGACAGATTCCCATCCAATTACTCACCGGGTCAGATCCTGCTTAGCTTCTGAGCTCAAACAGTGTCATTAAGAGAAAGGAACACACGGGAAATAGCAAATAAAGGAACACTGATTCTCTCAATACTGATAATGTGAGTGGGTTTGAAGCAGTCTGCGTTCACCATACCTTCTTCTCTTTACAACTAGGTCATATCAGTGGATTTTTATTTTCTCTCTCTCTGTGTGTGTATTTCAAATCCATGTGAAGCACGGATTGGATTCTTTTAGTAAAAACTGGACATTGCTAAATGACGAACAGAATGTTTTCATGAACCGGCAGGAAAAAACTCCATAAAGGAGCATTCCCCCCAAATCATTTTGAAAATAGATATTTCTGCCATGCCCCCCCGTCTCTCTCTGTTATCTAAGAACACACAGAGAGAAGAAATAATGCTTTGTTGTTGTTTTCCCACAATCGTTCAAAAAGGAGGTCGCAGAATCACGTTTAAAAAGCAACAACAGAGAAAAAAAAGATGAGTTTCTGATAATATTGCTTTGATAGCCTCACAAAGTCGCAAATTCCCACTAATTAGGGTCGGCTATGTCTGTAAAAAGGATGCAGTGGCTCAATGGCTAAGATGCTGAGTTTGTCGTTCGAAAGGTCAACTGTTCAGCAGTTCGAATCCCTAGTGCCGCGTAACGGGGTGAGCTCCTGTTCCTTGTCCCAGCTTCTGCCAACCTAGCAGTTCGAAAGCATGTAAAAAATGCAAGTAGAAAAATAGGGACCACCTTTGGTGGGAAGGGAACAGCGTTCCGTGCGCCTTTGGCGTTGAGTCATGCCAGCCACATGACCACGGAGACATCTTCGGACAGCGCTGGCTCTTTGGCTTTGAAATGGAGATGAGCACTGCCCCCTAGAGTCAGGAACGACTAGCACATATGTGCGAGGGGAACCTTTACCTTTACTTTACCTTATGTCTGTAAAGGGATGTGGTGGCTCAGTGGCTAAGACACTGAGCTTGTCGATCGAAAGGTCGGCAGTTCAGCAGTTCGAATCTCTAGTGCCACGTAATGGGGTGAGCTCCCGTTACTTGTCCCAGCTTCTACCAACCTAGCAGTTCGAAAGCATGTAAAAAATGCAAGTAGAAAAATAGGGACCACCTTTGGTGGGAAGGTAATAGCATCCAATGTGCCTTTGACGTTGAATCATACCGGGCACATGACCATGGAGACATCTTCGGACAGTGCTGGCTCTCCGGCTTTGAAACGGAGGTGAGCACTGCCCCCTAGAGTCGGGAACGACTAGCACATATGTGCAGGGAAACCTTTACCTTTACCTTATGTCTGTAAAGGGAGAACTTCTGATTTCAGAATCGGAATTCGTGCAGACAGATAGATCCTTCTCTTTCTAGTTTGCAAGAGTAACACAGACCAGGGGTGAAATGCTACCGGTTCGGACCGGTTTGGGAGGACCGATAGTGGAGATTGGGGCTGGTTCGCCGCACCGGTAGCAATTGTTGGCTGGCCACACCCCCGAACCAGACCATGGCCCACAGTCCTGCCATGCTTCCCTGCCTTCCATGTAGCCTTCCCGTGGCCAGCTTGTGAAGGCAGGCAAGTGGAAGGCAACGTGGAAGGCAGGCAAGCATGGCAGGACTGCAGGGAAGGGGGCTAGCAGCTTACTCCCTTCCCAGCAGCCCTGCCATGCTTGCCTGCCTTCCATGCTGCCAAACTCATTGTTTGGAGCATCAGCAATTTAAGGAAACGTCTTCCAACTCTTCAAGATCAACTTTAAGAGTGCCAAGAAGCCGACAGCAAAAGTAGCGGCAGTGGGGGGCGACAGGACATGTGTGTGTGTGTGTGTGTGTGTGTGTGTGTGTGTGTCCCTCCATGGTCCTCCTCTCCCAAGTGACAGCCAGGGCTTCGCTGCCTCCTCTTTTCCTTAGAGGGGCAGTGTCTTCCTCCAAGTCCTTGCGGAGCGAGGGACATACACACACACATATATACATACAGACATACAGACATACAGACACACACACATATATAAAGGTAAAGGTTCCCCTTGCACATATGTGCTAGTCGTTCTTGACTCTAGGGGGCAGTGCTCATCTCCGTTTCAAAGCCAAAGAACCAGCAAGAAGACGTCTCCGTGGTCAGGTGGCTGGCATGACCAAAGGCGCACGGAATGCTGTTACCTTCCCACCGTGGTCCCTATTTTTCTACTTGCATTTTTTACGTGCTTTCGAACTGCTAGGTTGGCATAAGCTGGGGCAAGTAATGGGAGCTCACCCCATTATGCGGCACTAGGGATTCGAACTGCTGAACTGCTGACCTTTCCATTGACAAGCTCAGCGTCTTAGGTACTGAGCCACTGAGCCATGGTGTCCCTTCACTTCATTAGATTAGACATACCCAATTTCTGAAACGGCTCTTCATATTTTTTTAGCCTCCAATACCCCCTAAATCATCTTTGTTGCTCTTCTCTGCACTCTTTCCAAAGTCTCAACATTTTTTTTTTTTATATCGTGGTGACCAAACCCGGATGCAGTGTACCAAATGTGGCCTTACCGAGGCCTTATAAAGTAAACACCTTATAATGTAAACACTTCACATTTCCAAATGTTGGACTCCCTTTATTGGATGTGTTCCAGTAAAGAGCCTTCAGCCATCTGTCTCAAAGGCTTTAATTAGAATCCTTGCATAAAACAGAGGGTTGGGTTTGATGGCTGAATTGGTCCATTACAACTCTATAATTCTGCAATCATTTCTAGTGGCCACATTTGAGCTGAATTAGTTAGCCTATTTAGCCTAATGATTAACTCATTTTATGGAGAAGACCTACTGGATAGTTCTGTCTTAATCCCAGACAATCAGCTCTACTATATTCAGGGGGAAATATATATCATCATCCACAAAAAAACAAAAAAAAAACACAAACCAATACAGTCCTAGTCTGCATTAACAGAAGGATAGAATCAAGATCACACGAAGTGTTAATACCACTTTATAAAGCCTTGGTAAGGCCACACTTGGAATACTGCATTCAGTTTTGGCTGCCACAATGTAAAAAAAAAAAAGATGTGGAGACTCTGGAAAGAGTGCAGAGAAGAGCAACAAAGAAGATTTGGGGACGGGAGGCTAAAACATATGAAGAATGGTTGCAGGAATTGGATATGTCTTGTTTAGTGAAAAGAAGAATTAGGGATGACATGATAGCAGTGTTCCAATATCTCAAAGGTTGCCACAGAGAAGAGGGAGTCAACCTATTCTCCAAAGCACCTCAAGATAGGACAAGAAACAATGGATGGAAAGTCATAAAGGAGAAAAGTAACCTAGAACTACAAATTTCCTGATAGTTGGAACAATTAACCAGTGCAACAACTTGAATAGAGTAGAATAGAATGGAATGGAATGGAATGGAATGGAATGGAATGGAATGGAATGGAATAGAATAGAATAGAATAGAATAGAATAGAATAGAATAGAATAGAATAGAATAGAATAGAATTCTTTATTGGCCAAATGTGATTGGAAACACAAGGAATTTGTCTTTGGTGTATAGGCTCTCAGTGTACATAAAAGAAAAGATATGTTCATCAAGAATCCTAAGGTAAAACACTTAATGATAGTCATAGGGTACAAATAAGCAATCAGGAAACAATATCAATATAAATCGTAAGGATACCAGCAACAAAGTTGCAGTGGAAGGAGATGGGTGGTGGGAACGACGAGAAGATTAATAGTAGTGCAGATTTAGCAAATAGTTCGACAGTGTTGAGGGAATTATTTGTTTAGCCTCCAGAACTTGCCTCCAGATGTTGTGAATGCTCCAACACCAGAAGTTTTTGAGAAGAGATTGGACAACCACTTGTCTGAAGTGGTAGAGGGTTTCCTGCTTGAGCACAGGGTTAGACTAGAAGACCTCCAAGGCCCCTTCCAACTCTGTTAGCCTGTTATGCTTTGTAAACATCTCCTCCCTTTGCAAAGCAAGCAAACGAGCAAATGAAAGCCAACAATTCTCAATGGAAATGTCTGGAATTTGGCACATTGCGTCCCCAAACAACACCATTCCAGAAGCTGTTTTTTTATTTTATTTATTTTTTTAATGTTAGATTTGAAAGGAACATAGATTTCCAACCTGTTTCCTTGCTGGAATTACAAGGCCATTTCCATTTTAGAGATCTTATCACTCCGGGACCTGTTCATTGTAGCAAACATAGGCCCGGTAACCGATTTTTTTTCTTTTGCTTCTGAATTATACTGAGGTTGACAATAAGTTGTTCCAGCTGCATTTTTGGCTGGTTAATGGAACGTTGAAAATATGTTACTTGCAGGACAAAAGCTCTGTGGCCACCTGCAGGTTTCTGTCAAGGCTTTAAAAAGAAATACCGACTGTGCTATAATAGGAAATCAGCTTGGCAAAACATTATAAGAACTCGCAACTTCCAACTCGCCGCAACTCTACTTAAATTATTATATGCTTGGATGCCCTCCAGAACACCAGATAGCTAGGCAATTAATGCAAAACCTTGTCATCCTTCTCCACCTCTCTTGTCTTTGTGCAAGCCTATAATGAGCCTTGTTCGGGCGGCTGAATATATTCCGAGCTTTGACAAATCATCTCGGCATGAAAAGGAAGGGTGGGGGAAAAAAAAAAAGGATGAAAAATATGGCAAGAGACAAGATCGCAACCACAAATGACATTTGTTCGGTCTGAAAGCAGAATGCCACAATGTGCACGGGTGGGGTGGGGGATTTCAACACCCCCCCTTCCTGGGTAGAAAACAGAGGGCTGCATTTCCTTGCAAGGATGGCTTGCTTTGGGATCATCATGTCTCATTCATGGGTGGGAAGAACTGAAGGGAGGCAGGAGGTTTTTTTGAAAAGACACCTTGGGTTGATGTTTTGAGAAGGTTCACCTCCGTGGTTGAGGCATAACTGGTATGCTTTGATGGACTGTTTTCTGTTCAGAAAGAAAGCTAGACAGTCTCCCTGTGCAACCACAAAAGTCCCGTTTGTCAATGCAAGTCAAAAGCCACTTTGCAGCATTGTTGAGTTTTAGTTAAATCCAGGGATGGGCTGCTGGGGGTTCGCAAGGGTTCAGGAGAACCTCTAGCTAAGATTCTGTGCAGTTCAGAGAACCCCCAAATCCCACTCCTGGTTGCCACTGCCCACTCTGCGCTGCCCCACTCAAGAATCCCCATGCAGCCTGTTTTGGATACAGGTAAGTGCAGGGTGTGTGTGGAGGCTCAGGGAGGGTAAAAAAAGGGCCTACCGGAAGTTCGGGAAGGCTGGAAATAGGCCCATTTCTGGCCTCCAGAGGGCCTCCGGAGCCTGGGAAAGCTGTTTTTGTCCTCCCGGAGGCTCGAGGAAAGCCTCCGGAGCCTGGGGAGGGCAAAAATGCCCCCCCACCCTGGTGCAGGAGTCCGACTAGGCCATTCCCACCATGGCCACACCTACCCAGCAACCAGGCAGAGAACCCTTTGCTAAAAATTTTGAAGCCCACCCCTGATTAGGTCCTACCCAGAACAAAACATTTCGTTGCATCTCTGTCCTTCCATATATCTCAACGGGATCCCTGCATCCAATTTTGTTCACCATGACACGTGCGCACACACACACACACACACACACACACACACACATTCACACGAAGATGCTGAGACCTTAGAATGGAATTATGGAATAATCGATGGAAACCGATCAAGGAGAGATTCAACCTAGAAATAAGGAGAAATTTTCTGACAATGAGAACAATGAATCCATGGAACAGAAGTTGCCTTCAGAGGTTGTGGGAGCTTCATCACTGGAGGCTTTCAAGAAGAGACTGGACTGCTATCAGAGATGGTGTAGGGTCTCCTGTTTGGGTGGGGGATTGGACTAGATGACCTACAAGGTTTCTTTCAACTCTGTTATTCTGAGTGCAGAGAAGAGCAACAATGATGATTAGGGGATTGGAGACTAAAGCATATAATGAATGGTTACGGGAACTGGGTATGTCTAATCTAACAAAGAGAGGAATTAGGGATGGATAAATGAGTTTAAAGAGCTAGTTTGGTCTAGTGGTTAAGGCACCAGGCTAGAAGGAGGATCTTCAGCCAACACAACATACATGCACACTTGTTTAAACCCAAGACTACACTAAGGTAGAAGCTTGTCCATCCCAAGGACAAAACACCCAGATACAAACTGAGCAACGTGGTATATGCAGTACAATGCAGTGAGCCATGTGCAGTTCTGTACATTGGGGAAACAAAACAACCACTTCATAAACACATGGCACAACATGGGAGAACAAACCCATCAGAACAAGATTCAGCAGTCAATTTGCATTTAAAAGACAAAGGCCACTCTTTTGAAGACACCAAAGTCCACATTTTGGACAGAGAGGACCACTGTTTGAAAGAGGGGTCAAAGTGGCTATCAAGGTCAAAATTGAACAGCCTTGCCTCAACAGAGGGGGAGGGATATGACATCATCTACCTCCAGTTTATTTTCTTGTGCTCCAAGATCACTGCACATGGGGACTACAGCCAAGAAATTAAAAGATGTTTGCTCCTGGGGAGGAAAGCAATGGCAAAGCTAGACAGCATTCTAAAAAGCAGAGAGATCATCCTCTCAACAAAAGTGCATATAGTCAAGGCGATGGTTTTCCCAGTTGTAATGTACGGCTATGAAATTTGGACCATAAGAAAGGCCGAGCGCCAAAGAATTGAGGCCTTTGAACTCTGGTGCTGGAGAAGACTCTTGCAAGTCCCTTGGATGGCAAGGCGATCAAACCAGTCAGTCCAAGAGGAGATCAACCCTGACTGCTCTTTAGAAGGCCAGATCCTGAAGATGAAACTCAAACACTTTGGCCACCTAATGAGAAGGAAGGACTCACTGAGAAGAGCCTAATGCTGGGAAAGATGGAGGGCAAAAGAAGAAGGGGACGGCAGAGAACGAAGTGGCTGGATTGAATCACTGAAGCAGTCGGCGTGAGCTTAAATGAACTCCAGAGGATGGTAGAGGACAGGAAGGCCTGGAGGAACCTTGTCCATGGGGTCACGATGGGTTGGACACAACTTCGCAACTAACAACAACAACCTCCAGTCTACAACACAGTCCTTTCAACAGTCCCAAGAAGGCTCCACACCCATTTGCACTACTCAGATGACCCTGAGGACACAGATAAACCTCCAAGTGGCCTCAAAGACTCTCTAAAAGAATGGAAATGATCAGTTGTCTGCAAGGAGTATAAATCCTTCCATCCTCCACCATTCAATCAGAGCTGAAGAAGCTTCTTGGATGAGAAGTGAAAGGTCTTCAAAGAAAAACAAAGAAAGTCAAGTTGCCTCTTGAACAAAAGCACCTCTGGGACAGGCTACAAAACAAGATACTATGAGTTCAAGTCCTGCCTTAGCCATGAAAAGCAGCTTTAAAGAAAGGCCAGTCCCTTTCTCTCTCAGCCCAATTCACCTTCCAGGATGGTTGTTGTGGGGAAAATAGGAGGAGGAAGGCATCTTGGATAAGTTCACTGCCTTGAGTTATTTGTAAAAAGATAATAATAAAGGTGGATTACAGATAAATAAAAGATGTGTTCCAGCAGGCTAGACAAGTCAATAAAGCCACAAACGTAATTTGCAGCACCTGGTTTCTGCAATTGAATACATCTATTAATGAGCTTCCATGTAAGCCAGATGTTGTCACATTAGTTAGAAACATCTGGTTCATTTTGTTTGAGGTCAGAAGCATCCCAGGGTCGTTGCCTAGACTGGGAAGTTGAAAAATGGTGCTGGAGGAAAACATAAAATAATAGAGTTGGAAGGGATTTGGGGGGTCTTCTACTCTAACCCTCCATTCAGGCAGGAGAATTTATACCATTTCTGACATATGGCTGTTGAGTCTCTTTTTGAAAGCCTCCAGTGATGGAGCCCCCACAACTTCTGAAGGCAACTTCTGTTCTACTGGTTGATTGTTCTCACTGTTAGGAAGTTTCTCCTTAGTTCCAGGTTGCTTCTCTCTTTGATTAGTCTCCATCTGTTGCTTCTTGTCCTGTCTTCAGGTGCTTTGGAGAATAGGTTGACCTCCTCTTCTTTGTGGCAGCCCTTCAAATATTGGAATGCTGGTACCATATCACCCCTTCCTTCTTTTCACTAAACTAGACATACCCAATTCCTGCAACCGTTCTTCATGTGTTTTATCGTCTAGCTTCCTAATAATCGTTGTGGCTCTTTTCTGCACTCTTTCCAGTGTCTCTACATCCTTTTTTAAATATTGTGGTGAATGTCAAACCATTTTCCATATTGTTGTCAGAAGAACTATAGGATGTCCATGGAGTTCAGCTGAACTTAAAAGCAACTCCTGGTTTTGTATATTTGTTTGCAATTTCCCACAATCTACGAGATCTACAAGATGTACGAGATCACCTTCTGCCACCGGTAGCCTCCCACCGGCCAATACGCTCTCACAGAGAGGGACTCCTCAGGATGCCGTCGGCCAAACAATGCTGACTGGCGACACCCAGGGGGAGAGCCTTCTCTGTGGGGGCCCCTGCCCTCTGGAATGACCTGCCCCTGGAAGTTCATATGATCCCTGACCTTCGTACCTTTCACCGTGCCCTTAAGACCCTTTTGTTCCAACAGGCCAGGCTGGCTTAGGATATGATTTTTTTTTAAGTTGATTTATATGCCGCCCTGCTCCGGAGACTCAGGGTGGCTTACAGTCCGTTAAGCAATAGCCTTCATACTTTTGTATATTTTATTGCCCCCACAATCCAGGTCCTCATTTTACCTACCTTAGAAAGGATGGAAGGCTGAATCAACCTTGAGCCTGGTGAGATTCGAAGTTACAGTAATTGCAGACAGCTTAAATTACAGTGCCTTATCTGCAGAGCTATACAGGCTCCTTAAATTGGGTTGTTTGTCAAGTTTTAACTTTGTGGGCCAAATTTTATATATTCGTTTTAAATTGTTTTTAAATTTTGTGAGTTTATGTGTGTTTTAACATGGCTGTACACCGCCCTGAGTCCTTCGGGAGAAGGGCGGTATAGAAGTCTAATAAACTAAACTAAACTAAAAACTAAACAATCTGACATTAGATTCGAACAGAACTGAGACTTTACAGAAGTGGCCAAAATTGTGGAAACCCTTTGGGGAAAGTGTACTTTTGGGGTTTGATGGCTAAAAACATCACTTTTTTTTTGTGGCGTTTCAAGAGAATCCTATTCCACTGCTGGAATGGCCTGGGAATAGCCCAGACCTTCACCCAATTGAAAATCTAGGGAGCCGACTAAAGAAACTTGTTAGTCAGAAGCGACCCAGCAATAAAACCCAGTTAATAGAAGCCACCATTCAATCTGGGTTTCACATTACAACAGCTGCAGAACTAAAAGTCTTGGTTCCCTCCATGGGAAGATGTTGTAAGGCCATAATTCATGCTAAAGGTTACCCAACTAAGTATTAACTGACATGGTGATCATTTTTGTATATCTCGTTTTTTCTACATGTTTCACTTTTCTTCTTTATATTAAAACTGCTACTCTAATAGCAAATCCATCATAAAAGTTATTGCATTACATTCTTGATTAAATTATCTTTCCATTGATATATCATTTTATGGTACTACTCCCCCCCCAAAAAAAGTGGTGTTATTAGCTAGTTTTAGAAAATACACTTTTCCCAAAAATTTTGACCACTAAGTCACATAAAACATCTGAGGCGTTTCAAAGAAAGTCAGAAATGAATTTCAAGTAACATACACTTTCATGTGTTCATTGAGATTCTCCCTAGAGCAAAAGGCAGAGGTTATTTCTTGAGGGAGGGGGAAATTCCAAGATCGTATAAAAGAAGTAGTAGTAATGACATGAATTTTGGTCTGGCAAAGAAGATTTATGAAGGTTGCTCCACCCGGTGCTCATTATTTCTCATCCAAAGAAAAAAAAGCACCTATGTATTCAATGAGTGTCAAATCACAAAGAAAGTTTTCATCGAAGTGCTCGGTCATTATAGTAGATTTTTTTTTTAATTTGATTTATATGCCGCCCTTCTCCAGAGACTCAGGGCGGCTTACAATGCGTTAAGCAATAGCCTTCATACTTTTGTATATTTTATACAAAGTCAGCTTATTGCCCCCATAATCCGGGTCCTCATTTTACCTACCTTAGAAAGGATGGAAGGCTGAGTCAACCTTGAGCCTGGTGAGATTCGAACTTGCAGTAATTGCAGACAGCTGATGTTAATAACAGGGCTTTAGTCTGCTGCGCCACCAGAGCTCTTGCTATGAAATACTTCTGGTGTAGTGTTGCTCAACACGTTTTCTCTTTATACCCTGTTTCCCCCAAAATAAGACATCCCCTGATAATAAGCCCAATCGGGCTTTTGAGCACATGGCAATAAGGCCAAGCACTTATTTCAGGGTTCAAAAAAAATATAAGTCAGGGTCTTATTTTCGGGGAAACACGGTAGTCAAGAAGTAACATAATGGAACATAAGGCTAGGCTAATAAGAGGCCCATATTGATACAATGAAGATGACGAGATTTTTCTCTATTCGGCTTCTTAGTACGTGAAATAATACAGTTAGTTAGTTAGTTAGTTAGTTAGTTAGTTAGTTAGTTAGTTAGTTAGTTAGTTAGTTTATTTATTTATTTATTTATTTATTTATTTATTTATTTATTTATTTTATTTGTATACCGCCATTCTCCCAGAAGGGACTCAGGGTGGTGAACAGCCAAAATTAAAAATACATACAATACAAAAGTTAAGATAATTAAAAATAATTAAATCATTGGCTTCCCAATTTAAAACCCCCAAGTCTATAAAATTTAAAATCCCAATTAAGCACTATTTAGGCTAGGCCGGCTTGGTGGAATAAATAAGTCTTCAGGGCCTTACGGAAGGTCCGGAGGTCCGGGATCAGTCGTATTCCAGGAGGCAGCTCGTTCCACAGGGCGGGTGCCCCCACAGAGAAGGCTCTCCCCCTGGGGACCACCGGCCGACATTGCCTGACCGACGGCACCCCGAGGAGGCCCTCTCTGTGAGAGCGTATTGGCCGGTGGGAGGTTATCGGTAGCAGCAGGCGGTCTCGCAAATACCCTGGCCCTAAGCCATGGAGCGCTTTAAAGATGAAAGAGTTCACAGTTGAAAGAGTTCTTGAAGATCTTCTAGTCCAACCTATATTATTCCAGACAAATGGTTTAACAGATTAACAGAGTTGGAATGGACCTTGTAGGTCATCTAGTTCAATCCCCTACCCAAGCAGGAGACCCTACATCCATGATGGCGAACCTATGGTACACATGCCTTATTGGTGGGCACGCGAGGTCAACTCCAGCACACATGTGTGTGCTGGCCAGCTGATTTTCGGGCCTTCTGAGCCCACCAGAAGTAGGGAAACAGGCTGTTTCCTGTCACCAGAGGGCCTCCGGGAGGGTGGGGAATGCCGTTTTTGCCCTAGGAAAGGCTCTGGAGCCTAGGGAGAGCAAATAACGGGCTTCCAGTCCCACTGGAAGTTGGCAAACAGGCTGTTTCCGGCCTCCGGAGGGTGGGGAAGGCGGTTTTCACCCTCCCCAGATGCCTACAAAGGCTCTGGAGCATGGGGAGAGAGAAAAATGGGCCAACCGGGCCATCGCGTGCCAGGAGTGGGGTGAGTGTGGGGGGATTGTATGTGTATGCATGGGGGTGGGGTGCATAGAATTATGGGGGTGGGCACATGCGCGTGCTCCCCCTGCTCCTGGCACGCAATGGCAAAAAGGTTAGCCATCACTGCCCTACACCATTTCTGACAGATGGCAGTGCGGTCTCTTCTTGAATACCTCTAGCAATGGAGCACCTAAACCGCTAGAGACAAACTAGAGACTAACAAAGGAATATCAGAGACAGAAAGAACCTTGGAAGTCTTCTAGTTAATCCCATGCTCAAGGAGGAAACCCTGTACCCAGAGGTGGGAGTCACATAACGTCCGGGTTCCAAGTAACACCCCCAATGAAAGAAGTAACGTGTTCCAGATGGCCTCAGTGTATAGGCCTTTCTGGGTTTACCTACCAGTTGTCCAGCACTGAAAATGTGAGTATGTGCATGTGCCTGGCCTTCCGTGCATGCTCTTTGCTCATGCGCACACCTTAGGCACATGCGCCTGGCCTCAAAAATGTGCCTAAATAGGACATCATAGAGCCGGGTTGGGTGGGTGGGGCCACCCTTGATTTCCGCTGCTGGTTCGCCCGAACCGGTCTGAACTGGCTGAATACCACCTCTGCCTGTACCTTTTCAGACAAATGGTTGTCCAACCTCTTCTTGAAAGCCTCCAGTGATGGAGTACCCACAACTTCTGGAGGAAAGTCATCCCACTGATTAATTGTTCTCGGTTCCAGGAAATTTCTCCTTAGGTGTAAGTTGGATTTCTCCTTGATTAGTTTCCATCCGTTGCTTCTTGTCCTACCCTCAGGTGCTTTGGAGAATAGGTTATCCTGTCTTCTTTGCTATTCTGAGAGGGGCTGTCTCTAACTTCCTGCTTAATCGAATAAAATCCTAAAATAAGCCTACACATGTTACTATGAACGATGGGATTTTGCAAATGGACTGAGAGCTTGTTTAAAGGTAAGGGATCCCTTATCTTAATCCCTTTGAGTCCGTCTCTGGAGTAAGATGGTATCCAAAAAGATTTCACAAAGTCAACAGGTATCTGATACAGCCTGCATGGGAAGTGGACATTTACATTCTCAAAACACAAATTCTCTCAGGTATGGTTCAGGAAGGTATTGTTGTTAATGCTGGTTGCTTATTAATAATTAAGGAAGAAGCTTTCCACCACCACTACCCTTTCACAATAATTCTTTCTTTCTTTCTTTCTTTCTTTCTTTCTTTCTTTCTTTCTTTCTTTCTTTCTTTCTTTCTTTCTTTCCTTCCTTCCTTCCTTCCTTCCTTCCTTCCTTCCTTCCCTCTCTCTCTTTCTCTCTCTCTCTTTCTTTCCTTCCTTCCTTCCTTCCCTCCTCCCTTCCTTCCTTCCTCCCTTCTCTCTCTCTCTCTTTCTTTCCTTCCTTCCGCCCTCCCTCTCTTCTCTCTCTCTCTCTTTCTTTTCTTTCTTTTCCTTCCTTCCTTCCTTCCTTCCTTCCTTCCTTCCTTCCTTCCTTCCTTTCTTTCTTTCTTTCTTTCCTTCCTTCCTTCCTTCCTTCCTTCCTTCCTTCCTTCTTTTCTTCCTTCCTTCTTTCTTTCTTTCTTTCCTTCCTTCCCTCTCTCTCTCTCTTTCCTTTCTTTCTTTCTTTCTTTCTTTCTTTCTTTCTTTCTTTCTTTCTTTCTTTCTTCATTGCTCTTAATTACTGGGTTTTTTTTTAAAGAAGAGACTGGACAGTCACTTGTCTGAAATAGTACAGGGTGTCCTGCTTGAACAGGGGGCTGGACTAGAAGACTCCAAGGTCCCTTCCAGCTCTATTCTGATTTTGATTCTGATTCCAATTCTTCCTTCCTTCCTTCCTTCCTTCCTTCCTTCCTTCCTTCCTTCCTTCCTTCCTTCCTTCCTTCCTTCCTTCCTTCCTCCCTCCCTTCTTTCTTTCTTCTTTCTTTCTTTCTTTCTTTCTTTTTTCTTTCTTTCTTTCTTCCTGGAAGGGAATAAAAGGCAGCTTTTGCTTTCATGTCTATTTAGAAGCTGTACCTCAATTTTGCTTCTGAGGAATTGGATGAGAAACGTGCTTGTCTTTCATGACTAGGCAATGCTTTACACGACTCTTCCTTTTAATTCTTGGATGTCTAAAGAGGCTTAGGGAACCCAGAGGAGGAGAAGCTGAGGGCAGAGTTCAGCATTTCCTTAACAAAGACTTTTGCATTTGTTCAAAAGCCCAATTCACAGCTTAGATGCTTAAAGACGTTTATTTTGTTTCTGTTCATTATTTACGGGGATGCCTGTTATACACATAGTGTACCGCCATGATGTCACGAGAGACAAGTTGGGCACAATTCTCTGAAGAAAACAAAACACACACACACACACACACACACACACACACACACAAGAAGCTGCTGTATAAAATAAATACTTTGCCACTGCACAATGAAAGAAAGAGTTCAGGATGCTGCAAATAGAGGTAGGAAGCTGATGCGATCTATGGCCCAAAGGATTGTGAACCCTGATGGAGAACTTTTCAGAAAGTGATAACCATTGGACTCCAAATCACTGATAAGTTTAAAAGTCAGTTCTGAGTTCTTATCAGTGGTGAAATCCAATTTTTTTTACTACTGGTTCTATGGGCGTAGCTTGGTAGACGTGGCAGGGCAAGGATACTGCAAAATCTCCATTCCCACCCCACTCTGGGGCCAGCCAGAGGTGGTATTTGCCGGTTCTCTGAACTACTCAAAATTTCCGCTACCAATTCTCCAAACTGCTCAAAATTTCCACTACTAGTTCTCCAAACTGCTCAAAATTTCCACTACTGGTTCTCTGAACTGCTCAAAATTTCCACTACTAGTTCTCCGAACTGCTCAAAATTTCCACTACCGGTTCTCCGAACTACCGAAAATTTCTGCTACCGGTTCTCCGAACTGCTCAAAATTTCTGCTACCGGTTCTCAAGAACCTGTCAGAACCTGTTGGATTTCACCCTGGTTCATATTCTCCCAGATGTATTTTCGTAAGCAAACACATATTCAAGGAACAGACCTTGCAAAATGTTTGTTTTGAAGACTTGAAGACCTAAAACCAAAATGTTTGTTCTGAAGACTAGAAGACCTAAAGCTAAGGAAGAACCAAAATATTGGTTCTAAAGCTGTGACTTTAGATCTGAAGATCTAACTGTGAGAGGAATCTTGGAGTCCTAGTTGACAATCACTTGAATATAAGCCAACATTGTGCAGCAGCAGACAAAAGAATCAATGCAATCCTAGGTTGCATTAAGAGAAGGATAGAATCAAGATCATGTGAAGTACTAGTACCACTTTACAAAGCCTTAGTAAGACCACACTTAAAATACTGCATCCAGTTTTGGCCATCATATTATAAAAAAGTTGCTGAGATTCTGGAAAGAGTGCAGCAAAGAGCAACAAAGATGGTTAGAGGGCTGGAGACTAAAACATATGAACAGTTGCAAGAACTGGGCATGGCTAGTCTAGTGAAGAGAAGGACCAAGGGGGACATGATAGCAGTCTTCCAATATTTGAGGGGCTGCCATGAAGAGGAGGGGGTCAATCTATTTTCCAAAAGGCAAACAAGAAATAATGGATGGAAACTAATCAAGGAGAGCACCAACCTAGAAATAAAGAGAAATTTCTTGACAGTGAGAACAATTAACTAGTGGAACAGCTTCCCTTCAGAAGTTGTGGATAATCCATCACTGGAGGCTTTTAAGAAGAGATTGGATTGCTAGTTGTCTGGAATAGTATAGGGTCTCTTGTTTGGGCAGGAGGTTGGATTAGAAGACCTCCAAGGTCACTTCCAACTCTGTTATTCTGTTATGTTTAAGGAAGATACCTATCAATATTACTTTTTTTCTGAAAAATGGAAGACCTAAAGTTAATAACAATTGAATGAGTGGTGGGGACATTGTTCTATCATATCCCCCAGATCTTTGTCTTTCCATCTCCTGAACTGCTGGACCAATTTGCAGTCCAGATTTCAACTTCTGCTCTATCATCATCATCATCATCATCATCATCATCATCATCATCATCATCTTTATTCATTCAATATGAAACTCAGTCAAGTGAACATTCAAAAATGCATCACAAATACCATTGACTGGTGCTAATGGTTCATACAGGTTGCTGCCAATGTCCTAAGTATCAACCAAGTACCTTCTTAAGATGCATTATTATTATTATTTACTTTATTCATTAAACATGAAACTCAGTCAACTGGACATTCAAAAATGCATCACAAATACCATTGACTGGTGCTAATGGTTGATACGGGTTGCTGTCCTAGGTATCAACCAAGTACCTTCTTAAGATGTACGATGTTCCAAGTAGCACAGTTTTTTGCAGTTCCGCTGGGGTTATTGCAGGAAGCTGCAATTTGCTGATGTATCCTATAAAATTCTTGGACATGGTACCAAGTGCCCCAATGACAATGGGTATCACTGTTACATGTTTCATCCATAGCCGTGTAGTTTCGATGGCGAGGTCGTGATATTTCATGATTTTTTCCAGTTCTTCTTCTTCAACTCTGGCATCTCCTCGTACCGCGATGTCAATAAATTGTATGTTTAGGTTTTCGACAACTGTGATATCTGGCGTGTTGTGTTCCAAGTGATGATCTGTCTGTATTCGAAAGTCCCACAAAATGATGATCTTCTTCTTCTTCTTCTTCTTCTTCTCCTTCTCCTTTTTTTTTTTTTTTATTTGATTTATATGCTGCCCTTCTCCGGAAACTCAGGGCGGCTTACAATGCGCTAAGCAATAGCCTTCATTCTTTTGTATATTTATACAAAGTCAGCTTATTGCTCCCACAAACTGGGTCCTCAATTTACGTACCTTAGAAAGGATGGAAGGCTGAGTCAACCTTGAGCCTTGGCGAGATTCGAACCTGCAGTAATTGCAGGCAGCTCTTCTTAATAACAAGGTGCTTTAGACCACTGTACTACCAAGGCTCTCCTCCTCCTCCTCCTCCTCCTCCTCCTCCTCCTCCTCCTCCTCCTCCTCCTCCTCCTCCTCCTCCTCCTTCTTCATTATTATTATTGTCTTGTGGCTCTCTTGTTCATTTTTGGTCTCCTGCTCACTAGCAACTCTCATTCTCTGAAGAATTTAAGGCACTTTTTTGCAATCGCATGGCATTAGCTATTGAGAGAGAAAAACAATCAAGAGGATTGAGAAAAAAGGGGAGAAAAATGGACTCCAGATAAAGATGTGGATTCCTTGGTAATAAAAGAAGCTGTAACATGTTTGTTTCCTGTAAGTCAAGATCATGAACTGAATTGTTTTACCGCATTTCGGCTTAGCAAAAACTAACATTCACAATGCCATGGTGGGAAAGGATTAAATAAAAACGACAGAGCTGGGCTAGCTGACATAAATATATACAGCTAGTTCTCGATTTACAATCACAGCTGAGCTGTGACCGTGACCGTGGGGCTGCTGCAACAGTCGTAAGTGTGAAAAACACTCATGAGTCACGTTTTTCCAGTGCTGTTGTAACTTTGAAGAGTCATTAAATGAACTTTGTAAATTGAGGACTACCTATAGTAGCAAAGCATGAGAAAGTTGTGCAGGCTTGCAAAAGGTCTTGGAGAAGTAAGTAGAACTGAGCTGAAGCTACACGATTATCTGGTTTGTTTGCTTTCATTCTCCCCACTCTCCAATTTTGAATGTTATTGGTTTGAAACTGGAATATGCCAACCAGAGTTAAAATCATATGCGGCACCGAAGCGGAAAAGCATATGCACAAAATGCCAGATAATGACTTGACTCCCCTTCCCTTCCCTTCCCTTCCCTTCCCTTCCCTTCCCTTCCCTTCCCTTCCCTTCCCTTCCCTTCCCTTCCCTTCCCTTCCCTTCCCTTCCCTTCCCTTCCCTTCCCTTCCCTCCTTCCATCCCCTTCCCTTTCTTTCCTTCCTTCCTTCCTTCCCCCCCTTCCCCTTCCCTTTCCTTCCTTCCTCCCCTTCCCCTTCCCCTTCCCCTTCCCCTTCTGCTTCCCCTTCCCCTTCCTTCCTTCCTTCCCTTTCCCCTTCCCCTTCCCCTTCCCTTTCCTTCCTTACTTCCTCCCTTCCCCTTCCCCTTCCCCTTCCCCTTCCCTTTCCTTCCTTCCTTCCCCCCTTGCCCTTGCCCTTGCCCTTGCCCTTCCTTCCTTCCCCTTCCCCTTCCTCTTCCCCTTCCCCTTCCCTTCCTCCTCCTTCCTTCCCTTCCCCTTCCCCTTCCCTTTCCTTCCTTCCTTCCTCCCCTTCCCCTTCCCCTTCCCCTTCCTCTTCTGCTTCCCCTTCCCCTTCCCCTTCCCCTTCCCCTTCCCCTTCCCCTTCCCCTTCCCCTTCCTTCCTTCCTCCCCTTTCCCCTTCCCCTTCCCTTTCCTTCCTTCCTTCCTTCCCTTCAAATTAAACCCTTTTTGATAGACATCCTCTCCCCCCTCCCTCTCTCTCTCTCTCTCTATCTCTTTGCAGTTTTGTTATTGCCACCGTTTCACTGTCTGCTGTTTTACAAGTATCCATTTTTTGTCCCATTTAATTTCTTTCCAATCATCCCCACCAATCAGGAGTCACAGATTAGAAAATATCCCATTGTAATTTCCATAATCAAAATTGTTATTGCGCATATTTCATATGCGCTGTCTCCGACGTATTCTTGGCATCACCTGGCAGGACAAAGTTCCAAATAGCGCAGTCTTGGAACATGCTGGAATTTCTAGCATGAATACACTATTGAAACAGCGACGTCTACGCTGGCTGGGGCATGTCGTGAGAATGGCTGATGGTCGGATTCCGAAAGATCTCCTGTATGGAGAATTAGTGCAGGGAAAGCGCCTCAGAGGGAGACCACAGCTGCGATATAAGGATATCTGCAAGAGGGACCTAACGGCCCTGGGAATGGACATGAACAACTGGGAAACCTTGACCTCCAATCGTTCAGCTTGGAGGCTAAAGACGCAGCATGGCCTTCTCCAATTCGAAGAGACACTTGTTCGGCAGGCTGAGGCAAAGAGGCAGTCCCAGAACCAGCGAAATCTGTGGGCTGGGCAGGGAACAGAATGGATCTGCCCTCAGTGTGGAAGGGATGGCCACTCTCGAATTGGCCTTTTTAGTCACACTAGATGCTGTTTTAGGAGCTCTTTCCAGAGCACGATACCATCGTCTCTTGAGACGGAAAGATGCCAATGAAAGAATCAAAATTGTTATAGGGAGGGCACTAAGGGTAGAAAAAGGTACTTAAAATGGACAATGGTTCCAGGAATTGATTTAGGGACAGTGTTAGCCAATCATGGACTGTTTTTAAATCAAAACTGTTTGCTTTTGATAAATCTGTAGAAAAAGTCCCATCCACCCCCCCTCAAAAAAAGAGGACGTCTATTTATTTATTTATTTATTTATTTATTTATTTATTTATTTATTTATTTATTTATTTATTTTTATTTTTATTTTTATTTTTTTTAAATTTATATACCGCCCTTCTCCCTGAGGACTCAGGGCGGTGTACAGCCAGAATTAAAAAACATGAAATACAAATATTAAAAACAATTAATATATATATAAATTTGGCCCAAAATTAAAAATACAAACCAATTAAAACATTTAAAATTTCTTCTTAAGCCAGCCCGGCTTGCTGGAAAAAGTGGGTTTTAAGGGCACGGCGGAAGGCACTAAGGTCTTGGATTCTCCTTATCTCTGGGGGCAACTGATTCCAGAGGAGTCAGATCCCCTATGGAGATTCTCAGTCATTTATTTATTTATTTATTTATTTATTTATTTATTTATTTATTTATTTATTTATTTATTTATTTATTTATTTATTTATTTATTTATTTATTGGTTCGATTTATATGCCGCCCTTCTCCGGAAACTCAGGGCGGCTTACAGTGCGCTAAGCAATAGCCTTCATACTTTTGTATATACCTGCTTAGTAGGACTTTCGCCCCCCCCAAGCAGTGTTCTTTTTTTATACAAAGTCAGTTTATTGCCTCCACAATCCGGGTCCTCATTTTACCTACCTTAGAAGGATGGAAGACTGAGTCAACCTTGAGCCTGGTGAGATTTGAACTCGCAGTAATTGCAGGAAGCTGGCAGCTAAGTGCTACTTAACAGCACTTTAGTCCGCTGCACCACCAAGTCATCCAGGTCATGGTTGTCCCAAAGATGCTTTTTTTCAAGAGGCAACTGGACTTTCTGTTTTTTTTTTTTTCTTTGAAGACATTTCGCTTCTCATCCAAGAAGCTTCTTCCGTTCTGAATGAAGAATTTCCCTTCTTTCAGAACGGATGAAGCTTCTTGGATGAGAAGCGAAACGTCTTCAAAAAAAAAACAAACCAGAAATTCCAGTTGCCTCTTGAAAAAAAGCACTTTTGGGACACAAACAGGACGTTTCCTCCACATTTCAGCCTAGATGCAGTATAACTGTTTTCCCATCCAAAGCCAGGGTGTTTGCTCAGACACAAACACAACAATCATGCTATGAATGCTGAGAGTTTGCTAATAGCAGAAATTACCAATTTATCCATGTTTTATGTTGACAACTGGTGTCTCTTTGATCCATCAATGCTTTTTAATCCCGGCGTGATGGAGAAAACACATTTGTCTTTGAAGAATATGAAAATCGCCGAAGGAATCTTTTGTCTTCAAGGGCACGTGGGGGTTTTTTGCTCTCCCCTTTTTAACGCCGACCGTTTCCCCCTCTTGTGTAGCACCAAAGCAGCTTTCACGATATGACAGGAATGTTATTCAGCCCCAAATCTGTTCGTTTTCCAGATATCGCCTATAGATAGGCATCAGCAATCTGATTAGAGTTATCTTTTGTTCGTTCCGTGAACCGCTGAATTGAATTTGGTCCTAGATGGGTGAGGGGAGGGGGGCAAAAAAAAACAGCAACGACTAATCCTAAAGGCACCCACTGGCTTGGAGATTGTAAAACATCAATGAGATTAGCTTGAAAAGCATAAAAAGAAAGATTTACTCTTTGGTTCCCATGCAGACTGGAGTGCGTTGAATTGTGCTTCAAACAAATGCACTTCCTCCGGATTAATTTCCCTTCTCATCTTGGTTATCTTGTAACTACAGTTCTAATTCCCCCCCCATTTTTGTCTCCTTTGATGGCGGGCGAGAACGGCGTTTGAAAAGCAGAGGACAAAATGGAGGGAGATGTTTGTTAATATAAATATTTACGTCCCTTTTAGGTCATACCAGGAATGGGTAAGAGAGTCATCTTTTGGGATGACCTTGGTTCCTAAGAATATTATAACAATAGCACTTAGACCAGGGGTGAAATGCTCCCGGTTCGGACTGGATCAGCCGATCCGGTAGCAATGGCGGCGGGTGGTTCAGAGAACCGGTAGCAAAAATCCCTGCCCCCCCGCCCATGCCCACCTAATCACCCAGTCGCCCATTTGCCACTTCTTTTAAAAAATGCTTTTAAAAGGTAAAAAAGAGGTTCTTACAATCCCAGCTGAGCCACATGATCATCAGTGCCTTTTTTTTTTCTTTTAAAAGCATTTTTTTACAACCTATTCACAGGTTGTAAAAAATGCTTTTAAAAATAAAAAATAAAAAAAATTATGTGCCACAGCTGATCACCTCTGTTGATCTGTTGGCATTGGAGGAAACTGGGGAAGGGCAGAGTCAGTCCAGGCAAGGCTGTTCGGAATTAGCAAGGACTGTAGGTAAGGAGGAGAGACAGAGTTCAGACGAGGAGAACCCGTCCTGATGCAAGGGCTTAGAGAGTGCAGAGAAGGCAGGATCAGTGCAGGCAGAAGAGGCCACATGCGAGGAGAGTGCCCCGCCTAGCTCCACCAGGCACACCTGGGGAATGAGACTTAAGGAGATGCCATTGGGGAGGGGCATTTGTCGGGAACAAACGCTGAGTTCCTGAAGTGTTGTGTCCCAATGTTTGAACTTGCCAAGAGTCCTTGCATTCCTTGGACTAATTATCTGGATCTTCTGCTCCCTGAACTCTTTGCTTGACTCTTGTTTTGCTGAATACATGTGGGATTTATTGCCGTACAGCCTGGGTGCAGACAGCACTGGGCTGAACTAATTGCAGCCAGAGGCTGCTTGAGGTTTGTGTGGAGGTTGGTTCTCACTCTGCTTTGGGACTTGCCAGTAACGTGGGAATGTTTGGGGAGATTTGGAGCAATAAAGGGGCTGTTTGACCTGCCAGATGTTTGTGTTATCTTTGTGCCGTGCCCTGGGTCATCACAATACCACTTTATAGTGCTTTACAGACCTCTCTAAGATAATAGATAGATAGATAGATAGATAGATAGATAGATAGATAGATAGATGATAGGTAGGTAGGTAGGTAGATAGATAGATAGATAGATAGATAGATAGATAGATAGATAGATAGATAGATGATAGGTAGGTAGATAGGTAGGTAGGTAGGTAGATAGATAGATAGATAGATAGATAGATAGATAGATAGATAGATAGCAATAACAATAGCACTTAGACTTATATACCACTTTATAGTGCTTTACAGTCTTTTCTAAACTGGTTACAAAGTCAGCCTCTTGCCCCCAACAATCTGGGTCCTCATTTTAATGACCCCAGAAGGATGGGAGGCTGAGTCCACCTTGAGCTGGTCAGAATCGAACTGCTGGCAATCGGCAGAGTTAGTCTGCAATACTGCATTCTGAACACTGTGCCATCAGGGCTCCTATTATGGAGATCAGGGGTCCTGGGTGGTCTCTGTTGGAATAGTCTTTGTCCTTGGAATAGCCAACACTCCAGAAAATAGGATTAAGAGCCAGATGGATCTCAACAGATATGAACAATGGGCCCTATCTACCAAAGTGAGATTCAGTGGAGAGAAAAAAGTAAAGTTCTACACTTAGGGAATTTAAGATAACAGATTAAGTGAAACTTGGCTCAATAGCAGTAACTATGAGAGGGATCTTGGCGTCCTAGTGGACAATCACTTAAATATGAGCCAGCAATGTGTGGCAACAGTCCAAAAAGCCAATACAATCCTAGGCTGCATTAACAGAAGAATAGAACCAAGATCACATGAAGCATTAGTTTATAAAGCCTTAGTAAGACCACACTTGGAATACTGCATCCAGTTTTGATTGCCATGATATAAAAAGAAGATGTCGAGACTCTTGAAAGAGTGCAAAGAAGAGCAACAAAGATGATGAGGGGACTGGAGGCTAAAATATATGAAGGATGTTTGCAGGAACTGGGTATGTCTAGTCTAGTGAAGAGAAGGACTAAGGGTGACATGAGAGAAGCAACCTAGAACTAAGGAGACATTTCCTAACCATGAGAGCAATTAACCAGTGGAACGGATTGCCTTCAGAAATTGTGGATGCTCCATCACTGAAGGCTTTTAAGAGACTGGACAGCCACTTGTCTGGAACGGTATAGGGTCTTCTGCTTGAGAAGAGGGTTGGAAGACATCCAATATCCCTCCTAACCCTGTTATTCTGTTATTCTGAACTTGGATGGTCAGGGGTCAGTTCTACTTACCTTTACTACCGGTTTGCAACGGGATCATGCACGCTCGCTTTGCTCACGCTTGTGCCTTGCTTCTGTGCATATGCAGATCTCTTCTGGTGACGTCAGGGTCAGTGGGCCGAGTCTCCCACTGGTTTTACTACCGGTTCTATAGATGTTCTGTCCCCGTCCCATACACGCACCCCCACAGATGGCCCGGAGTTAATAAGCCACACAACAAAGTCTTTGAAGATAAAGCTGGCAGCAACCCAGTGGCTAGCTGCCAATTCAGACTTTACTCACACAAAACAAAGATTAGACTGCAAGCATTCCGATAAAGCAAGCAAAGTTTCAGCAATATAAGGTTTAGTCCAAATGCAGTCCGACAAGGCAGGCAGAAGTCCAGTAACGCAGAGATCATGGATTATTTCTAGTTTTTGCTCATCACAAACTGAACCGGCCACCACACCCACATTTATACCCTGTGTGGTGTGGTCCAGTGACTCAGCTAATCTCTGGCACACCTTCCCCTCTGCTGCGCACGCTTCTCCCTGCGCCGCTGTCGAGGATCCAGCCAGCACTTATCTCCTTCATCGCTGTCCATTTGTGGCTGCGGGGAGGTGCTTGGCTCTGGGACTATCTCTTGGCCTTCGGTGTCCTCCGGAGGCATTGCCAGAGAGGAGGGTCCTGGAGAGGGAGGCCTTGCCAACTCCTCCCCCTCACTCTCAGAGTCTGCATCTGTCAATAGCCCAGGCTCAGGCAACAGAGCCACAACAATAGAACTGGTCCGAACCGGGGGCAACTCACCATTGTGGTTGGTAGACATTTCATTATCCAAACTATATAACATCACCATCAAATACGGAGATCTCCAGGTAGTTTTCTTACACTGACATGGAACTCTATCACTGTCTTCTTCTGGGATTAAAAACAAAATTCTCCATATAGCTGACAACCTTTGGATTTCTTGGTGTGTCCCATCCAAGCACCAACCACAGCAAATTCTGCTTCACTGTCTTTGGCATCAGCCAAAGGTTGCCAGATGCTGCCACCAGATGGCCAGAGGTGCACATATTGCAATATGTTCACACTAAAGGTGTGGTGTTTGAAATTGATTTATTTTTTTATTTTATTTATTTATTTGTCAAGCATGTATAAGATAACAGATATAAGTATAAACATGATTATGAATACAGGAAATGGATACGAATAAATGGGGACAGTAGGACAGGGACGTTGGTGGGTTTATGCACGCCCCTTACAGACCTCTCAGGAATGGGGTGAGGTCAACAGTAGACAGTCTAAGGTTAAAGTTTTGGGGGTTTGGGGAAGAAACCACAGAGTCAGGGAGTGCATTCCAGGCATTGACCACTCTGTTACTGAAGTCGTATTTTCTGCATTCGAGTTTGGAGCGGTTTACCTTGAGTTTGTATCTATTCTTTGCTCATGTATTGTTGTGGTTGAAGCTGAAGTAGTCATTGACAGGAAGGACATTGTGGCAGATAATTTTATGTACTACACTTACATCAGACTGAAGTCGGCAGAGTTCTAAATTGTCTAAGCCCAAAATTTGGAGTCTCGTGGCATTAGGTATTTTATTGCAGGTAGAGGAATGGAGGACTCGTCTCATAAAATATCTCTGGACTCTCTTGATTGTATTTATGTCCGATATGCAGTGCGGGTTCCAGACAGATGAGCTGTATTCAAGAATTGGTCTAGCAAATGTTTTGTATGCTGTAGTTAGTAATACAACATTACCAGAGAAGAAGCTACACAAGATTAAATTTAGACAAAAGGCCTATCAGAACGGAGGAAAAAAACCAAAATTCCCCAGTTCTAATTTGGCATTCAGATTATTATTATTTTCTTTGACCTCTGTGTGCAGACAGGCATGAACCCAATTTGAGTTAAGGTAGGTTAGAATATTCAGCATAAAAAGAAAATCTCCATAGTCCTTTTTTTTTTGGCAACCAGTTGGATACTCGGATCATACACACACACAAAAAAAGAGATTGTGCTCTCAGATTTTCTGAATATTCAGTTTTGTCACCCATTAATTTTTAGATCAATTATTTGGGATTCATTTTCTTATTTTAAAATCTCTGAGGAAGAAGTGTGAACTTCTTAGATTGACCTAATATCTACAATATATATCTATATCTATCTATCTATCTATCTATCTATCTATCTATCTATCTATCTATCTATCTATCTATCTATTTATCTATCTATCTTTCCATCTATCTATCTTTCTATCCATCCATCCATCCATCCATCTTCCTATCTCTGTCTGTCTGTCTGTCTGTCTGTCTGTCTGTCTGTCTGTCTGTCTATCTATCTATCTATCTATCTATCTATCATCTATCTATCCTATCCTCTATCTATCTCTATCTCTGTCTATCTGTCTATGTCTATCTATCTGTCTCTGTCTGTCTCTCTATCATCCGTCTGTCTGTCTGTCTGTCTGTCTGTCTGTCTGTCTGTCTGTCTGTCTGTCTATCTATCTATCTATCTATCTATCTATCTATCTATCTATCTATCTATCTATCTATCTATCTATCTATCCATCCATCCATCCATATCTATAGACTATACTTATCTAGCCACCTAGCTATCTTCATTTCTCACCTCCCTTCTATCTTTCTCCCTCCTTACTTTTCTCTCTTTTTTTCACCTGCTTTTAGGAGAGTTAACTTAGCCCACTCTTACCACGTGTGCAAACCGAAACATTTCACTTATCCCTCCCTTCCTCCGCACCGGCACCCTTGCCAACTCACGCCCCGCCGCCACTTCAAAACTAGAGCGATTCCTCGGCAGGAACCACATTCAGCAAAGTGCTGGCTTGCCTGCAGCACAGGCCAGATGCTCCGACTTGCCGCTTTCTTCCATCAAAGCTGCGCGCGTTCGAAATTAAAATCTACGGCAATAATGAAACGTATTAAAATGCATGCGAAGTCTGGAGGGCTTATAATATGCTAAAAACCCGGCAATGCATGTTTACCTCCATATATCAACTCGGATGGGCTGAAAAGATTTAAAGTCTAAAATATGCAAATATGTGTTATATTGTCACACTTGGTCTCCCTAATGGAACTTCCTTTCAGTTCAGTTTCCCCTTAATTTCATGAATATTGTATGACCTGCACACCTTTTTTTTGTTTTATTTTATTTTATTTTTGTATTCCTGCTGTTGCCGGGGCTGGTGAAGATTATGAAAATATATTAATGGTTACTTTCATCAAGTGGAAGTAGAGGGAAGAGTCTGTGTTTGCTTGTGTGTGTGAGAGTGTGTGTGTGAGAGTGTGTGTGTTTGTGTGTGTGTGTGTGTGTCTGCATGTCGCTGACCTCATTTGATCTCAGAAAGTCAGCTGGACTCCCTGGATTTTTCCATGGAGATTCTCAGTCATCCAGATCATAGTTGTCTCAAAGCAGTGGTGAGTTTCAACATTTCTTACTACTGGTTCTGTGGGTGTGGCTTGGTGGGCGTGGCATGGCTTGGTGGGCGTGGTATGGAGGGTGGGGCAGGGGAGGGATATTGCAAAATCCCCATTTCCTCCCAATCAGCTGGGACTCGGGAGGGGGGGCAGAGAATAGATGGGGCCGGGGCCAATCAGAGGTGGGATTTACCGGTTCTCCGAACTACTCAAAATTTCCGCTACCGGTTCTCCAGAACTGGTCAGAACCTGCTAAAACCCACCTCTGTCTCAAAGGTGCTTTGAGGTTTTTCTTTGAAGACGTTTCGCTTCTCATCCAAGAAGCTTCTTCAGCTCTGACTGGATGGTGGGGAACGGAAGGATTTACATTCCTTGCAGACAGCTGGTCATTTGCATTCTTTTTAGAGAGTCGTTGAGGCCACTTGGAGGTTTATCTGTGTCCTCAGGGTCATCTTTCCATTCCCCACCATCCAGTCAGAGGTGAAGAATCATCTTGGATGAGAAGTGAAACGTCTTCAAAGAAAACCAAGGAAGTCCAGTTGCCTCTTGAAAAAGCACCTTTGGGACAACTATGGCCTGGATTGGGATGGTTGAGGGATTTCAGGCATCAAACTAGACAGAAAAATTGAAAAACTGTTCTCACAAACACAAATACACTACTTTGCCAGGGTAATATTCTTTATTATTAAATAATAATAATACTATTATTATTAATAGTTTATTATTATTTACTTTATTCAATAAACATGAAACTCTGTCAACTGAACATTCAAAAATACATCACCAATACCATTGACTGGTGCTAATGGTTGATACGGATTGCTGCCAACGTCCTAGGTATCAACCAAGTACCTTCTTAAGATGTACGATGTTCCAAGTAGTGCAGTTTTTTGCAGTTCCGCTGGGGTTATTGCAGGAAGCTGCAATTTGTTAATATATCTTATAAAATTCTTGGACATGGTACCAAGTGCCCCAATGACAATGGATATCACTGTGACATGTTTCATCCATAGCTGTGTAGTTTTGATGGCCAGGTTGCAATATTTTGTGATTTTTTCCAGTTCTTTTTCTTCGACTCTGGCATCTCCTGGTACCGCAATGTCAATAAATTGTACATTTCAGGTTTCAACAACTGTGATATCTGGTGTGTTGTGTTCCAAGTGACGATCCGTCTGTATTTCAAAGTCCCACAAGATCTTCGCCTTCTCATTTTCTATAACTTTTTCCACTTTATGTTCCCATGACTTTTTGGATACAGGTATTATTATTATTATTGGTTAATCTTTAGTGAGATTCACAGCTTTGAGGCTGGTTAATAGCTCAGCAGCTCGAGTCCTAACCAAGGACCTAGGAACTGTTAAGGTATCGTCGGAGGATGTAAGCTGTTCCGAATAAGGTGATTTTTTGTAGAGTCAAAATGTTCAAGTCCGGCAATTTTAGAATTTCTAAATAGCGGGGTAGCCCTTTGGGTATTGCTCCAAGGGCTCCAATTACAATCGGGACAACACACGATTTCTTTTTCCACAGTCGCTCAACTTCAATTTGTAAGTCCCGGTACTTTGTGATTTTTTCTTGTTGCTTATCTTCAATTCGTGCATCACCAGGTATTGCAATGTCAATGAACCATACTTTTTTCTTTTCAACTATTGTTATGTCAGGTGTGTTGTGGACCAAGTGCCTGTCAGTCTGAATCCTAAAGTCCCACAAGATTATTATTATTATTATTATTATTATTATTATTATTATTATTATTATTATTATTATTATTATTATTATTATTATTATTATTATTATTTATTTGTTATTTATTTGTTTAAATTTCTATACCGCCCTTCTCCAATGTAGGACTCAGGGCGGTGAACAGCCAAAGTAAAAACAAGACATACATACAAAGCATACAAAATCTAAAACTGTTTAAAATAATTAAATAATTTTGGCCGTAATTAAAACATTCCAATTTAAAATCCGTTTAAAATTTGACTCAAGCCAGCCCAGCTAGTTGAAATAAATGGGTTTTCAGGGCCCGACGAAAAATCCGGAGGTCTGTTATTGTACGTAGCTCTGGGGGGAGGTTGTTCCAGAGGGCGGGCGCCGCCACAGAGAAGGCTCTCCCCCTGGGGGTCGCCAGCCGACATTGTCTGGCGGACGGCACCCTGAGGAGGCCCACTCTGTGGGAGCGTACTGGCCGGTGGGAGGCTATTGGTGGCAGAAGGCGGTCTCGTAAGTACCCCGGCCCTAAGCCATGGAGCGCTTTAAAGGTGGTCACCAACACCTTGAAGCGCACCCGGAAGACCACCGGGAGCCAGTGCAGCTCGCGCAGGAGAGGTGTCACGTGGGAGCGCCTCGTCACCCCCAAAATCCCCCGCGCGGCCGCGTTCTGGACCAGCTGGAGCCTCCGGGTGCACCCCAGGGGGAGCCCCATGTAGAGAGCGTTGCAGTAGTCCAGGCGGGAAGTGACGAGTGCCTGAGTGACTGTGCGTAGGGAGTCCCGATCTAGAAAGGGGCGCAACTGGCGTATCAGGCGGACCTGATAAAAAGCCCCCCTGGCCACGGCCGCCAAATGATCTTCTAACGACAGCCGTGCGTCCAGGAGGACGCCCAAGTTACGAGCCCTCTCCGTGGGGGCGAGTGATTCGCCCCCAATAGCCAGCGATGGCGTCAGCTGGCTATATTGGGACGCCGGAAGCCACAGCCACTCGGTCTTGGAGGGGTTGAGTTGGAGCCTGTTTCTCCCCATCCAGGCCCGCACGGCCTCCAGACACTGGGACATCACTTTAAGGGCATCATTGGGGTGGCTTGGGGTGGAGATGTACAGCTGGGTGTCATCAGCGTACTGATGGAACTCCACCCCGAAGCCACGGATGATCTCACCCAGCGGCTTTACATAAATGTTGAACAGAAGGGGCGAGAGGACCGACCCTTGTGGCACCCCACAAGCAAGGTGCCTCGGGGTCGACCGCTGCCCCCCTGTCAACACAGATTGCGACCGGTCAGAGAGGTAGGAGGAGAACCACCGCAAAACGGTGCCTCCCACCCCCAACCCCGCCAACCGGTGCAACATGATACCATGGTCGATGGTATCAAAAGCCGCTGAGAGGTCTAACAGGACCAGGATAGAGGAGCAACCCCTATCCCGGGCCCTCCAGAGATCATCCACCAATGCGACCAATGCCGTTTCCGTGCTGTGCCCAGGCCGGAAGCCGGACTGGAGCGGGTCTAGATAGACAGCTTCATCCAGGTACCGGGGAAGCTGTTGCGCCACCACACTCTCAACAACCTTCGCAATGAAGCGAAGGTTGGAGACTGGACGATAGTTAGCCAAAACAGCCGGATCCAGAGAAGGCTTCTTGAGGAGGGGCCTCACCACCGCTTCTTTCAAAGCGGCCGGCAGGACCCCCTCACCCAAAGAAGCGTTAACAATCTTCTGGAGCCAGCCTCGTGTCACCTCCCGGGAAGCCAGTACCAACCAGGAGGGACACGGGTCCAATAAACATGTGGTCGCGTTCAGCCGTCCCAGGACCCTGTCCATGTCCTCGGGAGCTTATTATTATTATTATTATTATTATTATTATTATTATTATTATTATTATTATTGATTTATATGCCGCCCTTCTCCGGAGACTCAGGGCGGCTTACAAGGCGTTAAGCAATAGCCTTCATACTTTTTGTATATTTATACAAAGTCAGCTTGTTGCCCCCACAATCTGGGTCCTCATTTCACCTACCTTTGAAAGTATGGAAGGCTGAGTCAACCTTGAGCCTGGTAAGATTCGAACCTGCAGTAATTGCAGGCAGCTGTGTTAATAACAGGGTGCTTTAGACCACTGTACTACCAAGGCTCTTATTATTATTATTTATTAATAATAAATTGTTGTTATTGTTATTGTTGTTCTTGTTGTTATTTAGATGCATTCATTTGGAGATCAGTTTGACTAAACTGAGGCATAGAATCAAAAGCACAAGTAAGGCCACATCTGGAATGCTGCATCCAGTTTTGGTCACCACCTTACAAAAAAGATGTTGAGACTTTGGAAAAAGTGCAAAGAAGAGCAACTAAGATGATTCAAGGCCTGGAGGCTAAAACATATGAAGAACAGTTACAGGATTTGGGTGTGGCCAGTCTAGAGAAAAGAAGGACTAGGGGGGGACATGAAAGCAGTATTCTAGTATTTGAGGGGCTGCCTCAAAGAAGAAGGGGTCAAATTATTTTCCAAAGCACCAGAGGGCAGGTCAAAAAACAACGGATGGAAATTAAACAAGGAGAGAAGCAACCAGGAATTGAGGAAAAACTTCCTAACAGTGAGAACAATTAACCAGTGGGACAACTTGCCATCAAAAGTTGTAGGTACTTCATCAATGGAGGTTTTCAAGAAGAGACTGGACAGTCACTTGTCTGAAATGGTAGAGGGTCTCTTGCTTAAACAGGGGGGTTGACTAGAACAGGAGTCCCCAACCTTTTGGACCTCAGGGACCACTAGATTCATAATTTTAAATCCCACGGACCACTAATATAATCTGCCTAATGACTGGCTGGGTGGGCATGGCTAGGTGGTCATGTGACTGGGTGGGTGTGGCCAATTTGATGTCACTCACGTTGAGGGGCATCTCGCCAGCCTCTATTCACCCCTTCCCTTCCAGCCAGTCCTAGCCTGCTCTCCCGGGCTCCTTAGGGCTCCAACGGTCACTCATGCCCTCGTCACCT
>NW_027256882.1:291229573-291264573 GCF_029215685.1 Pituophis catenifer annectens | reverse complement strand
CAAATAAGCAATCGGGAAACAATATCAATATAAATCGTAAGGATACAAGCAACAAAGTTACAGTCATGCAGTCATAAGTGGGAGGAGATGGATGGTGGGACCGATGAGAAGATTAACAGCAGTGCAGACTTTTAGTCTGCACTTTTAGTAGTGCAACAATTAATTGTTGTAATTGTCAGGAAAATTCTCCTTAATTCCAGGTTGCTTCTCTCCTTGATTAGTTTCCACCCATTGCTTCTCGTCCTGCCTTCAGGTGCTTTAAAGAATAGCTTGACTCCCTCTTCTTTGTGGCAGCCCCTGAGATATTGGAAGACTGCTATCATGTCTCCCCTAGTCCTTCTTGTCATTAAACGTCTTTTCATTATGATCACAACTGAGCCCAAAATTTCAGTTGCTAAACAAGACAGTGGTTAAATGAACTTTTCTTGCCACAGTTGCTACGTGAATCATCCCAGTTGTCAAGTTAGTAACATGGTTGTTAAGCGAATCTGGATTCCCCAGTGGCTTTGCTTGTCAAAAGGTCACAAAAGCGGGGACACCACAACCGTCATAAATATGAACAGTCAAGCATCCAAATATCAATTATGCAATCATCAGGATGCTACAACAGTCGTGTGAAAAACGGTCATAAGTCACTTTTTTCAGTGCCGTTGTATCTTCAAACAGTCACTAAATGAACTGTTGTACGTTGAGGGCTAGCTGTATTGGTGCTATTTGGTAGAATATATTTGTAGCTCAGGGTTGAAATGAGGAGTCCTCTCTGAGCTTGGTTGTCTGTTTGCTGACGTTTCATTACCCAACTAAGTAACATTATCCATGAAGATATTATCTAGCTTGGGCATCTGCTTGGACGTCTGCAAGAAAACAACCAAGCTCAGAGAGCACCAAGGATCTTTCAAGTATTGGTGCATTTTGTAAATTCTGATCCAATTATGATCAAAACAGCCAGATATAGTCTAGGAGGGAAAAACTTGGTTGGAGATTACAATTTCTTTGTATTGAGTAAGAGCACTGAAAATAATTGCAGATTTAGAATAATTATGGAACAGCATAATGCTTATTCTGATTTGGTCTATGGGATCTTCCTGTTTTTCAAGGAAGGTTTATGCTAATGTCCTAGCAGCATTTGAACCTTTCTTGCAGGTGTCTCATTACCCAACTAGGTAACATCTTCAGTTCTACAAGGGAGTGTGGTTTGCTCTCTGTTTATGAACAAGTGACTTGCCTTGTCAATATTGGTAGGAACGTGTTGGTGGTTCCTTGATTAGATTGTTGTTTGCTGTTTGATTGTTGGTATAGTATTAAGAGAGATAGATAGAGATAGAGATAGAGATAGAGATAGAGATAGAGATAGAGATAGAGATAGAGATAGAGATAGAGATAGAGATAGAGATAGAGATGGATGGATAGATAGACGGATAGATGGATAGACTGATGGATAGATAGATGGATGGGTGGATAGACGGATGGATAGATGGATAGATCGATGGATAGATAGATGGATAGATAGATGGATAGATGGATGGATAGACTGATAGATAGACTGATGGATGGATGGATAAATAGATGGATAGACAGATAGATGGATAGACAGATAAATGGATGGATGGATGGATGGATGGATGGATGGATGGATAGATAGATAGATAGATAGATAGATAGATAGATAGATAGATAAAATGTGAAATTTAAGGTTGAACTCAGGGTTCACCTTAGTGCACTTGAGAGAGGTTGCTTTCTTGCAGACATTTCATTACCCAGTTAGATAATATCATCAGTGCTAAAAGGGAGTGGGTTTTGCTCTCTTTTTATGTAATTTTATGTACTTGCCCTGTCACTGTTGGTGAGAGCATTCTTGGTGGTTTATTGAGTAGTTTCTTAATTAGGGTATTGTTTAATTCTTGATTGTTTGTCTAACTGGTGTTAATCACTGCTTGTCTGGGTGTTGGTGGCTGGTGAGGAGGTGATTCCTTTTAGTAGTCTTGAATCTTTCTCAATAATTGTAAGAGAAAGACAGACGGAGGCTGGGAGTGAAGACAGGAATTAGCCTGGAGTCATTACATTCTCATAAACAATCCCAGTCCAATCCCTCTTGAATTCTGTTGACTCTTATCTAGCACCAATTTGGTGTTGACCATTAGTTGACTAGACTCTTGTGTATGAGCATGAGCAATTAACCAGCTTAGCTGGAATTTAACATGTGGTCCTCATTCTTCACACCTGACATTAATATTTTTCTAAAAAGAAAAATAATCTAGTTTTTCTATCTCCAGCATGATATTTTTGAGCTTTTTCTCTTGTTCCTTCTCTCCTTTTTTTTTTTCCAAGATAACATCCCCGTACTTCAACTTTTACAATTGTTCCCCAAGGCAGAATTGCCTACTGGCTTATGCAAAGATTTGAGCTGATGGCATGGCTAAAAGTCAAATTCAATCAAATCTCTAAAACTAATAGACTTTCCAAATTGGATTGTCAATTCAGGTCAAGATGTTGATTAAATCGGTTGCTTCTGAATCAATCAAGTGATTTTTCTTAGGGGGAAGAATCACCCATCTACCCCGCTAAATTGAATTGAATTGACTTTCCAAATAATGTCAAATCAACAATTTCATTCAGAAGTGACACAGTTTGCACACTGGTTTTGAATAGAATAGAATAGAAATCTTTATTGGCCAAGTGTGATTGGACACACAAGGAATTTGTCTTGGTGCATACTCTCTCGGTGTACATAAAAGAAAAGATACATTCATCAAGAATCATACGGTACAACATTTAATGATAGTCATAGGGAAACAGTCAATATAAGTCTTAAGGATACCAGCAACAAGGTTACAGTCATACAGTCATAAGTGGGAGGAGATGGGTGATGGGAACGATGAGAAGATTAATAGTAGTGCAGACTTAGTAAATAGTTTGACAGTGTTGAGGGAATTATTTGTTTAGCAGAGTGATGGCATTCGGAGAAAAACTGCCCTTGTGTCTAGTTGTTCTGGTGTGCAGTGCTCTATAGCCTTGTTTTGAGGGTGGGAGTTGAAACAGTTTATGTCCAGGATGCGAGGGATCTGTAAATATTTTCACAGCCCTCTTTTTGACTTGTGCAGTATACAGGTCCTCAATGGAAGGCAGGTTGGTAGTAATTGCAGCTCTAATTATCCTCTAAAGTCTGTGTCTGTCTTGTTGGGTTGCAGAATTTTGATGATAAAGCTTACAACTTTTTAGGGGGGAGAGAGAGAGAGAGACATGGAGAGAGGGAGGGAGAGGGAGGGGGGGAGGGAGGGAGGGAGGGAGAGAGAGAGTGAGTGAGAGAGAGAATATTCTCCCTTTCTCAAAATGTTAGAATGTGGCTCAATTCAATGAAAATGACAAATGGGAGATTCAAGAACCCCAAAATGTCATTATAAAACTCATCAGCCTTTGATCCTCTTCCCATTCTCAGCAAAATTCTTGTGTTCATCCATGATTGCTTTCCCTGGCTTTTCCATGCTGGACATTTCCATAACTAAATCTTGCATTTCAGTTATTGGAAACATTTCTGCAAAAAATGAGATGTATGGTTTCTCACAACCCTGTGGAGATATCCCGCCACAATATCCTTTTTATATGTGAGCCCATTGTTTCCTGAGAGGAGTTTTACTTATAGATGTCCCAAGGAGACTTTTTCAAAAATCAGCTGGACTTTCTTTGTTTTTTCCTGGAAGATGTTTCCCTTTTCATTCAGAAAGCTTCTTTAGTTCCGAAGAAGAAGCTCCTTGGATGAGAAGCGAAATGTCTTCAAGGAAAAAACCCACAAAGAAAGTCTAGTTTATTACCTTTCTTCTTTTAACAACCCCATAATCCCTTGCAGGGTGGAATCTTGGCAACTGAATAGAGCTAGCAGAGTGTTTACTGGCCAGATGCCTTTCCTGTCGCTAATGCGGAGTTTTGTTCAGCAGATATATTCTCATTGTGCTCAGAGAGAGAAATATCTGCCTCTACCTAGGATCAAACTCACAGCCTCCTGATTGTGAGGCAAGAGCTCCCCCTCTAGGCCACTGCACCACTCTAAAGAAAGTCCAGTTGACTTTTGCAAAAGTACCTTTGGGACAACTGAGAATCTCCATAGACATTTACCTTTAGATGTTTTATCTAACTTAATTTTGATCTATCCATGGACGTTAGCCTTCCAACTTTTTCTGGCTGTAGAGAGATCATCCCAGGTGTCTTGAAATATCCCAAGGAGGTACCTGAATTGTTACAATTACTGAATTTTAAGCTGAATTGTTCAAAATCAAGGTATCTTTTATCATACATAGTGGTTGTGCCCTGAAACGAAAAAATATTGGAAGAAAATACATAAGTGGCTACAGGAATTAACAGGACATCAGATAGAATATACCCCGGAACTATTTCTCCTAGGGGTAGTTAAAAGGAAATATGACAAAAAAAATAATATATATCATTTTACGTATAATAACTGCAGCAAGGATAGCTTTCGCGCAATCTTGGAGAAATACAAACATACCTTCTAAAGGTTTAGTACTTAAAAGAAATATTTGATTGTGCTGAAATGGACAAATTAACAATTGAACTGAAAGGACAAATAGATTCGGAATACTACGCAACATGGGAGAAGTGGTACAACTGGATTGAGAACAGAAAAATTGAAAAGAAATAGACAAAATAGAAGTAGAATTAAAATGAATAGTAAAAATATATAGAGTGTATTTGAATTGGATTGTTGTAGTATGTAAATGGTTGCAGTTATGCATAAAATGTGAGTAAGATTATTTGTTTATTTGTAAAAACGCAATAAAAATATTAATTAAAAAAAAGAAATGTCCCAAGGAGACACTCTTGAACTATACTAAATTATTTGTTGCAATGCACCACAATCACATTTCAGGCTCTTGACCATTCCCAATTAAAGAGCTGTGTTTTGCTTCTGGCTTGTCATGTCCTGATTTTATTCACATGGCACCATATTTTTCGGAGCATTCCTGGAAGTGGTTTTGTTGGGGTATGAAATGTAGACTACCTCCACAATGATAGACCTCAGGCAACATTGTTGTCTTAACAAAGTGGTTAAAAGTCTACACACATGGCAACCGAACTGGATATTGCAGCCTCTGAAGGAGATGACCAGGCTGAGCCCAAGAAAGGAGTCAAACATGCCATAAGTCACGAGTCCCTGTGCACCCTCAAGAGCTCTAAATCCAGCCTTTCTTGAATGTCTTCTTATTCCGGGTCATTCCCTTTGACTGTTAGTAGGTCAGATTTTTGTAGAGAATTTAGGCTTGCAATAAATCTTTATACTCTTTTGAATCTCCTGATTTCCCCAGTGCTTGAAACCCTCATGATTAAAAACTACAAAGGCAGTAAATCATGTCTGAAGAGGAACAGAACCAGAGTCTAGCTGATCTTAGCTAAGCTTCTTCACCACTGCTCCATACTTTCCGTAAGGCTGAGGGGGGGTGGGGTGTGTGTTGCTCTAAAGTCTTCCAGAAGTTTCCATGCCTGAGAGGAATCTTTCCTTGGTCTTTCCAATATTTATCAATGTCTTCACTACTACACTACAGAAATTCTTAGGGTGAGAAAGAGATAGTGGCCCAAATTCTATAGTAACTTTAACTCCCGAAGGGAGCAATAGAATCTCAGCCTCATGACTCCTAATTCCTAACTATTACGTTAATCTGTTGAGATATCTAAAAGGTGCAAGTTTTGGACCAATAAAGGAGAATATTTGTAGCTCAGGGTTGAAATGAGTTGTCCTTGATGCTCTCTGAGCTTGGCTGTTTTCTTGCAGACATTTCATGACCTAACTAGATAACATCATCATCTCTAGTTAGAATTGGGTTTTCCTCACTGATTAGATATAAATGATCTGCCATATCATCCTACCAACAGAAGAAAATATCTGTAGCTCAAGGTAGAACTGTGGGGGTCCTTGATGCTCTCTGGTCTTGGTTCAGTGGTGGGTTGCTACCGGTTTGCCCCGGATTGGGAAAATCAGTAGCGGCGTCAGTGAGGTGAGGCTCCGCCCGCTCACCCAGATGTCTCAGCACATGCACGAGCGAATGGGTAGTGAACCAGTAGCGAACTGGTAGCGACGGGATTTGAATCCCACTACTGGCTTGATTGTTTACTTGCAGATGTTTCATGACCCAACTAGGGAACATCACTTCTGGAAGGGAGTGAGGTGTGTGGAGTGGAGAAAGAAAAAGGGAGGAATAGGACAAGGAGTAGACCCAGGAGAAGGAAGAGGAAGAAGAGGAGGAGGAGGGAGAGGAGGAAGAGGAGGAGAAGGAGGAGGAGGACGACGACGACGACTGTGAGGTCCTTGGTGCTCTCTGAGCTTGGTGGTTTACTTCAGGACATTTCATGACCCAACTAGGTAACATCACCAGTGCACTGATAATGTTACCCTTGTTAAGATATTTAATTTAATAGCTGGAAGAGAGTAAAGTGTATAATGAGCCAAAAAACACAGCTGTAGCTGATTGGTTGGAGAGTGTGAGCTCCTGCATGAGGCAATCTATCTTATGATTGGGTACTGTGATTGTAAAGGGGGCGTTTTCCTTGTTTCCCGCCTTTTTTCCGATGTGCTCTGTTCTGTGATTTGCCTGACAATTTACCTCACGATGTAGTGACGTGCCTGACTATCTTGTCTGATATAAATATAGATTGTTAAATATATTTATTTATATTAATATAAATAAGAAAATAACCAAGTTCGGAGAACAACAAGGACCCGTCACAAGTTTTGGGCAAATGTGTTAAAAAGAAATAAAGCCAAACAACAGAACATTAAGACTTAGAGAAAAGATAATAATAAAGGCAATGAAATTTGTTTGCAGACAAATAAAATGTTTGTCAGTTTTACTTTGGGATTCGAAGAGCTGTTTACAGTCTCCTAGCAACACTCTTTTCAATTTTTCACACTACAGCTAATGAAAAAAAAAGAACCATTTACTACAGATTGTTCAATAAACATAACATGAACTCTTTAAACTTTGAATAATAATTGAACTTCCTTCCTTCCTTCTTTCCGTTCTCCTTCACTCACTCACTCACTCACTCCCTTCCTTCCGCTCCCTCCCTCTTTCTCTCTCCTCCCTCCCTTCCCTCCCTTCCATCTACCATCCATCCTTCCTCCCTCCCTCTCTCTCTGCCTCCATGCTTCCCTCCTTCCCTCCCTCCCTCCCTCTCTTTCCCTCTTTCTCCCTCCTCCCTCCCTTCCCTGCCTCCCTCCCCTTCCCTCCCTTCCACCTACCATTCATCCTTCCTCCCTCCCTCCCTCCTTCCCTTCCTCTCTCTCTCCCTGCCTCCATGCTTCCCTCCTTCCCTCCCTCCCTCCCTCCCTCTTCCTCCCACTTTCTCCCTCTTCTCTCCCTTCCCTGCCTCCCTCCCTTCCCTTCCCTTCCTCCCACCTACCATCCATCCATCCATCCATCCATCCATCCTCCCCCTCTCTCTCTCTCCCTCCCCTTCCCTCCCTTCTACCTATCCATCCTTTCTCCCTCCCTCTCTTCCTATCTCCATGCTTCCCTCCCTTCCTTCCTTCCCTCCCTCCCTTCCTCTCCCTCCCTCCTCCCTCCCCTCCCTTCCATCTATCATCCATCCTTCCTCCCTCCCTCCTTCTCTCCCTCCCTCCCCTCCCCTCCTTTCCACCTACCATCCATCCTCCCTTCCTCCCTCCCTCACTCTCCCTCCCTTCCTCTCTCCCTGCCTCCATGCTTCCCTCCTTCCTCCCTTCCCTCCCTCTTTCTCTTTCTTTCTTCCTTCCTTTTCCTCTCCCTCCCTCTTTCTCTCTCCTCCCTCCCTCCCATTCCCTCCCACCTACCATCCACTCTTCCTTCCTCCCTCCCTCCTTCCCTTCCTCTCTCTTTCCCTGCCTCCCTGCTTCCCTCCTTCCTTCCTTCCTTCCCTTCCTCTCTCCCTTCCTCTCCCTCCTTCTTTCTCCCTCCTCCCTCCCTTTTCTCCTTCCCTCCCTTCCTCTCCCTCCCTCTTCCTCTCTCCTCCTTCCCCTTCCCTCCCTCCCTGACTTCCTCTCTCCCTGCCTACCTGCTTCCCTCCCTCCCTCCTTCCTTCCCTCCCTCCCTCCCTCCCTCCCTCTTTTCCTCCCTCCCTCCCTCCAGTTATTGCTTTATTGCAGGGGAAAAAAATAAAATTAGATAAATTCTGATGCATCTTTGTGAGTGGGGGTGTTTGTAGCTCTAAAGACAAAGTTCAACCATTAAAAGGAGTAAACATTTAGTTAGTCTAGACTGGTGCAGTGATTCTCTGAGTGAATTTGAAACACATTTTTTTTTCTCTTTGGCAGAAAACTAGGTTTCTAAATAAATATGTTTTTCACAAAAGAGTGTCAATGGGTGCAACTTAAATATGTTTGTTAATGTCTTAGCAACAATGAAAACATGAAACACAACACTCAATTTAGAGAAGAATAAATTCTCCCTTGAGAAATCTTCTCCCCCTCTCTTTCCATTAATATTTTGCTTTAAAAGGAAGAAACAGGTTTAGTTTCTTTCATGTGCTTTGTGTGTGTGTGTGTGTGTGAGAGAGAGAGGGGGGGGGCAGACAGACAGACAGACAGAGCAGGAAAAGGAAGGAAGGAAATACATGGAGGGAGGGAGGGAGGGAGAAAATGGGGGAAGGGGAAGGAAGGAAAGAAGGAAATTGAGGGAGGAAGGGAGGGAAGGGGAGGGAAAGAGGCAGGAAGAAAGAAGGAAATGGAGAGAGAGAGGAAAGGAAGGAAGGAAAGGGAGGGAGGGAAAGGAAAGAAAAGGGAGGGAAGAAATGGGGGGAGCGAAGGAGGAGGGAGGAAGGAAGGGAGGGGAGGGAGGAAAGGGAGGGAGAGAAGGAGAGAAGGGAGGAGAGAGAGGAAATGAAGGAGGGAGAGAAGGAAGGAGGGAGGAAAGAAGGAAATGAAGTGAGGGAGGGAGGAAATGGGGAGGGAGGAGAAGGAAGGAAAGAAGGCAGGAAGGGAATGGAAGGAGGGAGGGAGGAAGGGAGGGAGGAGGAAGGAAGGAAGGAAGAAATGAAGGAAGAAATAGGGAGTGAGAAGATGGGGAGTGAGAAGAAAGGAAGGAAGGAAGGAAATGGAGTAAGGGAAGGAAGGGGAAGAAAGGAAGGAAATGGTGGGAGGGAGGAAATGGGGAAGTGAAGGATGAGAAAGGAAGAGAGGGAGGGAGCGAGGGAGGGAGGAAGGAAAGGAAAAAAGAAAGAATTAAACAAGGAAGGAAGGAAGGAAGGAAGGAAGGAAGGAAGGAAGGAAGGAAGGAAGGAAGGAAGGAAGGAAGGAAGGGAGAGGCAGATCCCCTTCCAGAAAGGAGTGAAAAAATGGCTCTACTTCCTTGCTTGGGGACCACAGAGGAATACACAACCATGAGGCTGGTTAGTGTCCTTCACCTTTTAATTTTTAACAATGCTTTAACCAAAGTTACCTCCTTTAAATTTTTAACTGTTATATATTGCTTCTACATTTTAATATTTTATGGTACACCACCCAAGAGGAAGGTATGAGGGAGATGTTCAAAATGGTAATGAATAAAAAATAAAAATAAACCTTGGCAATCTTTTCTGAAAACAAACAAGCAAGCAAGAAGAAAACAGACAAAACTTTCCTGGCCATGGAGTTGAACAAGGACAAAAAGATTAAACCAAACCTATAAAAATCAAAGATATAATTTTTTTTGTTTGTTTCTTTGCTTGCTTTATTGCTCCCTTGCTCCTTCCCTCTCTCCATTCCCTCCTTTTTTCCTTCCTTCGTCCCTCACCCTCCATTTCCTTCCTTCTTTCCATCCATCCAACCATCCATCCTTCCATCTTTCTTCAATCTTTCTTTCTTCTTTCCTTCCATCCATCTTCCATCCATCATTCTTTTCTTCCATCCATTTACCTTTCTTCCTCCCTCTCTCTTTCCCTCCATGTCCTTCTTTCCATCCATCCATCCATCCATCCATCTTCCTTCAATCTTTCTTTCTTCCTTTCTTCCATTCATCTTCCCTCCTTCCTCCCTCTCTCCCTCATTTCCTCCCTTCCTTCTTTCCATCCATCCATTCATCCATCCATCTTCCTTCAATTTTCTTCCTTCCTTCCTTCCTTCCATCCATCCATCATTCCTTTCTTTCATTCATCATACCTTTCTTCCTCCCTCCCTCCCTTTCCTTCCTTCTTTCCAACCATTTTCCATCCATCATTCCTTTCTTCTATCCACCTTCCTCCCTCCCTCCCTCCCTTGTTTCATGATGGGTATAAATAATGTAGGATTTCCTGCTTGAGCAATGGGGTGGACTAGAAGATCTCCAAGGTCCCTTCCAACTCTGTTAATGTGTTATTCTGGTTTGGGTCAGTTGCTCTACTGAGCAAATACTCATAAGGTGTTTCTTCTTCTTCTTCTTCTTTTATTTTTCTTTTCTTTTCTTTCTTTTTTTGTCTTTTTAATCAGTCAGACCTTATGATCTGCCAACGAGGAAATGTATGCTAATCTACCCTTTTAAAAACAAGCATGAACTCCATTACACTTTAAAAGCTAATCGACTGGGCATAGAAATCAACTTACTGTGAACCATAACTTCTTACATTTTGAATTTCTAGTCCATATGGAAGGAAGATGTTTCAAGTATTGGGACCCATTGTTGGAAGTCTCGGGAGGGGGAGAGGGATGAGACATTCATTGGAGGAAGATTTATGATGATGAAGAAGACCATTTCCTGACATTAGGTTGCTCCTTGCAAGATCTGAACATTGAATAGGGAAGTTGAGATCCAAACTCTGCTAAAAATGTGCTTGATGTAAATTTTCCTTTTCACTTAATGGATGCCAGTTGCTGAATTAGAATAATAGAATAACAGACTAAGAGTAGAGTAGAGTAGAGTAGAGTAGAATAGAATAGAATAGAATAGAATAGAATAGAATAGAATAGAATAGAATAGAATAGAATAGAATAGAATAGAATAGAATAGAATAGAATAGAATAGAACAAAAGGAAGGGACCTTGGAGGTCTTCTAGTCCAACCCCCTGCTTAGGCAGGAAGCCATGTACAATTTCAGAGAAACTGTTATCCAATCTCTTCTTAAAAACTTCCAGTGTTGGAGCATTCACAATTTCTGGAGGCAAGTTGTTCTACTGATTAATTGTTCTAACTGTCAGGAAATTTCTCCTTAGTTCTAGGTTGCTTCTCTCCTTGTTTAATTTCCACCCATTGCTTCTTGTCCTACCTTCAGGTGCTTTGGAGAATAGCTTGACTCCCTCTTCTTTGTGGAAGCCCCTGAGATATTGGTAGACTGCTATCATGTCTCCCCTAGTCCTTCTTTTCATTAAAGTAGACATACCCAGTTCCTGCAACCATTCTTCATATGTTTTAACCTCCAGTCCCCTCATCATCTTTGTTGCTCTTCTCTGCACTCTTTCTAGAGTCTCAACATCTTTTTTTATATCATGGCAACGGTGAAATTCGGCTGGATCTATCCGGCTCATGCAAACTGGTAGCACTGGCGGTGGGAGGCTCTGCCCACCCACTGGGACATCATTATGTCCCATTTTTGACCCTGTGTGCATGCGCAGAAGAGGCGTGCCCGCTCTCACTGCCAAACCGGTAGTGAAGGTAAGTGCATTTCACCACTGCATTATGGCGACCAAAACTGGATGCAGTATTCCAAGTATGGCCTTACCAAGGCATTATAAAGTGGGTATTAACCCTTCGCGTGTTCTTGATTCTATCCCTCTGTTAATGCAGCCTAGAACTGTGTTGGCTTTTTTGGCTGCTGCTGCACATGGCTGGCTCATCTTTAAGCGATTGTCCACTAGGACTCCAAGATCCCTCTCACAGTTACGATTATTAAACCAGGTACCACTTATACTATACCTGTGCATTTGGGGGGTTTTTTGCCTAAATGTAGAACTTTCGAGGTCTCCTAGACCCTGCTCAGACAGGAAACTCTGTAATAAGAAATAGGGAAGCCGAGCAGAGATGTGTGTCATCAGGTTCTGACCAGTTCTGGAGAACCGGTAGCAGAAATTTTGAATAGTTCGGAGAACCAGTAGTAAAAATTCTGACTGGCCCCGCCTCCATCTATTCTCTGCCTCCCAAGTCCCAGCTGATCAGGAGGAAGTGAAGATTTTACAGTATCCTTCCCCTGCCATGCCCACCAAGCCACGCCCACCAAGCCATGCCACGCCCACCAAGCCACACCCACAGAACTGGTAGAAAAAAAAATTTGAAACCCACCACTGAAGCCGAGATTCAAAATGTGCCAAAACTTTGCTTGGTGCAAATTGTTCTTTTTCCTTAATGGATGCGAGTTGCAGAATTGAGTTTCGGGGGCTGAATTGGAAACACCGAATGCGCTGCTGTCCTTCGTTGAGGATCAAGATGAGCAAATGTGGAAGATCCTCCGCTGCTATTCCCTTCCAGCCAATTGGATTCGTGCCAGCCCCTTTCCACACACCTATTTTAGTAGTGCAATTGCGTGTGCAATGATGGGAGGCCGTGGCCGCAGAGTATGTAATTGGGTGTGCAAATGTCTCATTATTGGCCTTTCTGTGTGCAATTAACCAATTTGCCGATAGGGTCACCAAAGCTTTGCTGCTAAATTAGACGGGCATCTGCACAGACAAATGAGAGGCATGTAATTGTGCAGACCAAACAAAATCAGACAGATTATTTTGGGAAAGGTGGGTTTGGTTGCGATTTTGTGGGATGTTACTCAGAAGAAAACCAGCAAAATGGAAAGAGATATTTCCATCCTGCTTGCTTGCTTGTTTTCTTTCTTTCTTTCTTTCTTTCTTTCTTTCTTTCTTTCTTTCTTTCTTTCTTTCTTTCTTTCTTTCTTCTTCTTCCTTCCTTCCTTCCTTCCTTTCTTTCTTTCTCTATTTCTCTCTCTCTCTCCTCTCTCCCTCCCCTCTCCTTCCTCCTTCCCTCCAATTTCCTTCCTTCCTTTATTTCTTTTCTCCCTTCCTCCCTCCCTCCCCTCCCTCCTCCCTCTCTCCCTTCCCTCCCTTCCCCTTCCTTCCTTCCTTCCTTCCTTTCCTTCCTCCCTCCATCTCCTTCCTTCCTCCTTCCTTCCACCCTTCCTTCCCTTCCTTTCCTCCCTCCCTCCATCTCCTTCCTTCGTCCTTCCTTCCCCCCCTCCTTCCTTCCTTCGTCCTTCCTTCCCCACTTCCTTCCTTCCCTCCTTCTTTCCTTCCTTGGTTTCTGAAGCAATTTTTGCATCCTTCTTCGACCCGTCCATGCTACCATCCAATCTACATTTCTTTTGCTTCTGTAGGAAAATGTCATGTGGAACTGTGCCTAATGCATTAGACAATTCAACAATGACTTTTGTCTCCTGCTCTTTCTTTTCTTTTTCTCTTTTTTCATTTTTTAAATTATTTTAGAAGAAATGAAAATGCCTTGGCACTTGTTATCTTTCAGCAGGAAAAAAAGGGAAAGGAAAAAAAAAAAACCTTTCTAGGAAAATGTCACTATTTGCAATTAAAATTTGGAATTGTTGGTCAGAGCCAGTTTGGTCTAAATGAACTTGTACCTGGGCAAATGGGATCGAATTTCTCATGAACCCCTAGCAGACCTATCATGGATCCTACGAAAATATGATTAAGAATTGGAATTGTTTAATAGACCAATAAATAAACAAGCCGTGTTTCCTTCCTTCCATCTCTCTCTCATCTATTATCTCTAGTGTCTCTCTCTCTCCCTCCCTTCCTGCTCCTCTCATCTCTATTATGAAGAACGGTTGCAGGAACTGGGCATGGCTAGTCTAGTGAAGAGAAGGACCAGGGGAGACATGATAACAGTCTTCCAATACTTGAGGGGCTGCCACAGAGGAAGGGGTCAAGCTATTTTCCAAGGCACCTGAAGGCCAGACAAGGAATAATGGATGGAGACTGACCAAGGAGAGATTCAACCCAGAAATGAGGAGACATTTCCTGACAGTGAGAACAATCAACCCATGGAAGTTGCCTTCAGAAGTTGTGGGAGCTTCATTACTGGAGGCTTTCAAGAAGAGATTGGACTGCCATTTTCAGAAATGGTGTAGAGTCTCCTACTTGGGGGGGGGGTTTGGACTGGATGACCTCCAAGGTCCCTTTCGACTCTTTTAATCTAATTTAATCTCCCCCCCTCCCTCCCTCTGTCATCTATCTATTATCCCTCTCTCCTCCTCCCTTCCTCCCTCTCTCATCTATTCTCTCTCTCCCCCTCCGTTCCTCCCTCTCTTATCTATCTATTATTTCTCCCTCTCTCTCTCTTTCCCTCCTTCCCTCTGCCCTCCCTCCCCCCTCTCTCTTTGATAAAGCAAAGGAGGGAGGAATGAGAAGCAAACATAGAAAAGAAAAACATTGTTAATAGAATATCTGAAACTTTCCTTATGTTCTTAGAGGTCAGGATGTCTGGTTTGTTGAGAAATATACTGTAGGAGAAAAACCGGCAGAGTCTGGAGGCAGAGTCAAGAGAGGAGATCAGCCTGGGGTCATTACATTCCCACAAATGGTCTAAAATCCAATCCCAGTTGAATTCGGTTGACTCTTGTCTAGTGCCAATTTAATGCCGACTGTTTGTTGACTACATTCTTGAGTAGGGGCAAGAACAATAAATCAGCTTAACTGGAACTTAAGGTGTGGTTCTGATTCTTCTTACCTGACATATACACTCAAACACCATCGGTATAAACTTGAAATAGATCCTGTAAATCCTCTTCGTTCAAGATGAACCAAAGTTGACAGGATAGCAGTATTCCAGTATTTGAGGAATTGCCGGAAAGAAGAGGGGTCAAGATATTCTCCAAACCACCAGAAGACAAGACAAGAAACCATGGATGGAAACTAACCAAGGAGAGAAGAAACCTGGAATTAAGGAGAAAGGGTGAGGACAATTAACCAGTGGAAGGACTTGCCTCCAGAAGTTGTTGGTGCTTCATCACTGGAGGTTTTTAAGAAGAAATAAGACAACCACTTGTCTGAAATTGTATAGGGTCTCCTGTTTGAGCAGGGGGTTGGACTAGTAGACCCCCATGAGGAGGACCAAACTTTGGACTAGGTGTCTTTCAGTTCCTCTTAAGACCATATATGTCTAAATGTACCACCCAGATGATGTATACGTAATTTAGAGTATAAGAATATGCTTCTGTAAACCCTTCGGGGTTCAAACAATTTGCTGTGATATTGCTGTTTGAACCTATGCATAATAAAATCTTTCCTGCATTGAAGAGCTTGGCCTAGTCCTGTCTTTCCTACAGCACCCAAGATCCTGTTCATCTCTATTCCGATTGATTGAAAGTTATGGGTCCTACCTGTTTATAACTCAGAAATACCTAGGTTCAATGGAGGTTCATTACATTTCTATGTTTTATTGCACTGCTTTAAAGATATTGTAAGCTGCAGAGGTGCTCCTTGACTGTAGCAGGAAGAAATCCAATAAATGGATAAATAAATGCAAGATTCAGCAATTGGAACTATTTCTGCATCTTGTAACCCCTTGCTTTCAATGGAGGGAGATGAACTGCCCTTAACTCTGACAACAAAACCATTGGATGTTTCTTTGTCTGGGATTGCACCATTCTGTATTTCATGCAAATCACTTGAAAGGCCTTGTAGCTGCATTGAAATAGCCATGCTAAGGTCGCTTAGTTATAATTAATAGAACAATTAATCAATGGAACCACTTGCCACCAGAAGTTGCAGCTGCTCCATCATTGGAGGATTTGAAGAAGAGATTGGACAGCGATTTGTCTGGAAAGGTATAGGGTCTCCTACTTGAGCAAGGCGTTGGATTAGAAGACTTCCAAGCTCCTTCTCAACTCTATTGTTAATCTGTTAATTCCCCCACCCACCCATTTATATGGGGTCCCCTCCAGAGGACATATCTGTGGTCCCCCTAGCCAACTTGCTCAGACTGAAGAAGCTATTCGAATAACAGCAATAGCACTTACTGTAGACTTATATACCACTTCACAGTGTTTTACAGCCCTCTCTAAGTGATTTGCAGAGTCAGCATCTTGACCCTAAAAAATCTGGGTCCTCCTTTTACTGACCTTGGAAAGATGAGCCGGCCAGGATCGAACTCCTGGCAGTGGGCAGAGTTTGCCTGTCATATGCCATCTAATCACTATGCCACCATTTGCACTCAGAAAAGCAAAATTGAGGAGTAGTGCTGTAATTTTTATTTACAGGAAAATTTCATGGGGATGGCCAAAAAAAAAAAAAAAAAAAAAGGAACTGGGTATGTCTAGTTTAATCAAAAGTAGGACTAGGGGAGACATGATAGCAGTGTTCCAATATCTCAGGGGTTGCCACAAAGAAGAGGGAGTCAAGCTATTCTCCAAAGCACCTGAGGACAGGACAAAAAGCAACATATGGAAACTAATAAAGGAGAGATTCAACTTAGAACTAAGGAGAAATGTCCTGACAATGAGAACAATTAATCAGTGGAACAACTTGCCTCCTGAAGTTGTGGATGCTCCAACACTGGAGGTTTTTAAGAAGAAATTGGGACAACCATTTGTCTGAAGTGGTGTAGGGTGTCCTGCCTAAGCAGGGGGTTGGACCAGAAAACCTCCAAGGTCCCTTCCAACTCTGTTATTCTCTTCTCTTCTCTTCTCTTCTCTTCTCTTCTCTTCTCTTCTCTTCTCTTCTCTTCTCTTCTCTTCTCTTCTCTTCTCTTCTCTTCTCTTCTCTTCTCTTCTCTTCTCTTCTCTTCTCCTTCTCTTCTCTTCTCCTCTCCTCTCCTCTCCTCTCCTCTCCTCTCCTCTCCTCTTCTCTTCTAAAATAAAACAAAACAAAACAAAAATAAAATTAGAAAAAAACTAGGTTTATTTGTATACTTTCTAGCAAAACACAAAAAAACAGAGACAATCCTGCTGCAACACGATTCTGTTTCCTAAAATATTAGCTAACATTTGATGGTCAGTGGATGACATCTACAAAGTATAACCAAACCAATCTATTTCCATCTATATAGTTTTGCATGTGGTCTCCAGTTCCGTATTTCATCTGCAGACTAAAAAAAATAAACAGAATGTTTTTTTTTTTAAAATCATAGAACATTTGCATTTAACTAAGCATTTATTTATTTTTTTTCAAAATGTACTTTCTCTCGAAAGGCATAATTCTAAACCTCTTTTTTTTTTTTTTTTTTGGTCTCCAAACATGCATTTTTAATAGATGTTGATGCTTTCTTCCCCGCTGAGTATTAAGTCAGAACTTGCAGAAAAATAGCAAAGCTGCCGGATAACTGAGTTTTCAACCAGCCTATTAGTTTAGGAGGTGAAGAGGTGGGTCTGATCACATTGGAATCTGCAAAAATTGAATCCTTCTGTCTCCCTAAAGGGTGAAGAGTCGCCATCCTTTCCTAACTTTGATTTCCACATTTTCCTCTCCCATCACATCCATCTCATCTCCTACTATGATCGTGAAAGAATATAAACTATTTAATTTATGGAGAAAGATATAGAGAAGGAGAATGGATTTTTTTTTAAAATGCATATTTTAAATTTACCAAGCTACCCATACTGCCATTTTTTTTCTTGTTGTTGTTAAAATCAGGACTAACTAAATCTAGAACAGACTCAGATTTAATAATCATAATTTCAACTTCAACTTCAAATCTTTATTGTCAGTGCATAACATATGTACAATGAGATTGGTTGAGCTCCCTCAGTGCACCACTACTCCCAACACAATACAACTCACAGTGAAGACAGAAAACCCCTAACCCAATAAATCATATTAACAACCCCCAGTCCTATGGCACCAGTGTGAACAAGTTACACATTGCACCGGCCCTGCAAGTCCATCATATTACATAGTTATGTATTATTTTGCATTCAGGAGTCTGACCGCCCACAGATTCTTCTCCTTCTCCTTCTCCTTCTCCTTCTCCTCCTTTTTCTTTTCCTCCCCTCCCCCTTCTCCTCCTCCCAAAAATAATAAAATGTAATATAATAATATAATATAATATAATATAATATAATATAATATAATATAATATAATATAATATAATATAATATAATATAATATAATATAATATAATATAATATAATATAATATAATATAATATAATATAATATAATATAATATAATATTTATTTATTTATTTATTTATTTATTTATTTATTTATTTATTTATTTATTTATTTATTTATTCGAATTTCTATACCGCCCTTCTCCTTTCGGACTCAGGGCGGTGAACAGCCAGATAAAAAACATCTATACAAACATCACAGTTAAAAAATAAAATTAAAATAATTTATAAATTTGGCCCATAATTTAAAAGTTGTCAATTAAAATAAATAACCCTAAAATCAGGACAGACCAGCTAACTGAAAAAAATAAGTTTTTAGGGCCCGACGAAAAATCCGGAGGTCGGAGATCACTCGTATCTCTGGGGGTAGATTGTTCCATAGGGTAGGTGCCACCACAGAGAATATATAATATAATAATATAATATAATATAATATAATATAATATAATATAATATAATATAATATAATAATAATAATAATAATATAATAATATAATATAATATAATAATATAATATAATATAATATAATATAATATAATATAATATAATAATATAATATAATATAATATAATATAATATAATATAATATAATATAATATAATATAATAATATAGTAATATAGTAATGCAATGCAATGCAATGCAATACAATACAATACAATACAATACAATACAATATCCAATTATTGGAGTACAGTCCTTTGCACCTCAGTTATAAAAAAAAATACCAACTAGTACAGTTTACCTTTAATGCGGTACTTTTATTGAATTATTTTTGTTGTTTTCAGATATACCTTCCATCTCCGTAATAAGGATTCATTCATTTATTATCAACATCCGCAGACCTAAAAGAGCTGCAAAGCTTCAATCAAAAAGTGGCATATATTGTTTTACACAATATACATACATGCACCCTTAGGAACTGTCTTGAATTGTATTAACATTTTCTTATCCCGCTGAGGGGGAGAAAAAAGGCAAACATTTAAAAATTTCAGCAGAAGCGCTGGATTGAGCTAGTGCTGAGGGGAAAAGAAATAGTTTGGGTTGTCAAAATCCATGTTGGATCATAATTAAGGGATTAGTAATTAGTGTAATTGTCAACTTGAGGGTTTTGATAGAAGAGAATATTTGTAGCTCAGGGTTGAACTGTGGAGTCCTTCACGCTCTCTGAGCTTAGTGGTTTTCTTGCAGGCGTTTCATTAGCCAACTGGGTAATATCATCAGTGCGCTGAGGGAGCATCAACGACCCCGCAGCCTGAGGATTAACAGCCACTTCTAATGGAGACCTCCATTTCCTGAAGGCATCTGCGGGATAATCCTCCATTTCACCCCTCACTTTATCCCTTGATTGTGAAATTCATTCAGATAGGGTTGGTGGATGGATGGATGCAGTGGTGGGATTCAACCGGTTCACACCACTTTGGCCGAACCAGTTATTAAATTGATGGCTGGCCCTGCCCCACCCCTTCCATAAGTCCCCACACAGCCCATTTTGGCTCCCAGGTAACTAGGCCCAAAATGAGGAGGGGGGGAGGTGGCACAGCCCCCCCATGGCCCATTTTTGCTCCCAGGAGGCTGCAGGGAGGCCTACTAGGCCCAAAACGGGGTGGGGGGGTACAGTGAGCCCCCTTCCCGTGACCCATTGCTCCCAAGGGGCTGCAGGGAGGCCTACTAGTCTCAAAATGGGGCACGGGGGAGTGTGGGGGGCATTTTTGCTCCCGGGGGGGTGCAGAAGGCTGAGTGCTGCCACACAACCCCTGGCCATGCCCACCATGGTGATGCCCACCCAGCCAGTCATTGGGCCAGAGAACAGGTTTTTAAATTATTTGAATCCCACCACTGGATGGATGGATGGATGGATGGATGGATGGACGGATGGACAAATGGATGGACTGATGGATTGATGGATTAGATACCAGGAAGTCTGTGTCCTCTCTTAACAACTGTATGGATACATTATATCCAGGATGATCTGTACTCAACCTGGTCCTTCAGGACTTCTAATGGTGTCCTCATCGCCACAGTGACTAAGTCCATTCACTTTGCTGCTGCTTATCCTCTTCTTCTCCCACTTTCCACTTTTCCTAGCATCAGAGCTCTCTCTAGAGAACCAAGTCTTTGCATAATACATCAAAATCTATTTCTATTAGGGAAAAAAAAAAGTCTGTATAATTCAGAAAAGTTTAGGGGACAAAACTTTAGAAATAAGGTAGTCTTTCAATAAACAATGTGGACTCTTGGTCTTTTTTTAATTGGATGTGGCATCACATGTCATACTTATCTTTCTACCCAGCATTTCATATTCTAACAACGGTTCTGTTTCCAACAGAAATCATATGACTCACCCCAATTATTTAAAGATGCCAAAAAAAAAAAAAAAAGTAATGTTAAGTCCTTAAAAGATAGGAAGTAGGTGCTTCCAAATGACATGTGCAATTTTTAAAGTTCTTATTTGGGACGGAAGAAAATCTTCATTTTCTAGAAAACCAAAAGTGAATGACACCCAAATCAATGACAAGGAAATGAAGCCCTTATACTCTGAATGTCATCCGTTTCCTCTATATTTTATAATTTGGTTGATGCTTTTCCTTTCTGTCTGTCTGTCTGATTCTCCACCAATCTTATGAATCTTATTTCTCTCGAGTTCTTTGTCACATCCCAGTGTGGGAAGAAATATTCATCTGGTTCAGTTCCAAGCCAGGAGAAAGAGACTGAAAACATGGAGGCTGATTGAAAAGATAGTTTAATGATGAAGCAGGAGCACCAAACATGTGTGATTCTGGGTAGCTGACTACATGGAGTGGAGAGTGAGGGATTTTTTTTTTTTTGAAAAAGTTTTATTTTAGATTAAAAATAAAATAAAAAAAAATAAAAAAAACCACAACAATAACATAAAAATATCATCCTTACAAACAATTATAGACAGCATCTCAATTGGTTAAAATCATTTCGTGCTTACAATTCTCCAAATCTCCTCATATAACAATTATTCTTTACTTAAACTAAAAATACATATTTAAACATTTCATATATGCTATCCCATCTCCATACTTTTTTATCAAACCATTGATAAAATATCTCCCATATCAGACAGTATTGTTTATCTTCCTGTTCTCTTATTTCAAATGTCAATCTACTCATTTCAGCACAGTCCAACATTTTCATAATAATTTCTTCATCGGTAATTACCTTCTCTCCTTTCCAGTTTTTGGCAAATACAATTCTGGCTGCTGTTAAAATGTTCACAATTAAATATTGTAATTCTTTATTAAATGTCTCTGGTAAAATTCCTAGTAAAAATATTTCTGGTTTAAAGTCAATATGTCTCTTTGTCATTTTTTCTAACCATGTATGTATTTCAGTCCAAAATCTCCTTGCTTCCACGCATGTCCACCACATATGGTAATATGATCCTGGAGTTTGATGACACGAGAGTGAGGGATTTTTGTACCTTCTTTAAGCTTTGCACTTGAGCTTCCTGTTCCTGTGCAAGAACATGTATTCTATTGGCTGTTGTCAGAATCCCATGGGGACATGTAGGGGTTATGTAGGGGTCATAGCTGGCTCTATAGGCAAAGTACAAATCCTAGGTATTTGTCTGAGCTCAGTTTGGTTGAAGTTTCTGAGGTGATGCAGTGAAGGGGCTATGGTTAGGCAATAAAAACAGAAGTTAGAAATGCAGGGACATAAAAAGGATAAATGTTAAAATGGAAATTTGATAAAATAGACAAGCTAAATATTATTGTTTATCATAGTATCAATGTTATTGTGGTGAATGTTATTGTAAGCATTTCGATTACGATTGCCTAAAAACAACTGTACCCAGACAACTCACTGTTTATTTGATTGAAATGGAATTTGTACATGTTATTTAAATAAAGTAAATAAAGCATGTAAAGTAATAAAGAAAAAAAGAAGAGTCTAAAACATGGAAGAAATAAAAGCAATATCAATAAATGTAAATGGATTGAATGCGGCGATAAAAAGAAACAGAACTTTGAATAAATTAAATAGTTTGAAGATGGATATTATATGTTTACAGGAAGTACATATTAGAAAACAACATATAAAATTACTAGAATACCCAAAATTAGGAGTCTTATTTACCTCATTGATTATAACAAAGCAAAAAGAGGAGTAGCTCTATATATTAAAGAAAAAATAGAACCTAAATTACTCTTTGGAGATGAAGAAGGAAGGATTCTGATGGTGGAAATAAGAATGAATAATAAACAAATACTCTTGATAGCGGTATATGCACCAAACGAAAAACAAGAAGAATTTTATGGGAGATTACACAGGAAAATTTTAGAATAGGACTATGAATACATATGTATAATGGGTGATTTTAATGCAGTAATAGATGGGGATTTGGACTATAAAACAGTGAAGACAAGATCCCTTTATTATTCTGTTACTAATCAAGGAGAGAAGCAACCTAGAACTAAGGAGGAATTTCCTGACAGTGAGAACAATTAACCAGTGGAACATCTTGCCTTCAGAAGTTAGAGAGAAGTTCCCCAAGGATGGGCTCCAGCACAAGTCCAAAAGCTCAGAAGATTAAACCTCTGGTCCCAGAGACCAACCCAGATTGGATTGTGCAAACCAGGATATTCCTATAAAAGTTATCAGTCAAGACAAAAGGATCCTAAGAGGTATCTGGTTGCTGGATCTTGAAAACCCCACACAAGGTGTGACATTGCCTCTTAGAGAAGAATGCAGCACAGTTATTATTTACTACAATGTCCTACCTGTCAATGACTACTTCAACTTCATCCATAACAACACACAAGCACACAATAGATACAAACGTAAGGTAAACCGCTCCAAACTCAATTGCAGAAAATATGACTTCAGCAATAGAGTGGTCAATGCCTGGAATGCACTACCTGACTCTGTGGTTTCATCCCCAAACACCCAAAACTTTAATCTTAAAACTGTCTATTGTTGATCTCATCCCATTCCTAAGAGGTCTGTAAAGGGTGTGCATAAGTGCAACAATGTGCCAACCGTTCCTGTCCTAATGTCCACATTTATTCATATCCATTTTATTTTATTTTATTTTATTTTATTTTATTTTATTTCGAATTTATATACCACACCTTCTCCCGAGGGACTCAGGGCGGTGTACAGCCAGATAAAAACATACAATACAAACATTAAAAACAATTAAAAGGATATATATTAATCTGGCCCCAATTTAAAATAACAAACCAATTAAAAATATTTTAAAAATATGTTAAAATATGTTAATAATTTCATGTATTCATAATCATGTTTATACTTATATTGGTTATCTTATATATGCTTGACAAAATGTATAAATAAAATAAAATAAATAAAATAAATAAACAGTTTTTTTGGGGGAAACATCATGGCTTTGTCTATAAATTAAAGGAAAATAGTTCTCTAAGTTGGCCTTGTGTGCTACCAAATTGAAGCACCACTTTGTAACTTGCAAAATAATGTCTAAAACATCCGCTGTGTAATATAAAGGTAAACATCCCCAATAAAACTTGGAAGATAAAGCAATAAAATATCCGGAGTAGGTATAATTGTAACATTCATTACAAGTTACACACTTGAAAGCCATCAGTACTAACAATTAAAATCTACAGTTATACTTGAATACAGTCATTAATTAGCAATATTGAGGGTTGGATAAATGATCCTTCAGTAACACTAAAACAGCACGTTCAGAGATATATAGACGATGCCACTCCATTTCCACAAATTTAGAGTAGCTGAGTCTTTACCGTTTTTCAAAAGACCACCAGAGTTAAGGCTAATCTAACTAAGAGGAGAAGGAGGAGATCTCCCACCAAGGTAACCTGGTGACTTGGACTCTTGGTCAGCCAACTATGTCCGTGTGTGTGTCTTCTTCTTCTTCTTCTTCTTCTTCTTCTTCTTCTTCTTCTTCTTCTTCTTCTTCTTCTTCTTCTTCTTCTTCTTCTTCTCCTCCTCCTCCTCCTCCTCCTCCTCCTCCTCCTCCTCCTCCTCCTCCTCCTCCTCCTCCTTCGCTTTCTCCTCCTCCTCCTGCTCCTCCTCCTCTCCGCCTCCTTGTCAGAGGCAATTAGCCCTGTTACCTTCCTGGGGTAATTGCCTGGATCGTGGCATTTTCCTTGTGTATACTTTTGAAAAATAAAACCGGAATACATCTTCTAATTAAACTCATATTTATTGTAAATAAGAAAATAAAACATCTTGCTGACCTAAATAATTAAATTGTTACATTTTGGTAAAGTTCCTACTGACTACATCTCTGCAGCCGGACTTCTCTTGGCAAGAGAACAAAGAAAAATGTGTGAAGTAGAAAGAAAGGAATGCGGATATATGTAGTTAGCTTACTGATAACAAAATTGGCAAGCTACGGAAAGTCTGACAGTCCAGAAATATGAGCTCATCTGGTAAATACAAAAACGCAGTGACACTCCTCCTCCTCACTCCTCCCACTTTGTCCTCCCTCTTGTCCTACATGTGAAGAAGGTAGAAGAAGGGCAGGACAAGAAACAATGGATGGAAATTAATCAAGGAGAGAAGCAACCTGGAATTAAAGAGAAACTTCTTAACAGTGAGGACAATTAACCGGTGGAATTGCTTGCCTCCAGAAATTGTGGATGCTCCATTACTGGAGGTTTTTAAGAAAAAAAAAAACAGTGTTTATATGGGAAGATATAAAAATTGTGGAAAGGAAATTAGGTACCTGTTTATGTTTATGTTAAATGTAAATAAAATATTTAGGTTAAGAGAATATATTACAATGGTATATATATGATATACTAGAAATATATGTATAAAAGATATATTAAGATAAGAAAGAGAAAATGTATAAATGTGGATTACTGATGCGAACATGTTGAAAAGAAGAAGAAGATGTAAATATCTGTTTTTGTTTTTGTTTTTGTTTTAAAAAACTGTTTAATAAAAATTATTGAAAAAAAAAAGAAAAGAAAAATAGGGACCACCTTTGATGGGAAGGTAACAGCGTTCTGTGCACCTTTGGCATTTAGTCATGCTGGCCACATGACCACAGAGACGTCTTCGGACAACGCTGGCTCTTTGGTTTTGAAATGGAGATGAGCACCGCCCCCTAGAGTAAGGAACAACTAGCACAAATGTGCGAGGGGAACCTTTACCTTTACTTTAAACTGCTGAGCTCCATTATAAGTCTTGTGGAGTTTTCTTCCTTTTTGTTAGGAATTTCATTGCATCCCTTTTGATGTTTTTTAGCCTCTTTCTCCCCCCCCCCCTGCTCTGTTTATACATCTGACGGTATTGCATTATACATATTTTATCATGCACCTCCCAGAGTCACGCTGGAAGAGGTGGGTGGCCCTATAAATTTAACAAATAAATAAAATGAAATAATTTCTTCAGCAATCTTTCCCTAACCTCGCTATTGTGCATTTCGCTTGGGGGCTGGCACAGAAGGCATCCGAGAGAATACTTTCTTGATCCCTCTGTCTCACAAGGGCTGCTTAGAAAAACACATGATTTGTATTTCTGCCATTTTTATTGCCTTCTGCTTTTTTCCCCAGCCTCTTTTCGGAACTATAAGTCTGTCTTGCAAGAAATACAATGTAGATTTCTCTTACAAAGAAAGACTTAGGACCTGCAGCTGCAGTTGTGACCTCCAGCTATTGTGAGAAATAAATATGTTGCCTGCCGATTGTCAGTATTATCTACAAATAAACTTCCTTCCTTCCCTCCCTCCCTCCATCCTTCCACCCCTTCATCCAGTGGTGGGATTCAGCCAGTTCTCTTTGGATCAGGCAAACTGGTAGTGACTGTGGGAGGCTCCACCTACCCCCGGATGTAATGCACGAGCACTGAGCAAGCACAGAAGGCCGTGCATATGTGCAGAGTTGGCATGTATGAGCAAAGCAAGTGCACGTGTGTGCACACTCTCATTTGCGAACCGGTAAGGAAGGTAAGTGAATCTCACTTCTGCCTTCATCTGTCTTTCCTTTCCTCTTTCTTTTCCTTCCTTCCTTTCTTCTTCCCTCTCTCCATCCTTTCATCCCTTCATCCCTTCCATCTTCTCTTCCTTCTTCACTTTTTCTTTTCCTTTTTTCCTCCCTCCCTCCCTTCATCCTGTCTTCTCTTCCTTCACTTTTTCTTTTCTTTTTTCCTTCCTTCCTTCCTTCCTTCCTTCCTTCCTTCCTTCCTTCCTTCCTTCCTTCCTTCCTTCCTTCCTTCCTTCCTTCTTCCCTCTTTCCATCCTTTTATCACTTCATCCCTTCCATCTTTTCTTCCTTCTTCACTTTTTCTTTTCCTTTTTCCTTCCTTCCTTCCTTCCTTCCTTCCTTCCTTCCTTCCTTCCTTCCTTCCTCTTTCTTTCTTTCTTTCTTTCTTTCTTTCTTTCTTTTCTTTCTTTCTTTCTTTCTTTCTTATTGTTCAGAAACACACCAAAAAGAAGCAACAAGCAGAACTTTTTCAAACTCAGAATAGACCCAGAAGGATCTATTCTGGAGGTCATCTCATCCCACCCCCTGCTCAAGCAGGTGACCTTATACCACTTCAGACAAATGGCTGTCCAGTCTTCTCTTAAGTATTTAAGTCACTTCTTAAAAACCTCCAGTGAACTGAACCAATCAGGTCTATAAATTTGAATAGAAAATAGCTGGAAATTATTTGGAGCAACAGCAAAATGTCAAAAGGATTCCAAGTAACACCCCCAACGAAAGAAGATTCTGAGGCAACCAATTCCTCAAAGATCCATTTTATTGGAGATGTCATATTGGCACATCTGGGAAAACCCTAATCTCAAAGCTCCCACATTTTCCCCACCCAAAAGAAAAATCAAAGTCCCTTCCCCTGCACCCACATGTCCATCACATGGTCCAATCAATCCACTGTCCTAACTGGAGATGCCTCCCAGTCACGCCACTCCAGGTCCAGGCTAAACGTCCTTGACTCTCAGAGAAAAGAATGTTCTTATGGCTAAATAACTCTACCAACTCCATACAACCTCCCCTCCCACTTTCCCACAACACTAAGTGTGGCAGCCCTGAAGATCCAAAAAGAAAGATGGCCTCCAGGACTGACACACTTATACTTAAGATGCAGTATAAATTCTTATTTTAAGCCCGTAAGACTGATGCATGGCTTAACTGTGCTCTCCAACTTATTTTATTTCCAAGTTTGTTCTTCAGCTAAAGGTGAAATAAGGAGAAAGAGATGTTTTGATTTGCTCTGCACCACATGGACTTAATTCAAACACCCAGGAGAGAGTTAAGTTAATTTTTACTTATACGGTATGTGTACGTCTTGGGCCTTTATATACCTGCTTTAGAAAGAGACCTGAAATGAACCAGAAAATAATATGCTTAAAGCCAGAAACAGCTTAAAAGCTGCAACACGAAACCAGATCAGCCTGTATTATCAGCATCACGTTGATCAAATACCTGACACTCAGATTAGCACCAAAACGAAACATCTTGTGAACTGTTCTATCTAAGCAGGCAGGAAATTTAATGGGATGAGAAACTGGATTAGTTATTTCAAGAAATCCTCCTTTTCAATGGAGAGGCAACAAATCTCCACAGATGGGGAAGCCTTAAGTTGGGATCCCAAGTCAATTGATCTTGATCATCACATCACTCGAAAAAGAGGGACAGGCACTCAATTCTCTGTACCTACTGGGAGAGAGAGGTGGAAGTTAAAGTCAATGATCTGTGAAATCCCAATAGTGTTATTGATGCTTTGTGTTGTGGTGCTAAATAAAGTTGTTTAGAATACCTTGGATTCGATGAAGAACAAAACACAGAATAAAATAAACGCCAAATGCTCACAGGAAGCATTAATTACGAATTGGGTTCCAGGCATTGGGTATGTCTAGTTTAATGAAAAGAAGAACTAGGGGGTGATATGATGGCAGCTTTCCAATATCTAAGGGACTGCCACAAAGAAGAGGGGTCAGCCTATCTCCAAAGCATCTGAAAGCAGAACAAGAAGCAATGAATGGAAACAAATCAAGAAGAGAAGCAACCTAGAACTAAGGAGAAATTTCCTGACAGTGAGAACAGTTAATCAGTGGAACAGCTTCCCTCCAGAAGTCATGAATGCTCCATCACTGGAGGTTTTTAAGAAGAGATTGGACAACCATTTGTCTGAAATGGTGTAGGGTTTCCTACTTGAACAGAGGATTGGACCAGAAGACCGTCAAGGAGAATATTTGTAGCTCAGGATTGAAATGAGGGTCCTTGGTGCATTCTGAACTTGGTTGTTTTCTTGCAGTTGCTCCATTACCCAAACTAGGTCACATCATCAGTGCATTCATCATGGAATTGAAGACTAAATAGTTTGGATATGTGAAAGCAAGAATCACTGGAGACGTTATGATGCTTGGAAATAAGGAAAAGAACTGGAAATTTTCTGGTCAAAACAAAATACTTTCTCTTGGGAACCAAGGACATTCCTGCAGGTGCTCAGAAGGAGGGAACTGGAGTCACCTAGCAACTGGAGTGTGTCTTGATTGGACCATGTGACTGATTGTTTTGAGAAAGTGACAAACTTTTACTTTCAATTAGGTGAAAACTTCAGGAATGTTCAGGGTTGGTTTTTACCAGCCTGTGCCAATATGACATATTCAATAAACCTATTCTTTGAGGAAACTACCTGCCTCAGAGTTTTGTTTGCTATGGGTATGTTACTTGGAACCCTTCCAATATTTGAGGGGCTGCCACAAAGAAGAGGAGGGGTGTCAACCTGTTCTCCAAAGCAGCTGAAGACAAGACAAGAAACAATGAATGGAAAGTAATCAAGGAGGGAAGAACGCTAGAATTAAGGAGAAATTTCCTGACAGAACAATTAATCAGTGGAACAGCTTGCCTTCTGAAGCTGTGGGTGTCCCACCATTGGAGGCTTTTAAGAAGAGACTGGGCATCCACCTGTTTAAAATGGTATAGGGTCTCCTGCTTGAGAAGGGGATCGGACTAAAAAACCTCCAAGGTCCCTTCCAAATCTGATATTCTATGTTCTATAAAAGACACTGACAGAAGAGAAAATAGATAGACACCATTGCTTCTTGACTCAAGAAGGAGTCATTAGAAGTCAAAGAAGTAACTCTTGAAGGATAACCCTCACAAAATGACATCCATTGCATGTCCCAAAGATGCTGTTTTTCAAGAGGCAGCTGGGCTTTCTGGTTTTTCCTTGAAGAAGTTTCACTTCTCATCCAAGAAGCTTCTTCAGCTCTTGGATGAAGAAGCTTCTTGGTTGAGATGCAAAATGTCTTCAAAGAAAAACCAAGAAAGTTCAGTTGCCTCTTGAAAAAAAAGCACCTTTGAGACAACCATAAACTGGATGACTGAGAATCTCCATAGACATTCATCCATTGCATGATAATGACTTAGAAATGATTGAATGACTGAGCAACCATTTTCTATGATGTAAGCGTCCTCATTCAAAATACTGTCAGCGTTGCAACGCTGGCATAGAGAGAGCAGAGGAGAGCGAAAGATAAACTCTGAAACTTTTGCCTGCTAAATTCCTTTGAAGCCCAGTTGTCGTGGAAATGAGGGGAGGGGGCACATTCCTGGGAAATGACGAGGAAAAGAAGTCTGAAGAATGACTTGGAAGACAGCCAAAGAGAAGCAGAGACTTGGAGATTGGAAAGGGAGGGATTGGGAGGCAAAAGGTCAGTCTTGTCCGCGCGGAGTCATGATTGGTGGCTGAGCTCAATTAAAGGAAAGATTTCCTTAAAGATTGGCAGTTTGAAAAATTCATTTACTGCTGAGCACATTGTAAGCCGCCCTGAGTCTTCGGAGAAGGGTGGCATATAAATCAAATTAAAAAATTTTTTTTTTGAGATAGCACTGCAGTCTGACAAATACTGTGTTTCCCCTGAAAATAAGACCGGGTCTTATATTAATTTTTGCTCCAAAAGACGCATTGGGGCTTATTTTCAGGTTAGATCTTATTTTGGGGGAAATACATTACTAAATGCATCCATCTGGCTGACAAGCTTAACTGGGGCTTATTTTTGGGGGGTAGGGCTTATATTACGAGCATCCTGAAAAATCATGCTAGGACTTATTTTCTGGTTGGGCTTTATTTTCAGGGAAATCGGGTATATTACTACATAAATTGTAGAGACAATTTAAAGGTAGATGCACCTATCTGCTTTTAAACAATCCCCTGACATGTCATCTGAGAAATGAGAAACAATTGTTTGGGTTCATGGATTTTATTCTTTTTTTTTTTTCCTTGAAAAGATTTCTGTTTTTTATCAATTCTGCAATGAGCAGCATAACTTAAAATATATCCCACATGGTGAGAGTGTGATGCAGTTACAGTAAACAGATGCTAACCCTCTGTCTCCATTTTGTTGTGACTTCTCAAACGTTTTCAAGCAAATCCACTCCCTCTACCCTTCATCTCCTCTGCCCAAAATCTGTCAATTTTAATGAGTCAGGTCCATATTTTTTTTTCCCCCTCAGCCTTATCCAAAATAAGCCAAAGCAACCAACCAAACAAAAGCTGTGAAGAAGGTTGCCACTTAGTTTTAATTTCTCAACGGTTTCTAATGTCTTTTGATCGTAATTTCACTCCAAGTCTTTCCATCTGCTGCCACAGAGCTAATCTAAATGTAAATGAAAATAAATACCATTTCTGAAAAATAAAACAGAAGAAAATGCAGTCTTGAAAGAGTCAAAAATCTGGCACGCTCAGAAGCGTCATCGTAACTGTTGTTTTTCCAGATTCTTTGCTTAGTCTCTGCCTAGATTTCTACCAAAACTCTTAGCAAACAAACACAGAATACAGAATAATAGAGTTGGAAGGGACTGTAGAGATCTTCTAGTCCAACCCCCTGTTCAAGCAGGAGACCCTATACCATTCCAGACAAGTGGTTGTCCAGTCTCTACTTAAAAACCTCCAGTGATGGAGCAGCCACAACTTCTGAAGGCAACTTCTGTTCCCCTGATGAATTGTTCTCAGTGTCAAGAAATTTCTCCTTAGTTCTAGATTGTTTGTTTCCTTGAATAGTTTCCATCCATTGCTTCTTGTCCTGCCTTCAGGTGCTTTGGAGAATAAGCTGACCCCCTGTTCTTTGTGGTAGCCCCTTAAACATTGGAAGACTGCTATCATTTTATTTATTTTTTATTTTATTTCGAATTTATATACCGCACCTTCTCCCGAGGGACTCAGGGCGGTGTACAGCCAGCTAAAAACATACAATACAAACATTAAAAAACAATTAAAAGGATATATATTAATTTGTCCCCAATTTAAAATGACACCAGTTAAAAATGTTTTTAAAAAATGTTATGTTAAGCCAGCCCGGCTTGCTGGAAAAAGAAAGTTTTAAGGGCACGGTGGAAGGCACCGAGTTCTTGAATTCTCCTTATCTCTGGGGGCAGGCTGATTCCAGAGGGTAGGTGCCCCCACAGAGAAGGCCCTCCCCCTGGGGGTCACCAGCCTACATTGTTTGGCTGATGGCACCCTGAGGAGGCCCTCTCTGTGGGTGCGCACAGGTCGGTGGGAGGCCATCGGTAGCAGCAGGCAGTCTTGAAGATAACTAGGTCCTATGCCATGGAGCGCTTTAAAGGTGGTGACCAACACCTTGAAGCGCACCTGGAAGACCACTGGGAGCCAGTGCAGCTCACGCAGGAGCAGCGTTATGTGGGAGCGCCAGGCAGCTCCCGTAATTACCCCGCGTGGCCGCATTCTGGACCAGTTGGAGCCTCCGGGTGCTCCTCAAGGGGAGCCCCATGTAGAGAGCATTGCAGTAGTCCAGGCGCGAGGTGACGAGGGCATGAGTGACTGTGCACAGGGAATCTCGATCAAGAAAGGGCCACAACTGGCAGATCAGGTGAACCTTACAAAAGGTCCCCCTGGCTACCGCCGTCAGATGTTCCTCTAAAGACAGCTGCATATCCAGGAGGACCCTGGTCCTTCTTTTCACATGAAACTAAAAATACCTAATTCCTGCAAATGTCTATGGAGATTCTCAGTCATCCAGGTCATGGTTGTCCCAAAGGTGCTTTTTCAAGAGGCAACTGGACTTTCTAGTTTTTCTCTGAAGACGTTTCACTTCTCATCCAAGAAGCTTCTTCAGCTCTCTTGGATGAGAAGAGAAACATCTTCGGAGAAAAACCAGAAAGTCCAGTTGCCTCTTGAAAAAGCACTTTTGAGACTAATTCCTGAGACCATCCTTCATATATTTTAGCCTCCAGTCCTCTAATCATCTTTGTTGCTCTTCTTTGCACTCTTTCTAGAGTCTCAACATCTTTTTTTTTTTTTTAAATATTAAACATTCTTTTAAAAAACAAAAAGAAAGCTTTAACACTTTTTCTGTTTCAAACGGTTTCGCCAAAATTTCATACTTATACATTTTTCCTCCCTTATTTCTACTATATCTTTTATACATATACTTCTAATATTTATTTATTTATTTACATATATACGTAACAATAACTGTGTATCCGCTTCTATTTCTACAGTTTTTGTTTCCTCATATTAGCAATTATACTTCAACTCCTATATTAACCATTATTTAATTTTTCCCTTCCTTTTATCTCTCTCCTCCAGCCATTCATACCATTTCTCCCACACTAAGTAATATATTCTGTTTCCTCTTTTTCTTGTATCTCCTTTGTTAATTTGTCCATCTCCACACATTCCAAAATTTTTCTGATCAGATAATCTTCGGATGGTATATTAACATTATATATTATTAAAGAGTCTCAACATCTTTTATATATATATCTTGGCGATCAAAACTGGGTGCAATATTCCACGTGTGATCTTACCATGGCATTATTAGAAAACAAACACAGAATATTGAATAATAGAGTTGGAAGGGACCTTGGATAAAAGGCTGTCCAATCCCTTCTTAAAAACCTTCAGTGTTGGAGCACCCATTACTTCTGGAGGCAAGCCATCCCATTCAGGGGTGAAATCTATAATTTTTTCCCTACTGGTTCTGTGGGCATGGCTTGGTGGGGGAGGTGTCCCTGTGACTGAGTGGGCGTGGCCAACTCAATGTCACTCACAGCCATGCCCGCTCAGTCACAAGACCCCCTCCCATCAAGCCACACCCACAGAATTTCTATTCTGCCGGTGTGTCCTTACCTGTTCTGTCCCTGTACCACACATGCACCCCCACAGACGTCCCGGAGTTAATAAGCCACACGACAAAACTCTTTGAAGATAAAGCTGGCAGCAACCCAGTGGCTAGTTGCCAATTCAGACTTTACTCACACAAAACAAAGATTAGACTGCAAGCATTCCGATAAAACAGGCAGAGTTTCAACAATACAAGGATTAATCCAAATGCAGTCCGATAAAGCAGGCAAAGTCCAGTAATGCAGAGATCATGGAGTATTTCCAGTTTTTGCTCGTCACAAACTGAACTCTCAAGAAGGAGAGTAAGCGACTCTGGTATCTTTCGGGCACTTGCCTTCCCTGACAGCCAGCCGCGGGAGAAAGGTGAGCAGTAGGAGTTCGGGAATGGTGCATTCCCCGACTCTGGGGAATGGGGCGGGTGGATGGAGCCACGTGGCAAAGGGCGAGCAGGCAGCAGCTCCGCGGCAAGGCCAGAGTCGGGGAATGGTGCATTCCCCGACTCCGGGGAATGGGGGTGGGTGGGCGGAACCTCCAGCTACCATTGCTACCGGTTCTCCGAACCACCGGCCATCATCGCTATCTACTCGCCGGAGCCGGTCCGAACCGGGAGTATTTCACCCCCTGATTCCACTGATGAATTCTTCTCACTCTTAGGAAATTTCTCCTTAGTTTTTAGGTTGCTTCTCTCCTTCATTAGTTTCCATCCATCGAAGAAGGCCTAAGGGTGAAGAAGGGCACCTTAACTGTCTTTGCAGAACTTGCTAGCGAGATTTCATTCCGCAGAGGAAGCGTGCAAAACATTGGGAAGAGCCCACGCTTGTGCCAGCCCATGTGGCAGTAATGAAGGCTTTGCAAAGTGTGCCAACGTTCACGTGAGCCAAGAAGGGTCTGGTCTCATCAAATCATTGCAATTTCTGTGAAGAGGGTGTTTATTTTCCGTCACTTTTGCCAAGGAAATTTGCTTCGTGTCAAGCTTGGATGCCCTCCGGTTTGGTTCAGTGCAGTTTTGACATCTGCTCCAGCTCTGAAATTTGCCGGGGGTTCTCAGTGTCACTGGCACTCAGATATTTCTCTCCCATCCTATGGGTTACCATCCTTTTGCAAATAAACTCGAAATAAAGGGAGTCAGAATGCTGCAATGGAGCAGGAATCCACATAGGAACATCGGACGGCCACCATTTTGAAGAGGGTGTGTGATGATGTTTAGCTTATTTGCTTAACCCTTTGGCTGAAATCACGGGATGTTAAGTTTGGAAGGGACTTCGGCAACATCTACTCCCACCCTCTGTCCAGAACACAAATAGACAACCACAGCATTCTTAACAGGATTGCTTAATGCATTGTAAGCCGCCCTGAGTCTCCAGAGAAGGGCGGCATATAAATCAAATTAAAAAAACAAAACAAAACCAGGAGTCTATCTCTGAGCTTGGTTGTTTTCTTGCAGACATTTCATGACTCAGCTAAGTAACATCATCAGTGCTAGAAGGGAGTGGCATTTCTGGAGAGGAGAGTGAGGAGGAGGAGGAGCAGCAGCCGGAGGAGGATTGTGAGGTCTTTGGTGCTCTCTGAACTTGGTGGCTTTCTTGCAAACATTTCATTAGCCAACTAATAACCTCAACAGTGAGAATGAGTGTGGGGTTTGCTCCTTGTTTATATACAGTAGCTTGCCTGTCAATATTAGTGGGGTGTATGGGAAACAATCTATCTTTCTATCTATCTATCTATCTATCTATCTATCTATCTATCTATCTATCTATCTATCATCTATCTATCTATCTATCATCTCTCTCTCTGTCTACCTACTTACTCTATCTATCTATCTATCTATCTATCTATCTATCTATCTATCTATCTATCTATCTATCTATCATCATCTTCTTCTACCTACCATCTATGTCTGTCTGTCTGTCTGTCTGTCTGTCTGTCTGTCT
>NW_027256882.1:291186146-291229473 GCF_029215685.1 Pituophis catenifer annectens | reverse complement strand
CAATTTTTTTTTAATTTGATTTATATGCCACCCTTCTCCAGAGACTCAGGGCGGCTTACAATGCGTTAAGCAATAGCCTTCATACTTTTGTATATTTATACAAAGTCAGCTTATTGCCCCCACAATCTGGGTCCTCATTTCACCTACCTTAGAAAGGATGGAAGGCTGAGTCAACCTTGAGCCTGGTGAGATTTGAACCAGCAGTAATTGCAGGCAGCTGTGTTAATAACAGGGTGCACTAAACCACTGTACTATCAAGGCTCTTACTTAATTTTACTGTTAATATTTATCGGTTGAGTGTTTACAGGTTTCATCTTCTTGTTTTGTTTTGTTTTTATTGTAAGCCACCTAGAGTTCAATCAACCAGAACAGAGCTGGAAGAGACCTTAGAGGTCTTCTTGTCCAACTCCCTGCTCAAGCAGGAGGGCCTATACTACAGGGATCCCCAACTTATGGGTCACAGCCTACTGCCGGGCCATGGCCTATTTGCAACTGGGCTGCATGAATAGCAGGCTGGTGATTGCATGTCTGCAGTGCCACTCATGTGAGTGGCGGCACTGGTACACACAGTCCCAGTTGTGTGAGTGAAGGACACTGACGTGTAAGAAGTTAGCGCCCACCCCTCTCCTAAGAAAATGAGATATTTTAGGAAATATTAAAAGGGCAGAATATTTCCCCTAAAAGGGAGGCAGAAACTCAGCCCAGCCCACCCCCGCGTCTTTGTCAATGGGTCATTAAGGCCTGGGCCAGTCCATTCTACATAACAAAGATCTACCTCCTTCAAGCAGAGCCATAATAGGAATTGCCCAAAGCCCTTTCATTACATCATCACCCAGCAAGAGTCAACCAAGCCTGGGACACAGACAACCTACAAAGTTACCCCTGCATGGCCCCATGGGAATCTGACAACCAATCAGGATACAAGCTCAAATTCAAAAGCCCAGAGATGGTATAAAACCCAGGCGCTCTCAGCATCTCTTCCCTTTTTATTCTCTCTTCACCCAAGATCTTCAAGGCATGTGATCCTGTTCATCAATAAACCTTCTTTCCAAGCAGTCCCCATGTTTCCAGTGTCTTTCTCCCCCACTTGGAACTGAACCCAGATGGACATTTCTTCCAGCAGACGTTTGTAGTTCTACTTGTGCAAGCTGAACCCCAAAGGCTTCTCTCTTGCCCGAGTGGAGTTGCTCGTACTGGCCTGCCATTCATGTGAACCGGTTCTCCTCTTCTCCCACCCACCCCCAACCACAAAAGTTGGGGAACACTGCTATACCATTTCAGACAAGTGGTTGTCCAATCTAGGTGAAATGGATGGCATATAATTTAAATAAACAAACAAATAAAACATATGCAACTAGTCACTCAAAAGGTAAAGGTTTCCTCTGTTGAGTTGTGTCTAGGGTGTGGTGCTTATCTCCATTTCTCAGCCAAGGGAGTCAACGTTGTCCAAAGACACATCTGTGTTCATGTGACCAGCATGGCTGTATGCCAAAGGTGCACGGAATGCTGTTACCTTCCCACTGAAGTGGTATCTATTTATCTACTCACATTTACATGCTTTCGAACTGCTAAGTGTCAGAATTACCACCTCGCGCCTGTGCTCTGCAATTGCTTCAGTGCCAAGAACCCTGGGGGGAGGGGGAAGAGGGAGGGTGAGCCCTTGAGGGGAAAGTGAAAGTTTAAAAAGTGAAGGTGCCTGCCCGAGGTGATGTTTCAAGCAGTGGTGGGATTCAGACATTTTGCACCTATTTGGGAGAACCGGTTGTTAACTTTCACCAGTCTGACAAGATAAATTATTTTAAATTGGGTTTTAAAAGTGGTTTAAAATGGTTTTAATTGGAAGTTTTAATTTTGGCCAAAGATTGAATTGTTTTAATATGTTTTTTAAATTTTGTCTTGTATGTTGTTTTATCATGGCTGTTCACCACCCTGAGTCCTTCGGGAGAAGGGCGGTATACAAATATAATAAAAACTAAAAAAACTAAGCAGTTCAGAGAACCGGTTGTTGGAAGAAATCTTATTTTGGTTTTTTCCCACTTTACAGGGCTAATCCTGTAAGGAACTGAAACATTCTGGTGTTGTTTCTAGCCTAATCTTTATTGCCCTGCTTACAGAAACTGCCTCTCTGGTAAGCCCTTATTACATTGTAACAGCTAAGGCGAAGCGCCCATCGACGTGAGTGACATTAAGTTGGCCACGCCTACACGGTCCCATGTCCATCGAGTCACGCCTACCCAGCTGGTCATTAGGGCAGAGAACTGGTTGTTAAATTATTTGAATCCCATCACTGGTTTCAAGGATGTTGCGCGATGAGAAGAATGCAGCTGCAAGCCAGCGTACCATCAAAGTGGCCGTTTCCAGAACATCTTCAAAATTGATCAGGATAGCAGAGGACCAAGAATGGGAAGTGCCTAAGAGAGGAAAAGTTGTCACTCGGGGAATTGGCACGGGAATGTCAGTTCTGGCTTTGCACTGCTGTATTTCACTTGACTTTTAGTAAACTATACCTTTCTCCACCCGATGGGGTTAAGGATCATTGTTACTCAGAAGCTCAAGCTGAGGCAGGTCTGACAGCTAGGTGGGCTAGCAGTGGTGGGCAAAACTAAGAAAAGCAATGGTCTGAAAAATCAGGAGAGTTATAAAACTCTACACGTGGTGCACTGTAGTTGACACTTTTGCTGTGCTTCACCAAGGCTAATGCAAAAAGATGTTCTTTTTGCTTAAACCCAGATACTGTTTCTGTATCGCTTGCCTGCGTCCAATCAAAATGCAGACCCCAACCTTTGTAAGTGGAGATCCACAACTGTTTGAAATCATCCTGATGCATACCATTCTTCTCTTCCTCTCCTCTCCTCTCCTCTCCTCTCCTCTACCCCTGTCCTTCTCTCCTCTATCCCCTCCCTCCCCTCCCCTCCTTTCCCCTCCTCTCCCCTATCTTTCCTCTCCTCTCTTCTATCCCCTCCCTCCTCTCCTCTTCCTCCTCTTCCTCCTCTCCTCTCCCCTCCCCTCCCCTCCTCTCTCTATCTTTCCTCTCCTCTCCCGTCCTGTCCCCTTCCCTCCTCTCCTCTCCCCTCCCCTATCTCTCTTCTCTATCACCTCCCTCCTCTCCTCCTCTCCCCACTTCCCCTCTCTTCTATCCCCTCCTCTCCTCTTGTCTCGTCTATCCCCCTCCCCTCCCTCCCCTCCCCTCCTCTCTTTTTCCTCCCCCCCATCCTATTCTTCTGTCTTTTGTTTTCCTAATTGAAATTCAGAATTCTGTAGGGGATACAGCCGAATGAGACATTAACAAGTCCAACAGCTTAGCTGTATGGCTTTTTCTTTAAAAAAATAAATAAATAAATCTTGAGTAATAGATTTATTTTTACAGACTCCTGCTGTGTCTTCTGCCTGCTACAATGATTGCCCTTAGTTGTCAGAGTTTTGCTCCAGAGAGCAAAGGAGGGATGGGGAGTGCAGAGGATGGATTTGACAATTATGTCAAAATTACACTAAACATCAGAAAGTTCCAAACTTGCAATCAAGGCTTTTCTTTTTCTTCTCTTCTTCTCCGATATTGTTCTGGGGTACCATGGAGAATTGGAAAATTCAAGTCCACATCCTCTCTTTGATTCAGTGTCTGAATTACACACTGAGATACAAATTAAATCAAAACATGAAGAAAAGTTTCAGGAATTGGGTGTGTCTATTTTCAGGATTAGGGGTGACATGATAGCAGTGTTCCAATATCTATGGGGCTGCCCCAAAGAATACGGGCTCAGACTATTCTCCAAAGCACCGGAAGGCAGGACAAGAAAGAAAGGATGGAAACTAACCAAGGAGAGAAGCAACCTAAAACTATGGAGAAATTTCCTGACAGTTAGAGCAATTAACGAGTGGAATAGTTTGCCTCCAGATGTTGTAGGTGCTCCATCATTGGAGTTTTTTAGGAAGAGATTGGACAACCATTTCTCTGACATTATATAAGGTCTCCTTCTTGAGCAGAAGATTGGACTAGAAGACCTCCAAGGTCCCTCCCAACTCTATTATTCTATTAACATTCTTATCCTCCATATCACCGTATCCTTATGATTTATATTGATATATCAATATTAGTTTGATATTGATTGTTTCCTGATTACTTATTTGTACCCTATGACTATCATTAAGTGTTGTACCTTATGATTCTTGATGAACATATCTTTTCTTCTATGTACACTGAGAGTGTATGCACCAAGACAAATTCCTTGTGTGTCCAATCACACTTGGCCAATAAAGAATTCTATTCTATTCTATTCTATTCTATTCTATTCTATTCTATTCTATTCTATTCTATTCTATTCTATTCTATTCTATTCTAATCAGTGGTGGGTTTCTACTGATTCACCCTGGTTCGTGCGAACTGGTAGCGGCAGTGGTGGGAGGCTCAACCCAGACTCCTGGACACCAACATGGACAGTCAGAAGCACTGCACACGCATGGTCACACTTGTGAACCAGTAACGAAGGTAACTGGAACCCACCACTGCTCCATATCTCTCAGGGCCTAGGTAACTCAGATAGATTATGTCTGTCTAGCTCAGAAGGTCATGGAGCACTTTCAGAAGACTCTTCCTATCATAAGATATGAGAAAGGGTTTGATGGTGAGCATTCTCTTAGGCTCTTCTTATTTTCTGGAACAGCTTGGTCCGAAACTAGATATAGACCTCTGAATGCTCTTTTGGAAGACATTATTATGGTGGGTTACAAAGTCCCCCAGATGTTTAGATTAGATTTGGACATTTTTATCCACCTATCGAGTCATCTATTGTGATGTCTCTCTTGGACAACTCCCCAGATTCCTCCTCAGATGTCATCTCAGGGGAGGATGAGCCTGTTCGTGGCACTTCAGGAACTGGGTTGATTGATGGCTCTCAATGGCCATCCGGAAGAGATTTGGAGGAGGCTTCAGCTGGGGGAAGTTTCTATCTCAGGGGTTGCCACAAAGAAGAGGGAGTCAAGCTATTCTCCAAAGCACCTGAGGGCAGGACAAGAAGCAATGGATGGAAACTAATCAAGGAGAGAAGCAACTTAGAACTAAGGAGAAATTTCCTGACAGTTAGAACAATTAATCAGTGGGACAACTTGCCTCCAGAAGTTGTAAATGTTACAACACTGGAAGTTTTTAAAGAAGAGATTAGATAACCATTTGTCTGAAGTGGTGTAGGGTTTCCTGCCTAAGCAGGGGGGTTGGACTAGAAGACCTCCAAGGTCTCTTCCAACTTTGTTAAATTAATATGTAGTGGCAGACTGCCAGCAAAGAGGAGGAGGAACTGCCTTCTGCACCTGATCCAAGAACACGTAGGGCAAAGAAAAGGCAGGAGCAGCGGAGGTCAGCCAGACTATTCGAGAGGAGAAAACCCCTGCCTGTCTTGATGGGCGGCACTGGAAAGCTGGCTATTTATCACGGCAGACAGAGGGATGCATCGCTGGGGACAAGGTGTTTGTTTTCTAGCTGTGTGTTTTTGGTTGTCATGTTTCCTGTTTCACTCTGGATTGACACCGTGTTCAGAATTGATTAGTGCCTCGGAGACTGGACTTTTCTTGCCTCGTGAGTTTTCTTGTGTGTGGGTTTAAAGTTTGTCTGGTGGAGTTATTTTCTTTGAGCATCTTTCAATTGCTTTGTGGACGTGTGTGTGAGTGAGAGGTGGCAGCACATCTATGGAGATTCTCAACCTTCCAGGTCATGGTTTTCCCCGAAGAAAGCAACTGGACTTTTTCTTTAAAAAAACCCGCTTTGCTTCTCCTCCAAGAGTTGAAGTGTTGACAAAGCTCCTGGGATGAGAAACTAAATGTTTTCAAAGGGGGAAAAAACAGGAATGGAAAAAGCACCTTCAGGGTACCTATTGAGTACTTCCCAAGGGCCTCGGATAGCCAAATGTTGTCTGATGGTGTTCAAGATATTATCTCAGTATTTAAGCTTTTCTGAGTAAAGCTGCCTTTTTCAACTGACGGGTTGCAATTTTGTCTGTGGCCATGATCTTGTTGTGGTCTACCAGCAGCCTGCAGAGCTGGCAGTGGAGTTGGACAGTGAGGAGGCTGGGGAGGACAATGGGCCAGTCCTGGAGTCAGGGGAAGGCCCGGATGAGGGCTCTGCATCGGAGGCAGAGATGGAGCCAGGGCCATCTGGGAGCGATGCGTGGACTCCGGAGCCTCCAGAGGCAGACAGCCGAGAGGCAGAGGAACAGGAGGAGCCTGTTCCTAGTACACATATGCGAAGAGCTGCTGGAAGGCAAGAATAGAATAGAATAGAATTTTTTATTTGTCAAGTGTGATTGGACATACAAGGAATTTGTCTTGGTGCATATGCTCTCAGTGTACATAAAAAGAAAAGATACATTTGTCAAGAATCATAAGGTACAACAGTTAATGATAGTCATAGGGTACAAATAAGCAGGAAACAATATCAATATAAATCGTAAGGATACAAGCAACAAAATGACAGTCATACAGTCATAAGCGGAAGGAGATGAGTGGTGGGAACGATGAGAAGATTAATAGTAGTGCAGACTTAGTAAATAGTTAAATTTACTTTAAATTTACTTTAAATTTAAATTAAATTTAAGAGCAGCTAACGCAAAAAGGATGACTTGGGAGTAAGGCCAGGAGATGATTGGCCCCTCCCGTAAGGCTTAAAAGAGCAGCAACGGTTCTTGGGCTCTTTGTAGGAAAGCAACATTGCTACATTTGTTTCTTGTCGGCATCTCTTGTTTCTGAACTTTGTGGGGCTTTGCCAAGAAAAGCCTTTGGCAGGGTGACAAAGAAAACAAAGCTTTGTGATAAGGCCGAAGGACTTTTTCTGAAGGACTTGTTTTGGAATTAATTTGGACTAAGCTGTGAATGAAGTAATTCTCAGCTGTTCTAATAAAATATATTTGTTTAGGACTGATTGTGTCTGGTAATAACTACTTGGGCCTAAGTCACAACAGGTGTTCAAGTGGTGCTCCAGATGTTTGGGAGTTGCACCCAAGGGGCCTATATCTATTGGTCAGCTGCCTATCTTCTCTTTTTTCGAAGCTCGCTAATAACTGCCATAATCAAGGAGAGGGGGCATTTGGGAGAGGAAGAATGCTGGAGGTGTGAAAAGAATGCTGTAGAAAATTGGAGAGTATGGACACTGACAGGAACCAGAGATGCCAAACCAAGCCATCTTCCTGCCTTCAAGGACACCGGCCCTGGGAAAGGAATTTACTGTGGCACCTGAGGTTCCAGGTTCCCAAAACATCAGAACACGACCTGACTGAACTGTTCTCCCGGGGGGGAGGTTTTTGGACATTGGGGATTGCTTTCAATATACAATTTTCACATGGCTTTCCTCAGAGATTGCCTCGCCCACACTGCACTCAGCAACCCTAGTAAAAGTACTCCTCTCTACTACCTAGGGAGTCAGGGGTCATTCTTTCCTAGGGAGTAAGCTATTGCCAGTCTGACAGGTGCTATCCTTGCTGTCTTTTTCAGACAGTTGTTCTACTTCTATTTGCAAGTCATTACATTTGGGGATTTAGCATACTAAAAAGCAGAGACATCACCCTGCCAACAAAAATGTGTATAGTCAAGGCTATGGTTTTCCCAGTTGCAATGTATGGCTGTGAAAGTTGGACCATAAGGAAGGCTGAGCGCCAAAGAATGGAGGCCTTTGAACTCTGGTGCTGAAGAAGACACCTGCAAGTCCCTTGGACTGCAAGGCGATCAAACTGGTCAATCCTAGAAGAGATCAACTCTGAATGCTCTTTAAAAGGCCAGATCTTGAAGAGGAAACTCAAATACTTTGGCCACCTAATGAGAAGGAAAGGCTCACTGGAGAACCGAAGGCGGCATAATTCTAAGTTGTCTAAGCCCAAAATTTCAAGCCTGGTGGCATTCTGTTGTGAGCAGAGGAGTGGAGGACTCTTCTCCTGAAATATCTCTGGACTCAATTGTATTAATGTCTGATATGCAATGCGGGTTCCAGACAGATAAGCTGTATTCGGGAATTGGTTTAGCAATATATATATTATGTACTAAATTCAATGTTTCTTCTTCACTGTCCTTCAGATATTCTTCCATTGCCTTTTTCCCCCCCTTCTTCAATTGTCTGGTGTGCTTGCAATGTTCCACACCTATCTATTTTTCTTCAAGTAGAGTTTGTCAACATTGTTTTGAGGATGAAGGGTATGATTCAATTGTCATTATTTTTCTGGTCTTCCTAGCCAGGGCTTTTTAGTTCTTGCTTGAATCCAGACCACTATTCCAGCTGTGTATATAATGACTAGAATTACCCATGTATTCATTGCCTTTATGGTACTTCCTCCATTGACTTTGAAATGTTATAACTTCTTCACTCTAACGATGTATTCACTACTAACCTTCTACTTGAGTTCAGTCTGCTTGATGTTGTCAGCTTGAAGGATCCTCGGGTATTTATAGTATAGAATAGAATAACAGAGTTGGAAGGGACCTTGGAGGTCTTCTAGTCTAACCTACTGCTCAGGCAGGAAAGCTCAGACCATTTCAGACAAATGGTTATCCAATCTCTTCTTAAAAACTTCTACTGTTAGAAAATTCACAATTTCTGGAAGCAAGTTGTTCCACTGTCTCCATTGTTCTCACTGTCAGGAAATTTCTCCTTAGTTCTAAGTTGTTTCTCTCCTTGATTACTTTCCACCCATTGCTTCTTGTCCTGCCTTCTGGTGCTTTGGAGAATAGCTTGACTCCCTCTTCTTTGTGGCAGCCCCTGAGATATCAAAACACTGCTATCGTGTCACCCCTAGTCTTTCTTTTCATTAAACTAGACATGCTTTCCAAAAGCATGTTTCTACATTTCTGATCCAGGGAAACAAAATATTCTGCCCTTTTTAAAAATATTTTTCAAAATTTCATTCTTCTAGGAGAGGGGTGGGTGCTAATTTTCTACACCACATTCTAGCTGGTCTTCCTTTTCTAACAGTTTTCCAATATCACGTTTTGGAAGTACAAGATTAGCATCAGATAGGCTTTTGATTGTTGTATTACAACCTGGGCAATTTTGAAATGTGCCAACTTCAATTCCTAGAATTCTTACAAATCGACCATCATAACCGTCAAACTTTCAGAGAAAAATCCTGAAGGTTTCAAGTGTGATCATCTACAGGTGATTTGAAGCTCCTTGAGACCTTCTCTTAATCAAAGTTCAGAAGTCATGGCAGCATGAATGAAACATTTGAAGCATATTGTCTGTAATTGCTGTCTTACGCATTCAAATAAATACTTAGACAATATTTAAAATCTACAGTGAATGGCCTGGAGTTGTCCTTATCGTTTTTTCTCTAAATTTCTTCTCTAATTTCCATTTCTGAAAGGCGATCATACTGGTCAGTCCTAGAGGAGATCAACCCTGGCTGCTCTTTAAATGACCAGATCCTGAAGAGGAAACTCAAATACTTTGGCCACCTAATGAGAAGGAAGGACTCGCTGGAGAAGAGCCTAATGCTGGGAACGATGGAGAGCAAAAGAAGAAGGGGACGACAGAGAACGAGGTGGCTGGATGGAGTCACTGAAGCAGTCGGCGTGGGCTTAAATGGACTCCAGAGGATGGTAGAGGACAGGAAGGCCTGGAGGAACATTGTCCATGGGGTTGCGATGGGTTGGACATGACTTTGTAACTAACTAACAACAACAGCAACAATTTCCATTTCAGATGAAATTCTCCAAGCATTGTTTCAGTGGAAAATTCTGAGTGTTTGAAAATCAGGACCCACCTTTTGACCTGGGTTTAATTTTTAAATATGCATTTCCAGCTGATGTGGCAAGAAAACGAATCTGTTTTATGCACTTCCTTAATTTGGTTAGGCCCTTGCAAAGTTTCATCAGATAGACCTCCAACCGTATGATGATAACATTGAAATGCAAGTCACAAGCCTTAATTAGGTACAATCAGAAATCATGCGGTGACTTCATTAAGTATCATTAAGAATGATCAAAATATTGCTCTTAGGAAAAAATACATCAAAAGCCTGAATTTACACATTGATTAAACAAGATCTGCAATTTCTAAAAATCTGGTGTGAGGAGAAAAGAAAGGGGGAAAAAAATGAAGCAAATTAACTGTTCCTACAATACTTAGCAACCGAGGGACTGCTTAGCAACCAAAAATGTTGGACGGAAGTAGAGATGGAAGGGTTCGTATTTCCATTCCTTTACAAATAGATAAATATGTAAAAGATGCCAAAACTGAAGAAGAGAAAATGACAAGATTTTTTTTTTCCTGCCTCTCCAAGTGTAGCTCCTAATTCATGAAGCATGATAAATATTCATGCAGAGTTCTGGAACCTAGGAAGATTTTTCATACCAAAGCTAAATTGTCTTGTAAGGCATTGTCTCAAAATGTTCCTTGGGAGTAACCATAAATCTTCAAGATTTTGGTTAATGGGGTCTTCCTGGCTATTCCTCCAAATCCTGAATTAGGGTTTAAAGTTGGGTGAGGCAGAGGGCAGAAGACAATTGTGGTCAGGATTGTTGATCGAGATGCAAGTGTAGAAAGTTAGCACCCACCCCTCTCCTACTATAGAAGAATGAAACATTTTGAGAAATGTTCAAAAGGCAGAATATTATATTTCCCTAGATGAGAAATGGAGAAACATACTGTCGGAAAGCAGCTCCCACCTTCCTTAATAGCCCACAGCAGATGTCAAGAGATAAAGAGATAGATAGCTCTATTCATAAGCAAATACCCTCACCCAAGATCCAACAAAGGTAGGTTTAGCCCTCAACCACAATAAGAATTGCCTGAGAAGCCCCTTCACTGCATCACCCTCAGAAACTTCATCCAAACTTATCTCAGGCAAACACCTAGGATTTGTACTTTGCCTATAGAGCCAGCTATGACCCCTACATGACCCCTCAATGAAATTGAGTTTGACACCTCTGGTTTAGAGCAATGAGGAACATTTAGTATTTAGGCATCTAGTTTTGACTGCCATGACATAAAAAGAAGATGTTGAGACCAGTGGTGAAATCCAATTTTTTTTTACTACCAGTATTGTGGGTGTGGCTTGATGGACATGGCAGGCGAAGGATACTGCAAAATCTTCATTTCCATCCCAATATCAGGGGAAGGACACTGAAAAATCACCATTCCCTCCCGACTCCTGGGGGAAGGATATTGCAAAATCTCCATTCCCACGCAACTCTGGGGCCAGCCAGAGGTGGTATTTGCTGGTTCTCCAAACTACTCAAAATTTCCACTACCGGTTCTCCAGCTGCTGGATTTCATCCTTGGTTGAGACTCTAGAAAGCATGCAGAGAAGAACAACAAAGATGATTAGGGGACTGGAGGCTAAAACATATGAAGAACAGTTGCAGGAACTGGGTATGTCTAGTTTAATGAAAAGAAGGACTAGGGGAGACATGATAGCAGTCTTCCAATATCTCAGGGGTTGCCACAAAGACGAGGGAGTCAAGCTCTTCTCCAAAGCACCTGAGGGTAGGACAAGAAGCAATGGGTGGAAACTAATCAAGGAGAGAAACAACTTAGAACTAAGGAGAAATTTCCTGACAGTGAAGACAATTAATCAGTGGAACAACTTGCCTCCAGAAGTTGTAAATGCTTCAACACTGGACGTTTTTAAGAAGATATTGGACAACCATTTGTCTGAAATGTTATAGGGTTTCCTGCCTGAGCAGGGGATTGGTCTAAAAGACCTCCAAGATCCTTTCCAACTTTGTTTTACTCTATTCTACTCTACTCTACACTACTCTACTCTACTCTACTCTACTCTACTCTACTCTACTCTACTCTACTCTACTCTACTCTACTCCACTCCACTCCACTCCACTCCACTCCACTCCACTCTCCACTCCACTCCACTTCATTCCACACTCTACTCTACTCTACTCTACTCTACTCTACTCTACTCTATTCTACTCTCTTCAGATTCAAGCCATGATCCAAACTGCTACCCTTATAGAAGTTTTCTCAGCTATACAGACTCCTCTGGACATCCAGGAAAAAAAAGTTTAATCACTACATTTACAACAGCAACTAACATTCAGTAGACATTAATTGCTTTTATTTATTAATTATCAGGATATATTATTTATTTGCTAGCCTACATCCAGGGGACTGCCAAAGTTTTTAGCAGCTTCAGAAACAACACCAATTGCATTTTGCCACTCTAAAGTTTAAGCTACCCAATTTTCCCTTTCCACTCCTTGAGTCCAAATACATTTCTCTCTTTTTGAGTAGTAGGAAGAGGTCAATAATGCAATCACAATAAAAGAAAAAGAAAAATAGAAAAACTCGCCGGAAAGAGCAAATAGGGTTTCGAAGCAGAAACGGAACAATTTAAACATGCCACGAGGCAGATCCCCATTCTATACCCCACTGAATTCTTCAGCTGAGCTTCTAAAGGTCTCAAAACCACAGATGCCGTATGCCAACCTACGGCAGGCCGCAGAATTTAGAGATGTGCATTTATTTCTAAAACACAAATTCCAAGAAGCTGATAGAAATAAGGAAGCCCTGAGACCGTAGAATGAAATGTATTTTGCTGTTTGCCTTTCGCCTTCCATTCGTGCGGATTGCAAAGCGGAGTTTGGTCTGGTGGTTAAAGGCACTGGAGTAGAAATCCGAGGATCATGAGGTCGAGTCGTGCCGAGGGCAGAAAGCCAGTTGGGTGATTTTGAGCCAGTCGCCCCCACCTGTCTCTCTCTCTCTCTCTGCCCTAGGAAGAATAACAGAATCAGAATAAGAGAACAACAGAGTTGGAACTTTGTAGAGATTCTCAGTCATCCAGGTCATGGTTGTCCCAAAAGTGCTTTTTCAGGAGGCAAGTGGACTTTCTTGTATTTTTTTCTTTTGAAGACGTTTCACTTCTCATCCAAGAAGCTTCTCCAGCTCTGACAGGATAGTGGGGGAATGGAAGGATTTATATTCCTTTCAGACAGCTGGTCCTTTGCATCCTTTTAGAGGGTCATTGAAGCACTTGGAGGTTTATCTGTGTCCTCAGGGTCACCTGAGTAGTGCAAATGGTTCCTGTAGTCTCCAATTTTTGTAAAAATAAATAAATAATGGAAACTACAGGAACCAGGAGCACCACTTTCCCCACTATCCTGTCAGAGCTGAAGAGGCTTCTTGGATAAGAAGCGAAATGTCTTCAAAAGAAGAAACAAGAAAGTCATGTTGCCTCTTAAAAAGCACCTTTGGGACAACAGAGTTAGAACAAACCTTCCAACACAATTTCTGAAGGAGTGTTGTGGCCCACCAGTGGCCTGCGCGGAGTTTGGCTGATCCTGACAATGAGGAGGCTGGTATGGTGTCGCGCCAGCAGCCTGTGCAGCTGGCGCTCGTGTCGGACAGCAAGGAGGCTGAAGAGGATGTGATGCCAGAGGCAGAGACTCAGCCAGGGCCTTCAGAACCTCCAGAGGCTCCTTCCAGTGGAGAGAGCGAAGTGGAGGAGCCTCTCCTCAATGCTCGGGCACGCAGGGCTGCCAAAAGGCAGGAGTGGCTACTCAGGAGAAGGAGGTCTACTCGAGAGTAAGGGTTGAGGATAATTGGCCACTCCCTTAGCCTATTTAAGTCACACGCCATTAGTAAGTTTCTTGCTAGAAACAACTTGTAATTATCATCAGACCATTTTTGGAAAAGTCTTATCGTATTTTGCTTTCTGGGCTGGTTGCCAACCTTTGCCGGACTTTGGTTTATTCTTCCTACTTAATAAATTTGATAAGGAACATTGGTGTGTGTCTATATCCTCAGGAATCTGGAGCTGGGGAAGAACAAGGAGATCCACTGATTGATTGTCTTCACTGTTAGGAAGTTTCTCATTAGTTCTAGGTTGGATCTCCCTTTGATGAGCTTCCATCTGTTGTTTCTTGTCCTGCTTTCTGGTCCTTTGGAAAATAGGTTGATCCCCTCTTCTTTGCGACAGCCCCTCAAATATTGAAACACTGCTATCATGTCACCCCTAGTCCTTCTTTTCTCTAGACTTGCAATATGCAAATCCTGCAACCATCCTTGATATGTTTTAGCCAGTGGTGGGATTCAAATTTTTTTACTACTGGTTCTGTGGGCATGGCCTCCTGGGTGTGGCTAGGGGTTGTGATAGGCAGCACTCAGCCTCCTGAAATCCCCTGGAAGCAAAAACATGTCCCATACCCCATTTCGGGCCTAGGAGATCTCCCTGAAGCCTCCTGGGAGTAAAAATGGGACATGCCCCCCCCATGCCCTGTTTTGGGCCTAGGAGGTGTCCCTGAAGCCCCCTTGGAAGTGAAAATGGGGTGGGGGGCGCCCCCTGTGCCCCATTCTGGGCCTAGGAGGTCTCCCTGTTGTGACCCAGGCCCAAGTAAGTAGCAGGAAAATCAGTCAGTGAAAAAACAAATAAACTTTATTCAAACTGATGAGGATTACTTCATTCCCAGTGTCGTTCAACTAAATTAAAGCAAATTCCTCCCAACACAAATTCCTCAGTCCTATCGCAAACCTTGGTCCAATTAGGCAAACCGCCAAAGGCCTTTCTTGGCAAATGTTCAGAAGTCACAGATACAAAAATAAATACAAGACGTAGACGAAGAAGAAGACAAAGCTACCAACGTTGTTTTCCGGCAAAGCCCAAACGCCATTGCTGGTCTGTTTTAAGCCTTATGGGAGGGGCCAATCATCTCTTGGCCCTACTCCCGAGTTGTCCTCTTTGCTTGAGCTGTTCTTGCCTTCTGGTAGCTCTTCTCATGCGTGCATTAGGAACAGGCTGCTCCTGTTCCTCTGCCTCACTCCTATCAGTCTCTGGAGGCTCTGGAGTCTGCACCTCACTTCCCGATGGCCCTGGCTCCATCTCTGCCTCTGACGCAGAGCCCTCATCCAGGCCTTCCCCAGCCTCCAGGACTGGCCCATGGTCTTTCTCAGTCTCATCGCTGTCCGACTCTGCTGCCAGCTCCGCAGGCTGCTGGCGGACCACAACATTCCCTGCACTTACCTGGGAGCCAAAATGGGGTGCGTGGGGACTCCTGGAAAAAGCATGGTGGGAAGTGGTGGAGCCAGCCAGCAATTTAACTACCAGTTCATCTGAACTGGCCCAAACCGGTTGAATCCCATGACTGGTTTTAGCCTCCAGGCCTTTAATCATCCTAGTTGCTCTTCTCTGCACTTTTTTTCCCCAAAGTCTCAGCATTTATTTATTTTATTTATTTATTTTATTCAATTTGTATACCGCCCTTCTCCTAGTGGACTCAGGGCGGTGCACAGCCAGAACTAAAACACATACCAATACAAAATTTAAAATTATTAAAAGAATTACATACTTTGGCCCTAATTTAAAACAATTCTAATTAAAACCCATTGACACATTAAAAGCTAAAAAAGTAAAAAAGTAAAAAAAGTGGGGGGGGGTTTCATACCAGCCCTGCTTGGTGGAAAAGAAAAGTTTTCAGGGCACGGCGAAAGACCCGGAGATCCAATATCCTTCGTATCTCTGGGAGCAAATTGTTCCAGAGGGCAGGAGCTGCCACAGAGAAGGCCCTCCCCCTGGGGATCGCCAGCCAACATTGCCTGGCTGATGGCACCCTGAGGAGACCCTCTCTGTGGGAGCGCACTGGTCGGTGGGAGGCTATCGGCGGCAGAAGGCGGTCCCGCAAATACCCAGGTCCTATGCCATGGAGCACTCTAAAAGTGGTAACCAACACCTTGAAGCGGACCCGGAAGACCACTGGAAGCCAATACAGCATCTTTTTCTTCTTCTTCTTCTTTTTTTTTTTTTTTGTAACATGGTAACCAAAGCTGGAGATAATAAGAGAGCTTTCCACTTCAACCCATTGTCTTCTGAATGTGCCAAGTTATAATTCTTGGAATTCCTAGCTAGGAAGGATGAGTTAATCTGGAAGTTGTAGTCTAACACATCTTAAGAGAGCCAAGTTGTAGAAGCCTAATACAGTAAATGTTCTTTCTTCATATTCATTAAGCTGCTTAAATGTTTTGCATAAAGTTAGCTAAGAGGTTCTTTATTTATTACCATTTATTTTATGCTCAAACTTTACTGTCCTCACATGAACCTTTGCTCCTGAGTTGCAAGAAGAGAAGGAGAGCCGCAGGTTGTGAACGAAATGCTGATTTTTTTTAAACCAGCTAATTTAGAACATCGAACATAGAACAATATGTTGGAAGGATTTTGGACCGTGATGGCGAATCTATGGCACACATACCCATATTGGTGAGCACGCAAGCTCAGCTCCGCCAGCTGATTTTCAGGCTTTCCAGGCCCACTAGAAATAGGGAAACAGGCTGTTTCCTGCCTCCGGAGGGCCTCGGGGTGGTGGTGGGAAAGGGGAGGGCCCTTCCGAGACTCCTAGAAAGGCTCTGGAGCCTGGGGAGAGAGAAAAACGGGCCTACCAGGACATTGCATGCCAGGAGGCGGGGAGTGGGGAGGATCACATGTGCATGCGCGGGGGCAGGGTGCATAGAATTATGGCCTTGGGCACATGCGTGTGCAAACCCCCCTCCCCCCACTCCTGGCATGCGATGGCAAAAAGGTTAGCCATCACTGATTTTGGAGGTCTTCTCATCCAACCCCTCGCTCAAGCAGGAGACCCTATACCATTTCTGAAAAACAGCTGTCCAGTCTCTTCGTGAAAACCTCCAGTGATGGGACATTCACAATTTCTGAAGGCAAGCCATTCCATTGATTGATTGTTCTCATTGCCAGGAATGTTTTCCTTAGCCCTAAGTTGTATTTCTCATAGATTAGTTTCAGAATAACAAAATAGCGGAATGGGAAGGGGCCTTGGAGGTCTTTTAGTCCAACCCTCTGCTCAAGCAGGAAACTCTATACCATTTCAGACAAATGGTTGTCCAGTCTCTTCTTAAAAAGTGTTGGAGCACCTACAACTTCTGGTGACAAGCTGTTCCACTGGTTAATTGTCCTGACTGTTAGGAAGTTTCTCCTCAGTTCTTGGTTGCTTCTCTCCTTGAATAGTTTCCATCCATTGCTTCTTGTCTTGCCTTCTGGTGTTTTGGAGAATAATTTGACCCCCTCTTCTTTGTGGCAGCCCCTCAAGTACTGGAAGACTGCTATCCTGTCACCCCTGGTCCTTCTCTGTTAGACAAAACATACCAAAAGTTTAAATAAATTTCATTTCATATAAATCTGGCAACGGTGACTAAATATGGTATTCTTCTCCCCCCACCCTTCTTCCCTCTCTCTTTCTTACCTCCCTTCTCTAATTCTCCTGGCTCTTGCCTTGAGCTTGACAAACCAAAACAGCTTCCAACAAAATGCAAAGCCCGTGCCATCACGCTTCTGCTCGCAATTTATTTACCCTTTGTGTGTGAGTGTGCGTGCAGTTTTGTAAGCTGTCGCGGGAAGCCTGCAATTTCCACCTTGCATCTGACTATTAAAGTAATTTCGAAGCCAAACATGGTGTAAAGGAATCACAGAAGTTAGTCTTTTCCACTTAATCTTCTTTCATTCTTTCTTTCTTTTCTTTTTTTTTTTATCACGCATCTGGAATTGAAATGACGGCAGGTAGAAGGAGAAAATGACAGATTGAAAAGAGAAAACACTCCATTCAGAAGGGTTTGTTGTTGGTTTTTTTAGAAAGCCTCCCTGTTTTCGGAGTTGAATTCACTCATTTGCTACAAACCTATCCCAAAAATATTTTTTAAAAAAATCGCAGCCCATAAGTACAGATTGATGGCTGTGCTGGAGATCTACTACAGCTACAAATAGAGAAAGGAAGAACGGTTTCTTTGCAATGGTTTCCCCAAAAGCTCTGGGCAATGTGTCATGAATAAGAAGTATGCAATTTTCATGTAATTAGAGAAACAGAAGATGAAAATGAGTTCCATCAGAGCAATCAAGAATGGTAATGTGGTAAGGATTTGTCCGTGCCTGCTCGGCAAGCAAAAACTCAACAAGTGTTGGTATTTTATTTTATTATTGTCCTTATTTGGAGAGGGAGGGGTGGGTGTGTTTGTTTTGATTTTGTCAGCTGAAGAAAACAAATGATGTTTTTGCAAGTCTGCTTTAGAAGACGTGTTCTGACCCAGCCTTAGCAGAAGCAAGAAACAGGCTCCTTGTCCCCCCAAAAAACCCTCTTTATTTATCTATTGTGAATTAATGGCATTTACCCACCAAAAAGTCCAGGCAAGAGTCCTTCAAGGAGTAAACTGCAGTAACAGACCTTATCGGTTCCTTGCGATAATTTCCAGGCTGTGAGCTCCCAACCGAAAGGCTGAAAATTAAGTTATGGCAAACAGTCTCTGTGGCACGAAACGCAATGAGCCAAAATCTTCAGAAATATGAACAGTTGTCTCCTATGACCACCACTCCCCTTTCCTTCTATTTATTCCCCAGCCAGGGAGGTGCCATTCAGCGTCCATGTGTGCTTTGCTTCCCGGGTCAACTCTTTGTCCTCCGTTGCTCACCTCTCCTAACTGCTCTGTGTATACGTGCATCTGGAACAGGCCCCAGCTGTTCTTCCTCCTCACTCATCTCAGCCTCCAAAGGCAGCTGCCTCTCCGGTGTCTGGGAAATGTCAGATGGCCCTGGCTCTATCTCTGTGTCTGATGCAGAGCATCCATCAGAGCCTTCTCCAGACTTCAGCACTGGCCCAAGTTCCTCCCCAACCTCCTCATCATCTGAATCTGTCACCAGCTCCGCTGGCAGCTGGGGGGCCACAACAGGAGGGAAGTATATAAATTTAAATCATCTTTTTTTTTTTCCCGAAGATGTCAGTTTTGCACTTCAGATTGGAAACCCAGCATGGGATTGTTGTTGTTCAGTCACTAAGTTGCACCCGACTCTTTGCAACCACATGGACCATAGCATGCCAGGCCCTCCTGTCCTCCACAGTCTCCTGCAGTTTGCCAAAATTCATGTTTATTGCATCAATGACACTCTCTAACCATCTCATCTTCTGCCATCTCCTTTTGCCTTCCATCTTCTCCAGCATCAGGATCTTTTCCAAGGAGTCATTAGGTGACCAAAGGATGTGCCCGCATTTCAAGTAATGCACCCATAGAAAAGAAAACTCTGAGGCAGGCGAGTTCCTCAAGGAACAGTTTATTGGATGCATTATATTGGCACAACTGGTGAAAGCCGACTCTGACATTTCCCGCGGTTTTCACCTTTATTTATTTATTTTTTATTTATTTATTTTTATATGCCGCCCTTCTCCGGAGACTCAGGGCGGCTTACAATGCGTTAAGCAATGCGTTAATTTACCTGATCAAAAGTAAATGTTTCCCCTTTCCCCCCCCAAGTCACTGGTCACACTGTCCAATCCAAGTACTGGCTGGTTACTTGGTTACTTGCTCCTCCTCTGGCCAGCCATCTGTAAGAATGTCCTTGGTTCCCACAGGAAAACTTTATTGTTTTGACTACATCTAAGTCAGGGGTGGGTTCTAAATTTTTTTACTACCGGTTCTGTGGGCGTGGCTTATTTTGTGGGTGTGGCTTGGAGGTCATGTGACTAGGTGGGCATGGCTAGCTGGTCAGAGTTATTTCTGGAAGGTCCTAATACTTACGACCAGTCCTCACACTTACGACCCGACTCATTTGTTTGCTTTTAACACTGATCAGCTGTAGGACGGCCCTTTGAAGCCCCGCGGCAAGAGTTTAAACAGTTTTTTTTCCCTCTAGTCATCAGCTGGGACTCAGGAGGCAGCAATAGATTGGGGGTGGGACCAAATAAAAGGTAAGAATAATGTGGGTGGGAGGGGTGAGAGGGCGGGGGGGAGAACCAGTTCAGTGACGTCATATCGTCACCGCTACTGGCTCGGCCGAACCGGACCGAACCGGGAGGAACCCACCACTGATCTAAGCCCCATCTAAGCCTCCAAGATGGCTTCAACCAAACTCACTTCAGAGTTGACAGTATGATATTTTGAAGCATCAATTCTTTGAGCTTCAGTATCTGTCCTTCCAAAGGACAGTCAGGGTTGATTTCTGATTTCCTTCAGGGTTGACTGATCCGATCTTGTTACAATCCATGGGTCTCTCAAGAGTTTTCTCCTGCACCACAATTTGAAAATATCCATTCTTCAGCGCTCAGCCTTCCTTACAGACCAACTCTCACAGCCATACATTACAAGAGGATTGCTAGTAAGTAACTTAATTTGAATAGAACAGATAATGTTCAATAAGTGTGCAAATCTTTACACATTCCTCTCCTGGCAATTGGTCCAAAGTCAGCCAGCCAGCTTCCATGCCTGATGCAGAACTGGAATTCACTTTCTCCTGATTTTCTAGGCCAGCACCTTAACCAAACTTGCTCTGCTAACTATTATTAACATCCTTTCCCCCCCTGTGATTTCTTTGTTCTTCCTTTGTTTTTATTTAAAAAAAAAAGTAATAACGGTATAGATTTATTAACTGTTGTAGCTTTGTGGTACGATGCCCCGAATTGCTCATTTGGTGAAATGGACAGCTACATAAATTGGACTAATAACTCACTAACTCACCAATGAAATAATGAAATTCCTACAATGGAGAAATAGAATGTGAAAATGTCAGAATTTGGAGAAATGGTAAAACTGATCTGCTTACTGAGGGAAGGAAAACTTGAAAGCTTATATGGACCTTTTCGTGAAAGAAGAAATAAAAATGAATTGATGATTTATAGCACGGGTGTGTCAGGGTTCCAAGTAATATACTTATAGCAAACAAATCTCCAAGGCAGGCAATTTCCTCAATGAATAAGATTATTGAATATATCATATTGGCACAGGCTGGAGAAAACCGACTCTGATACTTCCTGCAGTTTTCACCTAATTAAAAGTAAAAGTTTATCACTTTCTCAAAACAACCAGTCACATGGTCCAATCAGAAAGCTGTCCAGTTGCTAGGTGACTCCAGTCCCCTCCTTCCAAGCACCTGCAGGAATGTCCTTGGTTCCCAAGAGAAAGTATTTTGTTTTGACTACAACCCCCCAACCAGGGGTGAAATCCAGGAAGTTCTGACAGGTTCTGGAGAACCGGTAGCGAAAATTTTGAGTAGTTTGGAGAACCGGCAAATGCCACCTCTGGCTGGCCACAGAGTGTGGTGGGAATGGAGATTTTGCATTACCCTTCCCCCAGGAGTGGGGAGGGAATGGGGATTTTATTTTATTTTTCATTTTTTCATTTTATTAAATTTGTATACCGCCCTACTCCCAAAGGACTCAGGGCGGTGAACAGCCATAAAATAAAACAGATAGATACAAAATTTAAAATAGAGATAAAACTAATTAAATAAATTTGGCTGAACCAATTTTAAAACCCCAATAAATTAAAACCAAATTTAAAATTTCCATTTAAAAAGAGGAAAGATTTAGGCCAGGCCAGCTTGATGAAATAAAAATATTTTAAGCGCGCGGCGGAAGGTGCGCAGATCCGGGATCCTCCGTATCTCCGGGGGGAGCTCGTTCCAGATCGTAGGTGCCCCCACAGAGAAGGCTCTCCCCCTGGGGGCCGCCAGTCGACATTGTTTGGCCGACGGCACCCGGAGGAGCCCCTCTCTATGGGAGCGTACTGGTCGGTGGGAGGCTATTGGTGGCAGCAGGCGGTCCCGTAAATAGCCAGGTCCTAAGCCATGGAGCGCTCTGAAGGTGATGACCAAAACCTTGAAGCACACTCGGAAGACCACCGGGAGCCAGTGCAGCTCGCGCAAGAGAGGCGTTACATGGGAGCGCCACGTCACTCCCATCACCACCCGTGCGGCCGCACTCTGCGCCAGTTGGAGCCTCCGAGTGCTCCTCAAGGGGAGCCCCATGTAGAGAGCGTTACAATAGTCCAAACGGGAGGTGACGAGGGCATGAGTGACCGTGCGTAACGAGTCCCGATCCAGAAAGGGACGCAACTGGCGGATCAGGCGGACCTGATGAAAAATCCTCCCGGTCACGGCCGTCAAGTGCTCTTCTAAAGACAGCCGTGAATCCAGGAGGACGCCCAAGTTGCGAGCCCTCTCCGTGGGGGCCAATGCTTCGCCCCCAATAGTCAGCGATGGCACCAGCTGACTATATCGGGACGTCGGAAACCACAGCCACTCGGTCTTGGATTGGTTGAGCCTGAGCCTGTTCCTCCCCATCCAGATCCGTACGGCCTCCAGGCACCGGGACATCACTTCAAGGGCATCGTTGGGGTGGTCTGGGGTGGAGATGTACAGCTGGGTGTCGTCAGCGTACTGATGGTACTCCACCCCGAAACCACGGATGATCTCGCCCAGCGGCTTCACATAAATGTTGAACAAGAGGGGCGAGAGGACCGATTCTTGTGGCACCCCACATATAAGGGGCCTCGGGGTCAACCTCTGCCCCCCTGTCAACACAGACTGCGACTGGTCAGAGAGAAAGGAGGAGAACCACCGTAATACGGTGCCTCCCACCCCCAACTCTTCCAACCGGTGCAGCATGATACCATGGTCGATGGTATCAAAAGCCGCTGAGAGATCTAATAGGACCAGGACAGAGGAACAACCTCTGTCCCGAGCCCTCCAGAGATCATCCACCAACGCGACCAATGCCGTTTCCGTGATGTACCCAGGCCTGAAACCCGACTGGAACGGATCTAGATACGTCGTTTCATCCAGGTACTGGGGAAGCTGTCGTGCAACCACACTCTCAACAACCTTCGCCACAAAGCAAAGGTTGGAGACTGGACGATAGTTAGCCAATGTTGCCGGGTCCAGGGAAGGCTTCTTGAGGAGAGGTCTCACCACCACCTCTTTCAAGGCAGCGGGAAAGACACCCTCGCCCAATGAAGCATTTATAATCCCCTGGAGCCAGCCTCGCGTCACCTCCCGGGAAGCCAGCACTAACCAGGAGGGGCACGGATCCAACAAACATGTGGTCACATTCAGTCTACCCAGAATCCTGTCCATGTCCTCAGGGGTCACAGAATCAAACTCATCCCAGATAACATTCTCAGGACCTGCCTCCGTCATCCCCGCTGGATCTACCCAGTCGGAGTCCAGATCTTCCCGAATCTGAGTGATTTTGTCATACAGATACTGAACAAAATCCTCGCTCTTCCCTCCAAGGGGTCCTCCCTCGCTTCCTGGTGGAGCAGGGAGCGGGTCACCCTAAACAGGGCGGCCTGGCGGTTATCTGATGACACAATAAGAGCAGCAAGATAAGTACATTTCGCTGCTTTTATTGCCACTAGGTAATTCTTAATGTGAGATCTTACCAGTGTCCGGTCAGATTCAGTACGACTGGCCCTCCAACTACTCTCTAGGCGTCTTTTCTGGCGCTTCATCTCCCTCAGCTCCTCAGTAAACCAAGGAGCCAGGTGAGATCGGCGCTGGGTCAGAGGCCGCAAAGGCACGACTCGATCCAGAGCTCCAGCGGCCGCCCTATCCCAGGCGGCCACTAGGTCTCCAGCCGAGGCGTGAGCCAGAACCTCAGGAATTGGCCCAAGCTCCATCTGGAACCTATCAGGTTCCATCAGGCGCCTGGGGCGGTACCATCTCATCGGTTCCACCTCCCTGTGGTGGGGTGCAGCGGTTCGAAGGTCAAGGCGAAGGAGAGAGTGATCCGACCATGACAAGGGCTCGATGACTATGTCCCCTATCTCGAGATCACTCAGCCACTGTCCAGAGACAAAAATCAAGTCCAGTGTGTTTCCCCCCGTGTGCGTAGGGCCATGAATTAGCTGGGTCAGATCCATAGCCGTCATGGAAGCCATTTAACTCCTGAGCCACCTCAGACGTCTCACCCACGGATGGCAGGTTGAAATCCCCCATGACCATAAGTCTGAGGGTATCAACCGCCACCGCGGCGATAACGTTGAGTAGCTCGGGCAGGGCTGCTGCCACGTTGCAGGGAGCCAGGTACGTGATCAGCAAACCCCTCTGGACCCCATGACCCCACTTCACAAGGAGGGTCTCACAACCGGCCGTCTGAGGAACAGTGGCCTCCCTCGGCCTAAGGCTTTCTCTAATAATAACCGCTACTCCCCCGCCCCTCCCCTGTGACCTCGGCCGATGGAATGCCAGGAAGCCTGGTGGGCACATTTCTACCAGAGGGACCCCAGTATTTTCCAGTATCCTTCCCCTGGAGTGAGGTGGGAATGGAGATTTTGCAGTATCCTTCCCCTGCCACGCCCACTAAGCCACACCATGCCCACCAAGCCACGCCTACAGAACCGGTAGTAAAAAAAATTGGATTTCACCACTGCCCCCAACTATCTCTATTCCCCACTCCCTATCCCTCCTATCCAGTGAAATCTCAAAATGGCCTCAGACAGGCCAACTTCAGAGTTGACAGGCTGTCAAACTCGTCATGCCACATTGATGTCATGTGAAGTATTGTGACTTTTTTGCTTTTATGGAGCTGGGGTGGGCGTGGCCCTTGTGTGATGCATCTGGCCCACGGGCTGCAAGTTTGACACCTCTGATTTATAGATTTGAAGATGAAGAAAGATATGGATTAACTGAGGGGTTGATAGGATTTATAAAATAAGGAGGAGGTAATAGTTTTTAATAATAGTATATAAGATGCAATATATTAATAAGGTTTTAATTGTCCAACTGTTGAAAATAAGCTTGAACATCATTTATATGTTTCTTCACTTTGGGGGTTGTGTTCTGTCCCCGTCTCACACAAACACACAAACAGACAGCCAGGGATTAAATAAACTGGCAGACAACCAATTCTTCCGATAAGACGCTTGGCAGCAACCCAGTAACTGCTTGCCAAGAACTTTACTCATAAACAAAATACCCACAGTCAATAATTGTCCAGTTCGTAAAATAAATCCAAGGCCAATAATGTTGTTTCCAAAGATGCAATGTGACTCGATAGTAGTTAGTTTTGTCCGTCACAGAGTCTGAATGACCACCTCACCCCCTTTTATATCCTGTGGGGTGTGGTCCAGTGACTCAGCCTAATCTCGGGCACGCCTTTTCTTCTGTTGTGCACGCTTATCTCTGCGACGCTGCCGGGGATCCAGCCAAGACTCATTACCCTCATCGCTGTCCACCTGTGGCTGCATGGATGTGCTTGGCCCCGGCCCTATCTCTTGCCCTTCGGCAGACACTGAAGGCATTGCCAGAGAGGAGGGTCCTGGAGAGGGAGGCCTTGCCAACTCCTCTCCTTCACTCTCGGAGTCCTCTCCTGCCGATGACACAGGCTCAGGTAACGGAGCCACAACAGTTTGTTTGTTGGTTTGCCCAATTTTGTTTTTCTTTCTTTTCATTTCTCTTTGATTCGCCTTTTATTATATGAAAATTTGTAATAAATATAAATAAATATTCTAAATAAATATAAATAAGTTAAATAAAAGACACTTCAAAACTTCTTCCCTCGAGTCATATTGCATGAAGAGAAAAACGCCATTACTGGTAGAAGATATTAAAAAAATGCGGGAGAATTTTCTTCCATAATTCTATTCTCTATTTGGGAGATAGCTGGAGTTTGGAGTGATAAAAAAAAACCACTTTTGGATTATGACTGAGGTTGTCCCAATTCATTTGAGTGCAGGAAAAATTCTCACAGTGAACAGCCTGAAATGATGTGTTTCCAAAGCTGTCATTTGAAGGGAGGGAGAGGGACACAGCTAATTTTGCAGTTGAAAAGCTTCCTATTCTATATAACCCTATAAATTGACCTCACTGTAAATAAAACATCCTCAGGAAGAAATCTCTTCCTAAAGTGAAATAGCCTGTATGAGAACCATCCACCCATTAAAAGAATCTGCTTAGTTATTTTTATTATTATTATTTTCATTGTGTCACCAAGTTTAGGAAAGTTTAGGAAAAATACCACATTATTGCAATAGATTCCTCTCCTGGCCAAACTATTGGGAGAGGATGTCGCATATAAATGCCTAACTCACATGCCACCCCCTGCTTGGTACTACAAGGGTTAACACCCATACCCTCACCTCCATCACCACTCCCCCTTACCTTTGACTACTCCTTCCTGGTACTTAAGGGGCATACACGAGACGCTGGGCAGTTCTTCAGCCACACCTGTAAGAGAGCAAGGTTGGATAAATAAACATGATTGAATCATACCATTGACTCTGAGTATTCCTTGGGCTAGATCCTCGTACATTAACAGAGGAGAGGAAAGGAGAGGAGAGAGGAGGGGAGGAAAAGAGAGGGGAGGGGAGGAGAAGAGAGGGGAGGGGAGGAGAGGACTGGAGAGGAGGGGGTAAGAGAGGGGAGATGAGGGCAAGAGAGGGGAGGAGAGGGGAGGAGAGGAGAGGAGAGGAGAGGAGAGGAGAGGAGAGGGGAAGAGAGGGGAAGAGAGGGGAGGGAAAGGGAAGGGAAGAGGAGAGGGGAAAAGAGGAGAGGGGAAGGGAAGAGGAGAGGAGAGCGGAGGGGAGGGGAGGAGAGAGGAAGAGAGGAGAGAGGAAGAGAGGAGAGGGGAAGGGAAGGGAAGAGGAGAGAGAAGAGAAGGGAAGAGGAGACAAAAGAGAAGAGAAGAGAAGAGAAGAGAAGAGAAGAGAAGAGAAGAGAAGAGAAGAGAAGAGAAGAGAAGAGAAGAGAAGAGAAGAGAAGAGAAGAGAAGATGGAAGGGGCCTTGGAGGTCTTCTACTCTGACTCCCTGCTCAAGCAGGCTCTATAACATTTCAAACAAATGGCTGCCTTAACTCTTCTTAAAAATCTGTGGCTGTCCAATCTCTTCTCCTAATTTCTTAGACGCTTCCTTCTACGTTTGGTGAAAAATGTGAATTTGCTCCCCTCTTTTACGATCTTTCTTGCCACAGTCGCTGAGTGAACCGCCACGTCAGTTGTCCAGTTAGTAACACGGTTGTTACATGAATGTGGTTTCCCAATGGCTTTGCTTGTCAGACGGCCGCAAAAAGGGATCACGTGAACCCGGGAGTCTGCAACCGTCACAAAGACATGCCCGTTGCCAAGCATCCAAATTTTGATCACATGACCCCGAGGATGCTGCAAACTGTCCTAAGTGTGAACAATGGCTAGAAGCAGGGGTGAAATGTAAAATTTGTTACTACCGGTTCTGTGGGCGTGGCTTGGTGGGGGGGTAATGTGACTGGGTGGGCGTGGCCAACTTTTTTTTTTAACTTTTAAAAACATTTTTTCTTTTCTCTCTCTTTTTTTTTTTGGAAAAGTTTTTCAGTTTTATTCCTTATACACATAATATAAAATGTACATTTTCTTACACATAATTAATCCTACATATACATGTTTTCCTTAAAGAAAGCATTACAATAAGGCATTTTAATTACATTCGGAGTTGCTCTTCTACTCTTTCTTCCCTCATTTCACAACAAACCTTATTTTTCTCCTTTCTTTCCCTTCCCTCCCTCCTCTCCTTTCCTACTTTCTCCTTCCTCCTCTCCTACCTCATCCTACTTCCCCTTCCTTTCCCCCACTCCTCTCTTCTTTTCCCCCTTCTCACCTTCTCTCCTATTCCTGTCCCCTACCCTTCCTTCCTCTCCTTTTCCCTTCCTTCCCTTCCTCTCCCTCCCTCTCCTCTTCCTACCCTCTCCTCCTCTCTCCTTTCTAACTTCTTTGCTGTGGAATATTCTCCTTGTTTGGTATCCGAGCAACTCCTGTATTCTAATTGTATATACTTTCTTTCAGTATCTTTTCAGATTTATTCTATCAGTATTATCATCATAATTGTACACTTATTCTTATTATCTTCTTTCTTTCCCCCCCTCCCATCCCCTTTTTCATTTACTCTGGTGTCATCTGGGTTTCTATTTCTTTTTTATCCTCTCTCTCGTTTAACTTTCTATTATCTAAATCATTAGGTTCAATAGGGGGCAGGGATTTTTGCTACCAGTTCTCCGAACCACCCACTGCCATCGCTACCGGATCGGGCAATCTGGTCCGAACTGGGAGCATTTCATCCCTGACTAGAAGTCTCTTTTTTTCAGTGCCTTCGCTAATTCATGACTAAATAAATGGTTGTAAGTCGAGAACTACCTGTAGTACATTTGCAGCCTGGAGTCATCCTGAACTCACATTCTGAAAAATTAAAGAGATGGAGGCCTGCAAGCACTTTGTTTTTTTTTTCCTGAAGTCATCCCACTATTATAGAACACCTTACTCCCCAAACCTTGATTAGCTGCAACCTTCTTAGACTTTAGGTAAAGGTAAGGGTTCCCCTCACACATATGTGCTAGTCGTTCCTGACTCTAGCGGGCGGTGCTCATCTCCGTTTCAGAGCCGAAGAGCCAGTGTGTCTGAAGACGTCTCCGTGGTCATGTGGCTAGCATGACTAAACGCCAAAGGCGCATGGAATGCTGTTACCTTCCCACCAAAGGTGCTCCCTATTTTTCTACTTGCATTTTTTACCTGCTTTCGAACTGCTAGGTTGGCAGAAGCTGGGACAAGTCACGGGGGGCTCACCCCGTTACGCGGCACTTAGGGATTCGAACCGCTGAACTGCCGACCTTTCGATCGACAAGCTCAGCGTCTTAGCCACTGAGCCAGCGCTTTAGGAACGTTAGGAAGTTATTAAAAACAGAATTATTCAAAACACCCTCTGATTTATAGCCACCTCCTTGACTTTCCAACACGTTTTCATGGGTCGTTTTACAATTTTATCCATGCTTCAATTAGCACATTGTTATATAAAATTATCTATCGCATGGACATTTTTCTTGTTCAAATTGTAACTCACTAAGAGTCTCTCAATTGTGTCAGGCTAAATCAATCAAGAAACCAATATTTTATTTTATTTTATTTAAAAAAATGATGCCTATAATAATAAACCCAACCTACCCACCCAACCTACCTGACAGCAAAGTTGAAGAATGTAATAGCTGATCATCCACATAGTAACAAAACCTCCTGGACAGGACAGGACAGGACAGGACAGGACAGGACAGGACAGGACAGGACAGGACAGGACAGGATAGGACAGGACAGGACAGGACAAGGCAAGCATTATTGTCTTTTTTTTTTTTTTACTTTGACTACTGTGGCCCCCTTAAAGATGAAATCCTGTTGCCTGCTCTCAAAAGAAAGTATATATCTACCCATACACATACATAACACACATATGCACATGCTATATACATATATATGGAAATACACACATGCACACACACACATATGATTAGGCTGTTATTTACTGCTTGATTACTTCTCTGAGTTTTTAGCTTTTGCCTCCGTCTCTTTGGAATCACTTTTTTCAGTGATGTTGTAACTTTGAGCGGTCACTAAATGAAATATTGAAAGTCGATGACTATTTGTCAGCCCTGAAACCATTTTGGAAACCTTCAAGGCTGCCACAGCAAAGCCGGTTGCAGCTGTGGGAATGTGAGTGGGGAGATAGAGATAATTGGGGGGGAGGGGAATGTAGTCAAAATAACATTCTTTCTCGTGGGAGCCAAGGATGTCCCCACCAGATCAGAGGTGGGTTTCAGCAGGTTCTGACCAGTTCTGGAGAACCAGTAGTGGAAATTTTGAGTAGTTCAGAGAACCGGTAAATACCACCTCTGACTGGCCCCGCCCCCATCTATTCTCTACCTTCTGAGTCCCAACTGATCGGGAGGAAATGGGGATTTTGCAGTAACCTTCCCCTGGAGTGGGGAGGGAATGGAGATTTTACAGTATCCTTCCCAGCGGTGAAATCCAACAGGTTCTGACAGGTTCTGGAGAACCGGTAGTGGAAATTTTGAGTAGTTTGGAGAACTGGCAAATACCACCTCTGGCTGGCCCCAGAGTGGGGTGGGAATGGAGATTTTGCAATATCCTTCCCCCAAGAGTGGGGAGGGAATGGGGATTTTGCAGTATCCTTCCCCTGCCATGCCCACCAAGCCACACCATGCCCACAAAGCCATGCCTACAGAACTGGTAGTAAAAAAATTTGAATCCCACCACTGCACCAGATGTTTGGAAGGCATGGACCAAAGGCAGCCAGACTGGGGACTGTGACCTGATTGGATCACGTGATGGACGTGTGACCTAAGGGCAAGAACTCTGGGTTTTAATTTGGGTGGGGAAAACCTCAGGTCCTTCAAAGTCAGGTTGTCAAGATTCAGGTTAATGTCAAGGTTCCAAGTAACACCCCCAATGAAAGAAGACACCAAGGCTAGATGTTCCTCAAAGTTCCATTTTATTAGAGATGTCATATTGGCACATCTGGGAAAACCCGAATCTGAAAGCTTCCAGGTTTTCCCCACCCAAAGTAAACTCCAAGTCCGTGCCCAGCACCCACAAGTCCATCACGTGGTCCAATCGATCTACCGTCCCAACTGGAGATGCCTCCCAGTCACGCCACTCCAGGTGCAGGGCATGATGTCCTTGACTCTCTGAGAAAGGAATGTTATTATGGCTAGATATCCCTCCAACTCCATACAATCTCCCCCTCCCAGTTTCCCACAGCACTAAATGTGGCAGCCCTGAAGATCCAAAGAAAAAGATGGCCTCCAGAGCTGACATGGGTGTTCACCAGCTGTGCCAATATGGAATTCCTAATAAATTCTTACTTTGAGGATACTCCAGGCCTCAGAGTTTTTATTGCATTGGGTTTGTTACTTTGAACCCTGACACTATCTGTACTCCAACAGTAAATATCAGCCTAATCAAGGAACCACCAAGAACATCCCCAGCAAGCCAGTAGTATATAAACGAAGAGCAAAGCCAACACTCTTCTAGCACTGATGATGTAACCAAGTTGGGTCATGAAACATCTGCAAGAAAACCTCCAAAGCTCAGAAAACATCCAGGATCCCACATTTCAACCCTGAGCTATCAATATTCTCTTCTACTGGTTGTCGTTTCTTGTGCCTTACGTTATTAATAATGTTATGGATCTAATTAATCTGAACTTTTTTTTTTTTAATTTGATTTATATGCCGCCCTTCTCCGGAGACTCAGGGTGGCTTACAATGCATTAAGCAATAGCTTTCATCCTTTTGTATATTTATACAAAGTCAGCTTATTTCCCCTACAAACTGGGTCCTCATTTCACCTACCTTAGAAAGGATGGAAGGCTGAGTCAACCTTGAGCCTTGGAGAGATTCGAACCAGCAGTAAATTGCAGGCAGCTGTGTTAATAACAGGGTGCGTAGACCACTGTACTATCAAGGCTCTTGATTTCTTTATTCCAAAAAGAATCATACTTCCTCTTAGACATACACTCCACCTTATGCAGCCTTCCCCAAACAGGGCAAATTCTTCAATATAAATTTTTATATTAACATTTTTTTCCTTTCTGTTTCTAAAGTTAGACATTTGGAATTGAGCAACTGACATCAGTGCTGGCTCCCATGCTATTGTAGGTTTTCCTTGCCAAATTTTTTTGAATGTTCCCTTCTTGCTGTGAACTCATCATGGCATAATCACCAACTGGGCACGCAAGCTGAGAAGATATCTCAGATCTTCAGAAGGAGAATATGGAGGAGCGCTGGGAGCTGAGCTTCTTTTTCAGATCCAAATTAATAACGGCTGATAAATCTGCTACAAGGATTACTGTGATATTATACTGACAGGCCCTATTTGCACAATGGTGTTTAGCAGAATGGGAATAAATAATTGGGAGAAGAGGTAGGTAAGCATAGCTAATTGCACTCGGATTGCCTGCAATGTGGGATATAAATACAGCATTAATATTGTCTTCTGTGTGTATGTATGTGTGTGTGTGTATGAGAGAGAGAGACAGGGAGACAGAGAGAGACAGAGAGAGACAGAGACACACAGAGAGAGACAGACAGAGATAGAGAGGAGAGAGAGAGAGAGAAAGGAGAGAGAAGGGGGAGGGAGAGACAGAGAGAGAGAGAGAGACAGAGACAGAGAGAGAGAGACAGAGACAGAGAGAGAGAGAGAGAGAGAGAGAGGGGAGGGAGAGACAGAGAGAGAGAGAGACACACACACACACACAGAGAGAGACAGACAGAGACAGAGAGAGAGAGAGGAAAGAGAGAGAGTGAAAGAAGAGAGAGGGGGGAGGGAGAGACAGAGAGAGACAGAGAGAGAGAGAAAGAAAGAGAGAGACAGAGAGAGACAGACAGACAGACAGAGAGACAGAGACAGACAGAGAGACAGACAGAGAGAGAGAGAGGAGAGAGAGAGAGAGAGAGAAAGGAGAGAGAAGAGGGGAGGGAGAGACAGAGAGAGAGACAGAGACAGACAGACAGACAGACAGAGACAGACAGAGAGAGAGGAGAGAGAGAGAGAGCGAAAGGAGAGACAGAGAGAGGGGAGGGAGAGACAGACAGAGAGAGACAGAGAGAGACAGAGAGAGACAGAGAAAGAGACACACACACACACACACACACACAGAGAGAGAGAGAGAGAGAGAGAGAGAGAGAGAGAGAGAGAGAGAGAAAGGAGAGAGAAGAGGGGAGGGAGAGACAGAGAGAGAGACAGAGACAGACAGACAGACAGACAGAGACAGACAGAGAGAGAGGAGAGAGAGAGAGAGCGAAAGGAGAGACAGAGAGAGGGGAGGGAGAGACAGACAGAGAGAGACAGAGAGAGACAGAGAGAGACAGAGAAAGACACACACACACACACACACACAGAGAGAGAGAGAGAGAGAGAGAGAGAGAGAGAGAGAGAGAGAGAGAGAGAGAGAGAGATTATATTCAAATTGAGTTAAAACACATATTTAAAGCATCAGCCATCAGATTCAACCAGGAGTTTTCAGTCATTTTAGATTATTTGGTGTATTGGTATCTTGAGAAAATGGCTACCTCAAGGGAAGACTTGCCTTTTTATAAAATGACTGACATGGTAGACATGGACATTTACAGAATATCTTACTTTTTGGGAAAGCAGATTAGAAAAAGAGATGTCTACCTTCCCCTGTTCCTCCTCATCTCCAAGGTTATTCTTAAACCCACCAAAAGCCTTCTTTCTTTCTAGATAACTAAATGGGGTTTCCAACAAAATTATTTGTAGCCCACCTTTCGCTAGACTTTTTTTCCCCATTAATAATCTTTATGGAGCTTCTGTGTGATTCATGAGGCATATGACAGGGGAAAGAGAGAGAGAGAGAAGGAGAAAGAAAAAGAAAGTCAGAGAATGAGAAAGAAAAACACAGAGAGTAAAAAAGAGAGAGAAAGTGAGAAAGAAAAACAAAGAGAAAATGTAAGTCAGAGAATGAGAAAGAAAATGTGAGAAAAGGAAAACAAGAAAGAGAGAGGGAAAGAGAAAGAAGAAGAAAATGAGAGAAAGAGAGAATGAGGGAGAAAGGCACGCAGAAGAGAGAAAGGAAGAAAGTCAAAATATGAGAAAGAGAGAGAAAGTGAAAGGAAGGAAGGGAGGAAGGAAGGAAGGAAGGAAGGAAGAAAGAAAGAAAGAAAGAAAGAAAGAAAGAAAGAAAGAAAGAAAGAAAGAAAGAAAGAAAGAAAGAAAGAAAAAGAAATATGGTAAGGGAAAGACAGACGAAAGAGAGAAAAAGAGAATGAAAGTGGGTGAGAAAAAGACAATGAGAGAGAGGAGAGAGAGAAAAAAAGAAAAAAGGAAAGAAAGAACAAAAGAATGAAAGAGAGAAAGAGAAAAAAGGAAAAGAAAGAAAGAAAGGAAAAAAGGGAAAGAAAGAACAAGAATGAAACAGAGAGAGAAAGAGAAAGAAGGAAAGAAAGAAGGAAAGAAGGAAGGAAGGAAAGAAAGAAAGAAAAGAAAGAAAGAAAGAAAGAAAGAAAGAAAGAAAGAAAGAAAGAAAGAAAGAAAGAAAGAAAGAAAGAAAGAAAGAAAAGAGTTCAGGCATTTACCAAGAGAAGTAAGAGAACTCTGGAGTCAAACAACCTCAATTAGATGGAAAAATGATTTTGTCCCTACAAAGACCTCCCTAGATGGGTTGGGAGCCGAATAGAAATATGGAGAATGTTTTTCTTCACTTCTTCAATATGGTCTCTATTTGTTCATGGAGAGTGAATGCCCTGGGGTGAAATCTATCAGCAAGCGCGCTCATCTCCTACTTTAAAACACTTATTCACAAGCTCCCATCTTTCTTTCTTCTCCTTTTTGTGCTTCTCTGTTGTTGGTTTTGCTTCGGCGGCCTCAGCGCAGATCCAAAGGTAGAGAAGATCTTACGTGAAGGTCTCCAGGGAGCCCTGTGCATTTTGAGCCCCCCTAGTTCTGGAGGGTGCATAAAAATTCACATTAACCATCAGTAACCTTTGCTTTAAGGGAGTGGGGGGGGGGAAATCCATATATATATTTTGCAGATAGACTCTTACAGTCTTCTCTCTGCATTTCAGGCTAGGATAGACACATCCATACTTCACAGATATATTCAGGCCCAAAGGCCATGCAGAGCTTCGGATGGTGACTTCACTTTGACAAGGTTGGGTCGATTCTCCTCTTCCAAACAACTTGATGGAGAGCAGAGATGCCCTCTTACAAAGCAGTGGCGTGAGTCTATCACGCCCCCTTAGGGTCTTTTGAGAACTTTCATAAGTTTGGAGAACTTGAGAAGTTTCTGATCATTTTTTTCCCCCTAAGACAGTGCTTCCTCCCATCTCTTTCACGCCCCTGCCCCCCCCTCCCCCCGATTTTTAAAAAGTAAGAGAACTTTAGCTTAGTTCCTCAGGCCAACCAAGCCAGAGAGAGAGATGAATCTAGCTGTTTACGGTGTCAACGCTGAACAAGGCAACTTCAACGATTCAAGCCCGAAACAGATCTCTTTCTGATGGAAGTTGATATTTGTAGCTCAGATTTGAACTGTGGAATCCTTGGTGCTTGGTGTACTTTTCAAAAGGCAACTGGACTTTCTTCCTTTGTTTTTCTCCTTGAAGATGTTTCATTTCTCATCTGAGAAATTTCTTCAGTTCAGTTCTTCAGTCAGAAACTGAAGAAGGCTTCTTGGATAGCAATAGCACTTTGACTTCTATACCACTTCATAGTGCTTTTGCAGCCCTCTCTAAGTGGTTTACAGAATCAGCCTATTGCCCCCAACAATCTGGGTCCTCATTTTACTGACCTTGGAAAGATGGAAGGCTGAGTCAACCTTGAATGGATGAGAAGCAAAACATCTTCAAGGAAAAAAAAACCCACACCTTTGAGACAACTATGACCTCTAGCACAGCTAGCATGAATGTTGTTACCTACAGAGGTGGTATTCAGCCGGTTCGTACTGGTCGTACTGAGAATGCTCAGGAAGATAAATCTATCTCAGCATCTACTTCTGTCCTACTATTGCAGCATCATTGAGACTGTCCTGACATACGGCATTCTTGCATGGTAGGGAAGCAGCTCTGCAGCGGACATAAAAGCTCTACAGAGAATTATTAAAACTGCCCAGAATATCATCGGGTTCCACAGTGGTGGAATTCAAATAATTTAACAACCGGTTCTCTGCCCTAATGATCTCTTCCAACAACCAATTCACCAAACTGCTCAGAAGTTAACAACCGGTTTTCCCGAAGTGGTGCGAACTGGCTGAATCCCACCACTGGGGCTCCAGCTACCAACCCTGGACAACATCTTCGAATCTTGCTGTTTGAGGAAGTTGCATAACATTCTCAGAGATTCTTCCAGTGGTGAAAATCCATTTTTTTTTTACTACCGGTTCTGTGGGCATGGCTTGGTGGGCGTGGTGTGGCTTGGTGGGTGTGGCAGGGGAAGGATCCTGCAAAATCTCCATTCCCACCCCACTCCTGGGGGAAGGATATTGCAAAATCTCCATTCCCACCCCACTCTGGGGCCAGCCAGAGGTGGTATTTGCCGGTTCTCCGAACTACTCAAAATTTCCGCTACTGGTTCTCCGAACTGCTCAAAATTTCTGCTACCGGTTCTCCAGAACCTTTTCAGAATCTGCTGAATTTCACCCCTGGACTCTTCTCATCCTGCTTACAATCTTTTTGGACTGTTGCCCTCTGGCAGAAGATACAGAACAATTAAAATTCGGACCACACGTCTTCTGAATAGTTTTTATCCCAGAGTTATAATTGCACTCAACAATGAACTAAAGGGCCACCATCAGTGAGCTGTTGGACAGCATTACTTGATCTGTTGTGTGGATGTTTGAGTTTAACAGTAACAGAGTTGGAAGGGACCTTGGAGGTCATCTAGTCCAACCCCCTGCTCACTCAGGAGACCTGTACTAGGGATTCGAACCACTGAACTGCCGACCTTTCTGATCAACAACCTCAGTGCCACCTAGTCAGACTGGTTTAGGGGCGTGGAATTTTTGGTGTGTGTGTGTGTGTGTGTGTGTGTGTGTGTGTGTGTGTGTGTGTGTGTGTGTTTGGGGATTGTTATGTGTGTTAGACCTGGTCTTTGGGTGTTACATGAATTTCGTTGTATGGGTATACTGTGTATATACATACAATGACAATAAAGTTGTTGTTGTTGTTGTTGTTGTTATTATTATTATTATTATTATTATTATTATTATTATTATTATTATGATGATGATGATGATGATGATGATGTTTGGGCGAAGTGGTAGTGGAGACTTGCGGGTGGGCCCGTCCCCCCACCTCAGCTCCACGCCGTCCTATTTTGGCATGTTTTTCAAGGCTGGGCGCATGCACGGAAGGGACATGCGTGCACCAAGCGAGCACGCGCGGGGCGAGCTGGTGGTACTAATATTGGAAACCCACCACTGGTTACCTAGCATGGTAATGAAACATCTACAAGGAAATCACCAAGCTCAGAAAGCACCAAGAACCCCACAGACATGTTTCCACAAGCCAAACCAATGTTCTTCCATTGAACTCATCAACCCAGTTGAACTGAATGCACAAACAGAACAAAACAGAGTTTGTATTGAGGAGGTCAACACGATATCACCCTAGTAGACTTGGGGATAGTTTTGACATCCGTAGCACAAAGTTGTCCTGTTTCCCCAAGCACAACATAGAATAACAGAGTTGGAAGGGACACACCCTTCACTGCTGGCAAAGGCATGGGTCTCATCCATCGTGGCTTCAAGCAGTCTGAACATCTATATTAAAACCCAGTCCGCTCTCTGAATTGTTCTCGGCAAAACCAAATGACTGGCATTTATCACTAATTAGCTAATAATAATTATCCACATCTAGCATAGACCCTCACAGGCCGCACAAAAGAGATCATCAGCCAGAAAATATCTGTTGTAAAATTGCTGGATATGGGAAACTGATAAGGTTAACAAAAAGAAAAAAAAGAAAAAGAAAAAAAAAAAGAAAAAAAGAAAAAAGGATTAGCCATTATTTGTCTCAAAAAGCCATGATGACAGAGAAGAGGAAAAGAAGACATATGAATGCATAGAGATCAGAGGTGTCAAACTCAAGACCTGGGAGGCGGGAGGGGCTGGATCCAGCCTGCGGGGTGCTTAGATCTATCCTGCAGGGCCACCCTGGAAACAGCAATGGATCATCCTGCAGTGCCTCTGCCAGCAAAAATGGAGCTTGAACAGTGGTGGAATTCAATTTTTTTTTACTACCCATTCTGTGGGCGTGGCTTGGTGGGCGTGGCAAGGGAAGGATACTGTAAAATATCCATTTCCACCCCACTCCAGGGGAAGGATATTGCAAACTCCCCATTCCCACTCTACTCTGGGACCAGCCAGAGGTAGTATTTAACGGTTCTCTGAACTACTCAAAATTTCCGCTACCGGTTCTCAGAACTACTCAAAATTTATTATTATTATTTTTATTATTATTCATATTTCTATGCCGCCCACTCTCCGAGGACTCTGGGCGGCTTACAGTATAGTAAATATATATATATATAATATTTATATTTAATAAATAAATAATAAATAAATAATAATAAATAAATAAATAAAAATAATTATAATATTATATATAATATTATTATATATAAAGACAGTATACTAAATAGCATATTGCCCCCAACAATCTGGGTCCTCATTTTACCCACCTCGGAAGGATGGAAGGCTGAGTCAACCTTGAGCCGGTGAGATTTGATCCGCCGATCTGCTGAAGTAGCAGTCAGCTGAAGTAGCTGCAGTACTGCACTCCAACCACTGCGCCACCTTGGCTCTTATTTCTGCTACCGGTTCTCCAGAACCTGTAAGAACCTGCTGGATTTCACCCCTGAGCTTGGGAGGGCTGTGTGCGGTCCCCTGGGCCCCATTTTCAGCTGTGACAGCCTCCTGAAGCCCTCTACCAGTAAAAACGTTTTCACTGGCAGAGGGCTAGCGAAACAAACTAACAACAAAACAAAAGGAGAAATTTTTCCCCTTTTTGCATTTGAGCATGCAAGAAAGGACTGGAAAGGAGAAAGGGAAAGAGGAAAGACAAAGAAAAAGATGGGAAGATGGGAAGAGAGCAAGGAAGGAAAAAGAAGGAAAGAGGGGAAGGAAGGAGAAAGGAGAATGAAGAGGGAAGGAAAAAGAAGAAAAGGAAGGGAGGGAGGGAGGGAGGGAGGGAGGGAGGAAGGAAGGAAGGAAGGAAGGAAGGAAGGAAGGAAGGAAGGAAGGAAGGAAGGAAGGAAGGAAGGAAGGAGATTATAATGAGAGTGAGGGAGAGTCTCAGGGAAGTCCTGCTTTAGCACTTGGCTAACACAGGTACCCCCGACACGAATGACATCGAGCTGGCCATGCCCTTCCCAGCCATAGCCCCATTCTGCTGCCCTCAATGAAATCAAGTTTGACACCCCTGATATAGATGATGATGATCACTTTGATGATGATGATGATAAAAAAAAATAATGGGTCCCTTTTTCCTATACAATACCTATAATTACATAAATATTAACTAATTTAATGCAGGTCCGACAGTTTTATTTATGTCTTCCAGCAAGCAAACTCGTAAAGCTACAGAGGACTTTGTATCTGAAATCCATTAATTCATCAGTGTATGCTTGGAGCAGCCCTGATTTATAGACAACAGGAGATAACCATCTCCCATTCTTGAAGGGGACATGCATAATTTTAGATTTATTGCTGCAAATCAGAGCCAATGTGAAGCGAAGAAAGGAAGAGACAAACTTTAGCTGTCAATTTGGGTTTGCATCTTCATAGTAAAAGTACAGAGATGACACGAGCGGTAACTTTTCCACATGAGAACTTTACAACACTCAGGACTGCGAGGATAGAATGTCATTTGTGGTGAAGATAAAGTCAGGGAGGAGGAGAAGGCAGTGATTTTTATATAACTTTTGCAGCCACAACAAACATATTTTGGTTCCATCTAAAATCTGGATGTGAAAAGCTTTGGAAAGTATAACAGAATCACAGAGTTGAAAGGGACCTCCGAGATCTTCCAGTCCAGCCCCCTGCCCAAGCAGGAAACCCTAAACCATTTCAGACAAATGGATCTCTTCTTAAAAACTTCCAGTGTTGGAGCATCCACAACTTCTAGAGATAAGCTGTTCCACTGATTGATGATTTCCTCTGTCAGAAAATTTCTCTTTAGTTCAAGGTTGGTTCTCTCCAGTGGTGGGTTTCAAATTTTTTTTTACTAACGGTTCTGTGGGTGTGGTTTGGTGGGCGTGGCTTGATGGGCATGGCAGGGGAAGGATATTGTAAAATCTCTATTCCCTCCCCAATCCAGGGGAAGGATACTGCAAAATCCCCATTTCTTCCCGATCAGCTGGGACTCGGGAGGCAGAGAATAGATGGGGGCGAGGCCAATCAGAGATGGGATTTACCGTTTCTCCGAACTACTCAAAATTTCCGCTACCGGTTCTCCAGAACTGGTCAGAACCTGCTGGAACCCACCTCTGGTTCTCTCCTTAATTAGTTTCAATCCATTGCTTCTTGTCCTGCCTTTAAGTACTTTAGAGAAGAGGTTAACCCCCCCGTCTTCTTTGTGACATCCCTTCAAATGCTGGAACACTGCTATCATGTCACCCCTAGTCCTTCTTTTCACTACATTACACTTTTGATCCAGTGGTGGGAACCTGCAGGTTTAACAACCGGTTCGTGTGCAGTTTTAACAAAACAAACCTGCCATGATCCTTCTGGGGAGTAACCCAGCTGAGACATGGCTATCCACTCTGCTGCACAAATCATCTGAGAGGATAAATGTATGTAAAGGGCAGGGGCATCAGCATTACGTGATCATCGTTCGCTCCTAGCTGATTGTTGGAGCAAACCTGTTCGCTCCCAGCTGATTGTCAGAGCAAACCCATTCACTTCCAGCTGATCATCGGAATAAACCTGTTCATTCCCAGCTGATTGTCGGAGCAAACCCATTCACTCCCAGCTGATCATTGGAGCTACTGGTTCGCAGGAACCGGTCCAAACTGGCTGAATCCCACCTCTGTTTTGAACCCTGTAGCTATAATTGTCTATCTGACTGGTAGCTCCCCAAAGTGCTTCTTGGAGACATCTTCTCATAGTGGCCGAGAAACTGTCAAAACTGTGTCTCACTTATTTTGACTATGTTAGGCAGGGGAATTCACTGGAGAAAGCAATTATGTTTGGAAGAATTAGTGTTAAAAGGAAACCAGGCTGCCAAAGAACATGGTGGCTGTAAATTGCCATCAAAGCTGACACCATCCAGAGCATAGAATAACTCAAAGAAATGATGCAAGATTGAAAAGATGTGGAAGGACCTGTTCTGCTTATCAGTAAGCATCAGAGTCTCATCTGATCAACAGAGTCACAGAAATGACTTTAAAGAGCCTTGGTAGTACAGTGGTTTAATGCACCCTGTTATTAACACAGCTGCCTGCAATTTCTGCAGGTTCGAATCTTACCAGGCTCAAGGTTGACTCAGCCTTCCATCCTTTCTAAGGTAGGTGAAATGAGGACCCAGTTTGTGGGGGCAATAAGCTGACTTTGTATAAATATACAAAAGTATGAAGGCTATTGCTTAACGCATTGTAAGCCGCCCTGAGTCTCCGGAGAAGGGCGGCATATAAATCAAATTAAAAAGAAAAAGAAAAGAAAGAAATATCTGAAAAATGAGGCTTGAAGCTTAACACCTCAAAAACCAAGATCCTGGTCATCAGCAAGCAACCCGTTAATTTACCACCGATAACTTTGGAAGGAATACCAGTAGAAAAAGTTGAAAGGATCACATACCTCGGTTTTAATTTACATGAAAGCTGGGACATGAGTACAGAAGTAAAAAAACAAGGATACAGAAAGCTCGAACAGCATTCTTCAAAATGAAAAAAAATTCTTCTGCAGTCCCGACATAAGCCTAAAGTTGAAAATTAAGCTTGTCAGATGCTACATCTTTTCTATCCTGCTCTACGGAGTGGAGAGTTGGTCTCTGACAGAAAAGCCACTTGAAGAGACTAGAAGCATTTGAAATGTGAGTTTACAGGCGGCGGTTACGTATAAACTGGGTTGACAAAAAATCAGAAATGAGGAGGTGATAAATTGCCTGGGAAAGCGAAGGGAAATCATCAAAACCATAAAAAAGTGAAAGTTAGAATATTTCGGACATGTGATGTGACACCTGGAAAAATACAGCATCCTTCACTTAATCCTCCAGGGAAAGATTGAAGGCAAACGAGGTCCAGGCAGAAGAAGAACATCATGGCTTCAAAATTGAAGGGACTGGTTTGGACAAAACTCAACAGCACTTTTTCATGCTGCTGTTGATAAAAATAGGGTCACCAACATGATCGCCAACATCCAATGATGTATATGGAAGAAGAAGAAGAGGAGGAGGAGGAAGAAGAGGAGGAGGAGGAGGAGGAGGAGAAAGAGAAGGAGAAAGAGAAGGTGAAGGTGAAGGAGAAGGAGGAGGAGGAGGAGGAGGAGGAGGAGGAGGAGGAGGAGGAGGAGGAGGAGAAGGAGAGGAGAAGGAGAAGGAGAAGGAGAAGGAGAAGGAGAAGGAGAAGGAGAAGGAGAAGGAGAAGGAGAAGGAGAAGGAGAAGGAGAAGGAGAAGGAGAGACCTGGCCCATAGAATCATCAAGAGTCAGACACAACTGAAGGGATAACATCATCGTCATCATCATCAAAGTGATGCACATCAGTGTCAAAGGCCGACATCTTATTTCACATACGGAGGGAGCCGCGGATAACAAACCAGAGAAATATCTTGGAATAGTGATGAATCATGCAGCGGAGGTTTCAAGTCAGGGTCCAGCTGCTGTAAAAATGCCAAATTCCATTCCATGGCTCATTAGGAAATGGACTAAGAATAAAACTGTCAACCCTGTAATGTCCTTCATTTAATCTATGGTCCATCTACATCTGGAGGACTCTCCATTGCCAGTTTTGGAAAAAGGAAACAATACAATGCAGGAGAGATGATCAAGGATGTCAAAATCCCTTCTTTACGAACACATGCTAGAGGGCCAAATGTTAAGATGGAATCTGTGAGTCCATAATTGAAGTCCCACCCTTTTTAAAACTCGCATTGTGGTGTGATTGTTAGTTGGCTAAGAAACAAAATGCCAGTATGAGGGTTCCAACGGATGCCCTAATTAAATCATGAGCCTCTAGCCAAGCTTCAAAAGAAATCCAGTTATGGATTTAGTATTGCAGGCTGACTCTGCCCACAGCCAGAAGTTCGATCTTGACCAGCTCAAGGTTCACTCAGCCTTCCAAAGTTGGAAAAATGAGGACTCAGATTTCCAGGGGCAACATGATGACTCTGTAGACCACTTAGAGAGGGCTATAAAACACTGTGAAGCAGTATATAAGTCTAAGTGCTCCTTCCTCCCTTCCTTCCTTCCTTCCTTCCTTCCTTCCTTCCTTCCTTCCTTCCTTCCTTCCTTCCTTCCTTCCTTCTTTCTTCCAAAAGCCATGGAATATCATGACTGTAACTTTGTTCCCCGTATCCTTACAATTAATATTGATTAGATTGTTTCCTGACTGCTTATCTGTACCCAATGACTATCATTAAGTGTTGTACCTTATGATTCTTGATGAATATAACTTGTCTTTTTATGTACACTGAGAGCATATGCACCAAGACAAATTCCTTGCGTGTCCAATCACACTTGGCCAATAAAGAATTCTATTCTATTCAGATTGTTGGGGGCAACATGATGACTCTGTAAACTGTTTAGAGAGGGCTGCAAAACACTATGAAGCGGTATATAAGTCTAAGTGCTCCTTCCTTCCTTCCTTCCTTCCTTCCTTCCTTCCTTCCTTCCTTCCTTCTTCCAAAAGCTATGGTCGTACAGTGGTTAGAATGTAGTATTGCAGGCTGACTCTGCCCACAGCCAGGAGTTCGATTCTGACAGGCTCAAGGTTGACTCAGCCTTCCATCCTTCTGAGGTCGGATAAAAGGAGGACCCAGATTGTTGGGGGCAAAAGGCTGACTCTGTAAACTGCTTAGACAGGGCTGTAAAGCACCACGAAGCGGTATATAAGTCTAAGTCCTATTGCTAATTGTCAGTGCATGTGCTTTTTAAGGGGCGAGACTCCCTCAGTTTTTTTTTATTTTGTTCCATATGTTACCAGCTTGATAAATATTGAAGCCGGCTTACTTCCAGAGAGGTGAAAAAGAAAAGTAAATATGTTTTTAATGGGGCCTCTTGGCAATAAAATCCTTGTTCAAGTGTGGCCAAAATTATAAGTCCTCCAGACTGTTGTGTAATTGAAAGAATAGGTGTCCTATCCCCTCTCGTAGTATCAGCTGTT
>NW_027256882.1:291096339-291186046 GCF_029215685.1 Pituophis catenifer annectens | reverse complement strand
CTTGGCATTACCTCGCATGACAAAGTTCCAATAGCGCAGTCTTGGAACGTGCTGAATTTCTAGCATGAATACACTATTGAAACAGCGATGTCTACGCTGGCTGGGGCATGTCGTGAGAATGGCTGATGGTCGGATTCCAAAAGATCTCCTCTATGGAGAATTAGTGCAGGGAAAGTGCATCAGAGGGAGACCACAGCTGCGATATAAGGATATCTGCAAGAGGGACTTAAAGGCCCTGGGAATGGACATTAACGACTGGGAAATCTTGACCTCCGATCGTTCAGCTTGGAGGCTAAAGACGCAGCATGGCCTTCTCCAATTCGAAGAGACACTTGAGGCAAAGAGGCAGTCCCGGAACCAGCAAAATCTGGGGGCTGGGCAGGGGACCGAATGTATCTGCCCTCAGTGTGGAAGGGATTGCCACTCTCGAATTGGCCTTTTTAGTCACACGAGATGCTGTTTTAGGACCTCTTTCCCAGAGCACGATACCATAGTCTCTTGAGACGGAAGGATGCCAATGATGAGACGATAGATTCAATTAAGTCTGTTTTCTTTCGTGTTTGATATGCTGACTGATCTGTTCCAGTGTCAGGGCCACTGTATGTTGCCCTCCAGATGGGTTGGCACTGTGTGGGCCTGCTGGCATCCTTCATCATACCAGTTATGAATTCAAAGATCCTTTGGAAGGACTCCCTTGTTTTTCCGCGTCTGTTTCCATATTCAATATCTTCCACAGATATTGCTGCAATTCTGTTTCTTCCCTGTTCTTAACATCTCTTTGAAATTCTTTATGAAGTCTTTTTTTGATACCATTGCTTCTCTTGGCTACAGTTTTCTCCTTCTTGGCCTTCTTTCCATAGATCAATCCGACATCCATTGCTTTCATGTGTTCCTTGTTTCTTCCGCTGTCTCTTTGTCATATCCCTCCTTAATGACTTCTTTGATTTTAATTCGACAGTTCCTCTTGTTCCCAATGAATGAGATTCAGAACTTCAAAGCGACTTTCTGTAAGAAAGAACAAAACGAAGTGGAAAGAAGGCGCTTCCAATTTGATCCGCGCAAAAAAAAAAATACGACAAAGTTATGTCTTATGCTATGATTATTTTAAGAAATCTCATTTTTTTTCTATTGTCTTTTCCCCCCTTAATCATTGAAACCTTAAGATCATTTTATTTATTTTATTTATTTATTTTTTAAATTTGTATACTGCCCTTCTCCCTGAGGACTCAGGGCGGTGAACAGCCAAGTAAAACATAAACTACAAACATTAAAATACAATTAAAAAGATATATATAAATTTGACCCCATGATTAAAAACAATAACAGACAATTAAAAACATTTTAAAAAGTGTTAGGCCAGCCCGGCTTGCTGGAAAAAGAAGGTTTTAAGGGCACAGCGGAAGGCATCGAGGTCTTGGATTCTCCTCATCTCTGGGGGCAGCTGATTCCAGAGGGTAGGTGCCCCCACAGAGAAGGCCCTCTCCCTGGGGGTCACCAGACCTACATTGTTTTGGCTGATGGCACCCCAAGGAGGCCCTCTCTGTGGGAACGCACAGGTCGATGGGAGGCCGTCGGTTAGCAGCAGGCGGTCTCAGAAGATAACTAGGTCCTATACCATGGAGCGCTTTAAAGGTGATAACCAACACCTTGAAGCGCACCCGGAAGACCATTGGGAGCCAGTGCAGCTCACACAGGAGAGGTGTTGTATGGGAGCGCCATGTGGCTCCCGGTGGACTACCCCGCGATCTGGCCGCATTCTGGACCAGTTGGAGCCTCCGGGTGCTCTTCAAGGGGAGCCCATGTAGAGAGCGTTGCAGTAGTCCAGGCGAGAGGTGACGAGGGGAATGAGTGACTGTGCACAGGGAATCCCGATCAAGAAAGGGCCGCAACTGGCGAATCAGGCATTTTTCATGAGCAATTTTTCCCCATTTCAGCAAACCCCCCCCCAAAAAAAAAACCTCTACAAGGGGTTTTGATTCAACTATAAATTTAGATATTGTCTTTTTTCTGATCAAGGAAATTAAGTTAACCATCTTTAGAAGCTCTATCATCTTCACACACTATTCCTTCATTGTGAGTAATGTTGAACGTTTCCGATTTTGAACATACTGGTAAAATATAACATTGGAATATTGAACAGTATGGTGGTCTTATAAACAGCAAATGTAAAGAACCATTGAAAGACTATGAACTCTACACTCTTATTCAATTTCCTAGGGTGAAATGGATTCCTAATTTCACTGAAAATCAGCTCCAGTGGGATGATCTAATGGAAATTTTGCTGAATCAAACCCTAACCCTAATACCAAACCTAACACTAACTTTTAACTCTAACCCTAACTGCAACCATAACCATAACCCTTACCTCAACCCAAACCATAATCCCAACCATAAACCTAACCCTAACCCCTAACTCCAACATTAGCCCCACCCCAAACCCGACCCTAACCCCTAATCCTACACCCTAACCCCTAACACCTCACCCCTAATCTTAACTCTAACCCCTAACTCAAACCTAAGCCAAAATTTAAACCTAATTCTAAACCTAATCTTAATCCAAACCTAACCCCAACCCTAAAACCAACCCCAATCCTAACCCCAACCCCAACCCGAACTTGAACACTAGCCCCACCCCAGCCCTAACCCAACTTCAACCCCAACCACAATTTCTTCATCCCTACCTCCTGCTTCCTTTTGTTTGTTTGTTTAATTCATATTAAAATCAAGGCCCCTAAAATTTACACAATTTCTAGTGAGAGCAAGAGAGAGAAAGAGAAAGAAAGAAAGAAAGGAAAAAGAAAGAAAACAGAAAGAGAGAGAGAGAAAGAAAGATCAGAAAGAGAGAGAGAAAAAAGAATGATCAGAAAAAGAAAGAAAGAGAAAGTAGAAAGAAAAAAGTAAAAGAAAAGAAAAAAGAGAGTAAAAAGAAAGAAAAAACAGAAAAAGGAAGAAAGAGAAAGAAAGGAAGAAAGAAAAGAAAAGAAAAGAAACACAGAGAGAAAATAATCAAATCAAATCAAATCAAATGCTGGTGAAATTGTAAGGTCACAAAGTGACAAGAAGTAACACAATCCAGAAAGGAAGGGGAGAAAACTTTGTGGCATCAAGGCTTGTCCATCAAAACAAGCTATTATGATCGTCTTTAATTTTGCATTCCTCTTTCTAAACAACTAGGACAGAACATTTCATCTTTTAAAAGAAATGTTTGAATTAAGAACAGCTCTACGATCAGAATGTGTGCGATTCACCTGTAGCTAGATCTTTTATCTCACTGAACTGCACCAGTTGGTGGCTAATGGACTAGAAACTTTCATAGTCTCTTGTGCCAGATAGAGCTCATCCCTTTAGGCTGGGGTATAATGCAATGCTATGGGAGCCTAAATTGACTCTGTAGACTATTCACCATTTCTTTGGCAGCATTTGAATTGAAAAATAAATCTCATAGTTTTAAATATACATTCTATTCGGGGTGTCTGCATGTCTGTGTAAATTGAGGAGGAGGAGGAGGAGAGGAGGAGGGAAGGAGGAGGAGGAGGAGGAGGAGGAGGAGGAGGAGGAGAGAAGAAGAAGAAGAAGAAGAAGAAGAGAAGAAAGAAGAAGAAGAAGAAGAAGAAGAAGAAGAAGAAGAAGAAGAAGAAGAAGAGAAGAAGAAGAAGAGAATTAACAATGTGCTGTTGATAAAAATAGGATCACCAACATGATCGCCAATGTCCGATGACACATATGGCACAAGAGGAGGAGGAGGAGGAGGAGGAGGAGGAGGAGGAGGAGGAGGAGGAGGAGGAGGAGGAGGAGGAGGAGGAGGAGGAGGAGGAGGAGGAGGAGATGGATGGATGGATGGATGGATGGATGGATCATTTCATTCTTAGGGCTGCTGCAGGTAACACACCTGTGACCTCTTATTCAAGTAAGAGCTTGAGTGGTTGCTAGACAAGATAGAATAGAATAACAAAATTGGAAGGGACCCTGGAGGTCTTCTAGTCTCTGAATCAAAGGTTTCCTAGCAAAATATGTTGGGAGAGTTTTGCAGATCCTGAAACTCATCCTTTTTCTATACAAAAGACAGCTTTACCTGGAGTAGCTACATCCAGCAATGAGACAACTTCCAACTACAACATCTGCCTAGTTTAGATCCTAAGGAAGGATGTTTAACAACTCACATACGGCAAGCCAATTTTTTGAGGGTTCTCGGATATTTTGCAACTCTGCAGAGGGAGCACCCCCCAAAATTATGAGTTTCTACGTGTCAGGCATTCCCAGCCTTGTTGGTTTAATGGGATGGACACATTGGGAATGCTGCAGACTTGAGGGTGCTTTCACAAGATGGCTCACGGGGGTCGGTCCATTGAGAGAGCAGATGCCCTGTTTGATGCAATGAGTTTCTACAAGCATCTGATCTTCCAGATGTTCCTTATGATTCTTCTTTACCTTTACCTTTCATTCCTTCTTCCCTCTGTCTTTTCTTTAAAATTCTTCTTCCTCCCTCCCTCCTTCCCTCCTCAGCTTTTCTTCCTTAATTTCTTCCTTCTTTCCTTTCCTTTCCTTCCTTCCTTCCTTCCTTCTTCTTTCCATCCTTCCTTCCTTCCTTCCTTCCTCCCTTTTCCCTCCTTCCCTCTCCTTCCTTCCTTTCTCCCCACTCCCTTCTCCAGCTTTCCTTCCTTCCTCCCTCCCTCACTCCCTGCCCCTCCCTCTCCCCCTTCCCTCACCTTCCTTCCTTCCTCCCTTTCTTTCTTTCCTTCCTTCTTTCCTTTCTCCCTCTCTCCCTCCCTCTCCCCTTCCATTCCTTCCTTCCCCTTCCTCCCTCCTTCCCTCCCTCCCTTCCATCTCCTTCCTCTCCCCCTTCCTCCCTTCCTCCCTCCATCCCTCCTTCCCTCCCTCCCTTCTTTCTTTCCTTCCTTCCTTTCTTCCTTTCTCCCTCCCTCCCTCCCTTTCCTTCCTGTCTTCTTTCCTCTCTCCTCCCTTCCCTCAGCTTTTCTCCTCCCTCCCTCCCTCCCTCCCTCTCTCTCTCTCTCTCTCTCTCTCTCTCTCTCTCTCTCTCTCCCCCTTCTTCCCCTTCTCATCTTTCTCCATATACATGCATACTGTATATATTGAAGCATAAAGTAAGGAAGGAATCTGCCAGGGGCCCAGAGGAAAAGAAGAGAATATTTTACTGTTACTGAATTGCCTTGAGGGTGATTTATCTTGGATGCCTTGGAGTTATTTCGTTGAATGGAAGTCATGAGGATGTGTTTTGTCTTCCTTTCCCCCTATCTGGAGTCAATCACTAAATAACAAATAATAATAATATTATATTATTATAATAAGAATCCGGTCTCTAGGCTTCCGATGGTTTCATACTTGATGCTTTAAAATGAAATTACATCGTAGACAACCTCATCTGTATATTTCAACTCTGAAACTCTTATTAATTTCAAAGGGAGGCTGGAGATTTAAAATCCTTAGGCGCTGCTTTCATAATGCAAGACTTGGAATAATACCACATAGCTCCATCAGAAAAAAAAATCATCCTTCTACCTGGAACTGAACTCTCTTAGCTTTTCTTTTACCAGGGGACAAATTTTTCCCCACGTTTTGCTTTTTGTGTGAATTCTAACTGGGGGTAAATATTGCAGAGACCAGCCTAGTCACTATGGTGACCTAGGCCCATGTAGTTATTACCAGACACAATCAGTCCTAAACAAACATACTTTATTAGGACAGCTGAGAATTACTTCATCCTCAGCTTAGTCCAAATTAAGTCCAAAACAAATTCTTCATAAACAGTCCTTCGGCCTTATCACCAACCTTTGTCTTCTTTGGCATCCTGCCAAAGGCTTTTCTTGACAAAAGTTCAGAAGCAAGAGACACCAACAAAAAACAAATGTAGCAATGTTGCTTTCCTACAAAGATCCCAAGAGCCTTTGCTGCTCTTTTAAGCCTTATGGGAGGGGCCAATCATCTCCTGGCTGTCAGCACTCCAAGCTTTATTCACTCCAGTGCTGACATAAGAAGGAGAAGGTGGGGGCATCTGGCAAGAGGATGCTTGACTTTTCAGCTACTTATTTTCCCTGGAGATACTATACCCTAGGAGATGGGTTGGGAGGGGGGAAATTCCTTTGAGCTGAAGTAGTAGATAACAGCAGAGTGACTTGGAAGATGGCCAATGAGAAGCAGAGCAGTGGGGAAAGGAAAGGGAGGGTTGGACCAGGAAGTCAGTGTTGGCTGCAACTGAGTCGGAGTTTCGATTGTTGTGCCTAATAAACGAAAGATTTTGATCAAAGACTATTTGTTTGAAATGCAGTTTATTTGAGACGACACCAAATCCTGACACTAGCCTTACTCCCAAGTCGTCCTTTTTGCTTCAGCTGCTCTTGCCTTCCAGCAGTTCTTCGCATGCGTGCACTAGGAACAGGCTCCTTCTCTTCCTCTGCCTCTCTGCTGTCCACCTCTGGAGGCTCCGTAGTTCGTGCATCGCTCCCAGATGGCCCTAGCCCCATCTCTGACACAGAGCTCTCATCCTGGCCTTCCCCTGACTCCAGGACTGGCCCATTGTCCTCCCCAGCCTCCTCTTTCAGACTCCGCTGTCAGCTCTGCAGGCTTCTTCTCTGCAGGTTGGACTAAAAGACCTCCAAGGTACTTTCCAACCCTGTCATTCTGTTAAATGTGACCTAGGACTAGGATTCATCCAGCCCTATGATTTTATGAACATTTGGAAGCTTAAACTGGTTCACCATGAAGAGAGTCATGTAGCAAGGGGTGCTTGAAGATTTGCCTGTGTAATACCTTCTCCAAAAGTTGTCCCTGACTTGTACTTTTTTTAATGTGACAGATGAGAGAAAGCATTAAACACATTGGAAGTAATCGTATTTAATCAGATTAATTTTAAATTAAACCAGAATTAGCTTTTATCCTGTTCACCTTCAAGGATGCACCTGCCATACACCATGAGTCAAACTGTCAGATTTCTTCTGGCTGGTTAAGCAAGAAATTGCAAGGATAATCTTCCAAGGATAACAAAACTTTGGTAAGTTGATGCATTATTTTATATTTTATTTTATTTTCTTTTATTATTTATATTTTATTTATTTTCTTTTATTATTTTATATTTAATTTAATTTTTATTTACTTTTTAATTTTATTATTTTTTATTTTTTATTTTATTTCTTTTTTATTATTTCTTTTATTTTTTATTTCTTTTATTTTCTTTTTTCTTTTATTATTTCTTTTATGTTATTATGTTATTATTAGTTTATATTTACTTTACTTTAATTCTGCTGTGAGCCCTACCTACAGAGTTTTATTACATAAAATGCATAGCTCTATAAATCTTTTGAATCAAGACATTTAAGGTAGCAAAATAAATGAAGCCATTGCAAAAGAATTCCTGTCTAGCAGATATAAGCTTTATAGTAAAATCAAAATTCACATTCATTCAGGTCTTTTTCTTGCTTTTGTAATGAGTTAGAAACTAAGGGGCTGCCACAAAGAAGAGGGAGTCAAGCTATTCTTAAAAGCACCTGAGGATGGGAGAAGAAGCAATGGATGGAAACTAATCAAGGAGAGAAGCAACCTAGAACTAAGGAGAAATTCCCTGACAGTTAGAACAATTAATCAGTGGAACAACTTCCCTGCAGAAGTTGTGAATGCTCCAACACTGGAAGTTTTTAAGAAGATGTTGGATAACCATTTGTCTGAAGTGGTGTAGGGTTTCCTGCCTAAGGAGGGGGTTGGACTAGAAGACCTCCAAGGTCCCTTCCCACTCTGTTATTCTAAATTCTAAATCTCCCAAGTCCCAGGAACAAATTTCACATTCTTTGTTGTGGATTCTGTTCCCAAATACAACAGACTCTTGTATCCTTCACTGAAATCTTTTCTCTCTCACGTCTTCCTCCTGCTGGTCTGTCTCACTTACTTTCTCAGTATGCAAAATTTCCCCAAACCACCATTAAAAACAAAAACAGGGTGAAGGAATTATGCAAACGCTCTGTTCTCTTACTTTAAGACAGAACAGGAAAGTGGCAGACATTCTCATCACAGTTGCCTTGTTCAGGACTGTAGTGCTAAATTGGGTCTTTGATTTAATTGGTTGATCAAGAGTAGTACTAAGGTTGATAAACTCGAAAATTTGGGGAGAGGCTTATCATTACTGACCCTTACTCCCTCCCTCCCTCCCTTCCTCCCTTCCTTCCCTCCTTCCTTCCCGCCCTCCCTCCCTTGTAAGTCTTTATTCTCCTTCTTCTCCTATATTCCTCCCTCCCTTCCTCCCTTCTTTCCTCCCTCCTGAAGTCTTTCTCTTTTTCTTCTCCTTTTCCTTCTTTTCCTCCTTTTCCTCCTCCTATCCTTCCTTCCTTCCTTCTTCCCTCCCTCCTGAAATCTTTCTCCTCCTCCTCCACTTCTTTCTTCTCCTTCCCCTATCTTCCTCTCTATTTCCCTCCCTCCTTTCCTTCCTTCCTTCCTTCCTTCCTTCCTTCCTTCCTTCCTTCCTTCCTTCCTTCTTTCTTCCATCTCTCCTGAAGTTTTCCTCCTCCTCCTTTTCTTTCTTCTCCTTCTATCTACCTTCCTTCCTTCCTTCCTTCCTTCCTTCCTTCCTTCCATCCATCCATCCATCCTTCCTTCCATCCTTCTTTCTTTTTTTGCTTCCTGCCTGCCTGCCTGCCTGCCTTTCCTTTGTAATGAAATTATTTTTGTTAGTCTAGCATTCTCTAAATCAGGGATCACCAACCTTTCGGACCTCAAAGACCACTAAATTCATAATTTTAAATCCCGCGGACCACTAATATGATCTGCCTAATGACCGGCTGGGTGGGCGTGGCTAGGTGGTCATGTGACTGGATAGGCATGGTCAACTCAATGTCACTCACATTGAGGGGCGCCTCACTGGCCTTTACTTGCCCTCCCCTCCCAGCCCCTCCTCCTCTCCCCATCCGGGCTCCTTAGGGCCCCAACAGGAAGCAGTTGTTGGAGTTAAGCAGCCACCATGAGAAAGAGTTGGCAAGAGAGCTCAGTTCAAATTGGATCTGACCAAGAAGGAGACTCAGCAGAAGCACCTCACTGAGGACTAGGAGCATAGGCTTTCCAAGTAGAGGGAAGACCTGCGGGAGTGCAAGGTCAGATACTGGCACCTGGAGGCTCAGTGGGTTGAGATGGTCAGCCAGTTCCAGGCCATGAGGCAGTCCCACTGGAACGAGGCCCTCCAGCTCTTTGCCACCAGCGGCACTTCCCTCCAGCCTTCGCCCAAAGCTCCACACCAGGAGACCGAAGCAGACCCCAAGTCAGAATTTCTGCCTCCCTCCGACCCTCACAAAAAGACCCCGAAGGGGGAGACTCTGCAGCAACACAACCATTCATTGCACGTATCCAGCTGAGGGGCCGTAGTTTGAGGACCCCTGATTTAGTGCAATATAAAAAATGCAAATAATTTTTTTGTGGACCACCAAAATTTTCTCGGGGACCACCAGTTGGTGACTGCTGCTCTAAATGGCCTCGTTGAATGCAAACACACTAGGCCCCTTTCTTCAGCTACACCATTTTGGAGGAGGAGGAGGAGGAGAGAAAGGGAATCATCGAAACAAAGCTTCACATGTGTTGCTTTTCATCCTTCTTTAGTTTGAGTGACACTCTGATAAGCCCACCTTGATCCTTTCGCTTTATGAACAAGTTAATTTGGAGAAAGACGTCCCAAGGCATTAAAGTACTTGGAACTACACATGAAACACATCACCAAACTCTGATGGTGGGCTTAAAGGACAGATACGTTGCACTAGAATTTGTCAGAACAGATTGTCTCCAAAATAATGTCTGGGGAATTCTACTACTTTCCATTCCTCTTCCAAATAAATAATCTGACTGTTTGGGGAGAAATGTAGACATTTTTCCAAAAGATAACCCTCTGATGTGGAAAGTTTTGTGATATTCCAGATAGAACAGGCCTTATTTTGAAGCCAGATCATATCCCTCCCCTCCCCTCCTCTCTCTCCTGAATACTCCCTTCCTTTTCCTTTTCCTTTTCCTTTTCCTTTCCTCCCTCCCTTACCCTTCCTTTTTTCCTGAAATCTCCCTTCCTTTTCCTATTCCTTTCCTCCCTCCCTTCCTTACCTTTTCCTCTCTCATAAAGTCTCCCTTCCCTTCCTTTTCCTTTCCTCATCCCTCCCTTACCCTTCCTTCTCTCCTGAAATCTCCCTTCCTTTTCCTGTTCCTTTCCTCCCTCCCTTCCTTACCTTTCCCTCTCTCATAAAGTCTCCCTTCCCTTCCTTTTCCTTTCCTCCTCCCTTACTTACCCTTCCCTCTCTCATAAAGTCTCCCTTCCCTTCCTTTTCCTTTCCTCCTCCCTCCCTTACCCTTCCCTCTCTCATAAAGTCTCCTTTCCCTTCCTTTTCTTTTTCCTTTTCCTTTCCTCCTCCCTCCCTTACCCTTCTCTCTCTCCTGAAATCTCCCTTTCTCCTTCCCTTCCCTTCCCTTCCTCCCTGGTTGAACGTACACTGGTTGACCCCAATATCCGATTCCCAGGATGCTTTTCACAAACCAGGGACATATTCTCCTCTCTCTCTTTCTCCAGGCCATCCTTCATAAGATGAGAATTCAGATCAAATCAATTCACCGGGTTTAAACTTTAGATGACCACTCTATCACATGACAGAACCAAATGCTATGTTATTTTTTTAAACCTTTGTCTCCAATAACTGTGCAGCAGAGGTGGTATTCAGCCAGTTCAAACCGGTTCACCCGAACCGGTAGCAGAAATCGCAGGTGGGCCAGCCCAGCCACCCTGGCTCTATGCCGTCCTATTTAGGCATATTTTTGAGGCCGGGTGCATGCATGGAAGGTGCATGAACGAGAAAAACACATGCGTGGAAGGACATGTGCATGCGTGGATGAGGTGCGTGTGAGCGAAGCCAGTGCATGTACATGCACCTCACGTTTGCGAAGCCAGTAGGGAAAGTAAATGAATATCACCCCTGCTGTGCAGCATTTATTATATGTCCTTGCTTCTCTCTCCCCCTCTCTCCTCCCCTCTCTCTCTTACACACACAGATAGAGAGAAAGAGAGAGAAAATGGGGAGGGAGGGAAGGAGGGAAGAGAGAGAAAGATTGGAGAGGAGAGAGACAGAAAGAGAGGGAGGGAGGGGGAGGGAGAGTTGGGAGAGAAGAGAAAAGAGAGAAAGAGAGAGAGAGAGAGGGAGAGGGAGAGGGAGAGGGAGAGGGAGAGGGAGGAAGAGGAAGAGGGAGAGGGAGAAGGAGATAGAAACAGAGAGGGGGGAATTGGTAATATGATGGGAAACTTAAGAAAGATGTTTTCATTGCAGCTAATTTATTTCCGAAGGCAAAGAGGTCCCGAGTAGAGAATGGGCTAAATTTCTTCGTCTGACTGGTGAGCCAATAACAGCCTTTGTCATCTGCAATTTTCTTTACAGGATTTTTCATATTTGGGAGCATTTCATCTAAGTCATCACTCTTTGGGCTGTCCTCTGTGAATCATCTGCTGTGATATTGCCATCAGTGGAAATGGTGTTGTCAACATTTATGTCAACTCTGAGGTTGTAATTTCTTGACAGTAACGTTCCTTACTTTATAAAACACTCTGTGTTCAATTTGAAAGAGGATTCTACTTGGTTATTATTATTATTCTTTAAGCTCGCAAAGTCCCAGGTGAGGAGCGATCTTTCTACCAACTGATCCCTACTGCAGATGGACCTCTATCTGTTCTAGGTTCCACCCTTGCTTCAAATTTGATTGAAAAGGAAGTCATGAATGAAGATTATCATATTACCTCTTCTTGAATTCACATAACGTTTTCTTAATGTTCTCATGAACATTTTCACATTGGATAAGAGTTGGAAGGGACCTTGGTGGTCTTCTGGTCCAACCCCCTGTTCAGGCAAGAAAGTCTTATACCATTTCAGACAAATGGTTGTCGAATCTCTTCTTAAAAATTTCCAGTTCTTCCAGAGAAGATAGATAGATGATAGATAGATAGATAGATAGATAGATAGATAGATAGATAGGCAGAAAGACAGACGGACAGATAGATGATGGACAGATGGACAGAAATAGAATAACAGAGTTAGAATGGACCTTGGTGGTCTTCTGGTCCAACCCCCTGTTTAGGCAAGAAATTCCTATACCATTTCAGACAAATGGTTGTCGAATCTCTTCTTAAAAATTTCCAGTTCTTCCAGAGAAGATAGATAGATGATAGATAGATAGATAGATAGATAGATAGATAGATAGATAGATAAGGAGACAGACAGACAGACAGATAGATGATGGACAGATGGATAGAAATAGAATAACAGAGGTAGAATGGACCTTGGAGGTCTTCTTGTCCAACCCCCTATTTAGGCAGGAAACCCTACCTAATGGTTGTCCAGTCTTTTCTTAAAAACTTCCAGGGATGGAGCACCCACAACTTCTGGAGGCAAGCTGTTCCACTGGTTAATTGTCTTCACTGTTAGGAAGTTTCTCCTTAGTTCTAGGTTGCTCCTCTCCTTGATTACTTTCCATCCATTGTGTTATGTAAATAGGTTTGTTTGGCGGGAAGTTTGAACTAACTGACCCTCAGCTGATTGGCTGACCACCACAGCTGCAAGGTATATAAGGGGAGCTGGCTCCCCTGGTCAGTTGCTGGAGTCTCACCATATAATAAAGAGCTGTTGTCACTAACTACTCTGGCTTGCTGCGTCCTCATTCACCCCACATAACATTGGCGACGAAGGTGGGATTTTGAGGCCAGAAGCAGAGAAAGAGCTGAAGCCACGTTCAGAGAAGGGACCAGAGACCGCAACCGAATCCAGCCAGGCGAGCGAGCGGAGCACAGGAGAATCCCCGAAACGATGTCTGCCTACACCCTGCCAGCGCCTTTCGACCCCAAGGAAGAGAAGTGGGGATCCTACATGTCTCGGTTCTAGTGCTTCATGGTGGCAAACGACATGCAAGGGCTACCGGACGTTCGGAAGAAAGCCCTGTTCCTGAGCCACTGCGGGCCAAGGGTCTTCGACACAGCCGAAGCATTGTCGGAGCCGAATTCGGTCCACAACATTTCCTGGTCGACGCTACAGACCCTGCTGAAAGACCACTATGCACCAACGCCATCGAAGTACGTCCAACGCTATGAATTCCGGCAACGGCTACAGCAGGAGGGCGAATCGATCAGCGAGTACGTCGCTGCCCTGCGTAAGGCTGCAACCCAATGTGAGTACCGAGACCTCGATGAGATGCTCCTAGAGCAACCAATTTGCGGAGTGAGAGATAGCCGGCTCCAGAGAAGGCTGCTTGCGAGGTCAAACCTGACCCTACTCATCGCGCTAGACGAAGCCAGAGCGCAAGAGTCGTCAGTAAAAGCCGCCGAGAGATTAAAGAGCTCCCACCTAACCAAGACAACGCAGAAAACGGCGCCAGTGCATCGGGAGGCCGTGAGCACCGCGAGCGAGGGGGAGTCTGAGGAGGAGGTCTACCGCACCGAGCAGTCCCGCACAGCCCGGAGGGAGCCCAGAGACGGATGCGCCAGCTGCGGAGGGTCCCACTCACGACAAAACTGTAAGTTCAGGGACGCCGTTTGCCGTGCCTGCGAAAAGAGGGGCCACATCGCGAGGGTCTGCAGATCGAAGGCACACCAGAACTACAGACCACGTGGCCAATCTGCCCAATCCGAGACGGCGCCACACCGAAGGCCCAACAGGGATGGCGGAAACCGGAAGGGTGCGAAATTTGAAGACGCTGGGGCCTACACCATACGCATCGCACAGACCTGCACCTCGCCCGGAGAAAAGACCTACACCACGGTCGAGATCGAGGGACGAGAGTGCCAGATGGAGATAGACACGGGATCACCAATAACCATCATGTCCTGGGAGAACCTGAAGAAAGTCATCCCCAGCGTACACAAGCGACAGCTCCAGCCGCAGCAACGCAGACTGAAGGATTACCAAGGGAACCGCATACCCGTCGAAGGCAGAGGCGAGTTCCAAGTCCAGTACAGGGAGTTTACCGAGAAACTGCCCCTCACCATCGTCAGCGACAACCTCCCCAGCCTCCTGGGCATGGACTGGTTCAGGGCCCTAGGCATGGGATTCACCGGAGTAAGGAACGTTCAAAGCACCCTGAAGGAAGACCTGATGCAGGAATTCCAGGACGTGTTCGACGAAAGGCTTGGCAAGTATGTGGGGACCCCGATTTCGTTTAATCTAGACCCCAATATTGCACCCATCCGTTTAAAGCCGAGGCGGGTACCATTTGCCCTGAAGCCCAAAATAGACATTGAACTGGACAAATTAATCAAGCAAGGGGTGCTCGTTCCAGTCGACCACGCCAAATGGGAGACCCCAATCGTTACACCGGTCAAGCCAGATGGGTCAGTGCGCATATGCGCCGATTATAAATGCACAATTAATAAGGCCCTGCAGCAGAGCGCCTATCCAGTGCCCGTCGTTCACCACCTATTGCATTCCCTGGGCCCCGGCAAGATTTTTGCAAAACTCGATCTTGCGCAGGCGTACCAGCAGCTGCCAGTAGATGGCGCTACCGCAGAAGCACAGACTATCGTAACCCACAGAGGGGCCTTCAAGTGCACCCGCCTGCAATTTGGAGTAAGCGTGGCCCCAGGACTGTTCCAAAGTACCATGGAGCGGCTACTACAGGGGATCCCCGGGGTGGTGCCCTATTTCGATGACGTGCTCATTACCGCCGACAATGAGCACCAGCTGAGAGAAAGGCTGAGGGAGGTGTTAAGGAAATTCAGGGATGCAGGACTCAGAGTAAAACGCAACAAATGCAGGATCGCAGTCCCCTCAGTCGAATTCCTTGGGTACAGGGTTGATGGCACCGGCATCCACCCCACAGAAAGCAAGATCAGGGCAATCCGAGAAGCACCCACCCCCAAAGACAAGGCAGAGCTACAGGCCTTCCTAGGACTATTAAACTTTTACGCCATCTTCCTAAAAGACAAGGCAACAGTGGCAGAACCCCTACATAGACTGTTAACCAAAAAAGCCACTTGGAAATGGGGGAAGGCTGAAGACAGGGCATTCGCCGGCATTAAAAAACTGCTGTCAGCCGAGAGTTTTCTGATACAGTACAACGCAACGCTTCCCCTTGTTCTAGCATGTGACGCGTCCCCGTTCGGGGTGGGAGCCGTCCTGAGCCACAGACTCCCGAATGGCCTAGAGGCGCCCATCGCATACTACTCCCGAACCCTATCAAGTGCTGAGCGAAATTACAGCCAGCTCGACAAAGAGGCCCTAGCCGCCGTTTCGGGAGTGAAGAAATTCCACGAGTACTTGTTCGGGAGAGACTTTGAATTAATCACAGACCATCGCCCGCTCCTGGGTCTACTCACGGGAGATCGACCAACCCCGGCAGCACTTTCGCCCAGGATGACACGCTGGGCCATTTTCCTCGCAGCATACTCTTATCGCCTGGTACACCGACCAGGGGCGGACATGGGCAACGCGGACGCACTCAGCCGGTGCCCACTACCCGACAGTTTAGAAGACCCCACACCCGGCATCCCCATCCTGCTGATAGACGTTTTGGACTCTGGGCCCATCACATCAGCCGAGGTTGCGAGAGCCTCAACCAAAGACCACGTGATCCGGACAGTCGCAAGTTGGGTTATGAGGGGGTGGCCGGAAAGGATTGGGAGCGGGGAATTTAAGCCATTCGCGGGAAAACGGGACGAATTGACAATGCAAGGGGGTTGTTTACTATGGGGCGATCGGGTTGTTATTCCTTCACGCTTAAGGGAAAAGGTTCTAACGTTGTTGCATGAGGGGCACCCCGGGATTGTAAGAATGAAGGGGCTAGCCAGGAGCTACGTCTGGTGGCCCAGCATGGATGCAGACATTACCGAGTGGGTGGGGAAATGCCAGCCCTGCCAAGAGTCCAGATCAGACCCGCCAACGGCACCCATGAGAGAGTGGGAAAGACCCCAGGGACCCTGGTCCAGAATACATATTGACTTTGCAGGCCCCTTCCATGGACAGACCTTCATGGTCGTCGTAGATGCATTCTCCAAATGGTTGGAGATCAAGCTAATGAAGGCCACTACCACCGACGCAACCATTAGAGAGCTAAGACAATTATTCGCCACACATGGGTTACCGGACATCCTAGTGTCAGATAACGGGCCACAGTTCACCGCAACACAGTTCGAGGGTTACTTAGCGGGACTTGGGATCAGACACGTCCTTTCTGCCCCGTTTCATCCGGCTAGTAACGGACAGGCTGAGAGATTTGTTAGATCAGCAAAGGAGGCCCTTTCTCGATTAAGCCCCGGGGACTGGCAGGAAAGGGTAGACAAGTTCCTAATAGCTCAGCACTCCACACCCTGTACAGCCACGGGCCGAAGCCCGGCCGAACTATTAATGGGGCGGAAACTCCGGGGAATACTAGATAGACTCAACCCCAATTACTCCCCAGAGGTATGCAAGGGGGGGGAGAGGAAACTTAGAGAGTTCACCATAGGAACACCGGTACACGCCAGAAACTACAGACAGGGCCCACTCTGGGAGGCAGGAACAATCACAGAAATCACAGGCCCCAAGTCATACCGGATAGACATGGGGGACGGGAGAGTTTGGCGCAGACACATTGACCAATTAAGGAAACGAGTAATCACAAACACCGACGAGACATTAGACGACCCCATCTCCGACCACGACTACCAACCAGAGGCACAAACCACTAGCCCGAGTAGAGCGGAGGACTTAGCTGAGGATTCTGGTGTCCAGCGCCGCCCCATCGAGGTAGTCCCAGCAGCCGAAGAAGTCGCCGCCCACGAGGAGGTTCCGGAGGCCTCATTGGCGGAGCAGGGAGAAACAGAAAGTCCCTCCGACCTGCTCGACGCCGCCCCTCCGACTGAACTGCGCAGGTCAACTAGGACTCGTACACGCCCTAGTCACCTGAGAGACTTTGTATGCAAATAACACCCCAAGTGACTTCTGGGAGGGGAGGAGTGTTATGTAAATAGGTTTGTTTGGCGGGAAGTTTGAACTAACTGACCCTCAGCTGATTGGCTGACCACCACAGCTGCAAGGTATATAAAGGGAGCTGGCTCCCCTGGTCAGTTGCTGGAGTCTCACCATATAATAAAGAGCTGTTGTCACTAACTACTCTGGCTTGCTGCGTCCTCATTCACCCCACATAACACATTGCTTCTTGTCCTGCCTTCACGGGCTTGGAGAATAAGCTGACACCCTCTTCTTTGTGGCAGCCCCTTAGATACTGGAACACTACTATCAGGTCACCCATAGTCCTTCTTTTCATTAAACTGGACATACTTAATTCCTGCAACCATTCTTCGTATGGTTTGGCCTCCAGCCCCCAGTCATCTTTGTTGCTCTTCTCTGCACTTTTTCTAAAGTCTCAATCTCTTTTTTATACTGCGGCGAGCGAAACTGGATGTTACAGACCACTTAGGAACGGGGTGAGGTCTACAGTAGACAGTCTTAGGTTAAAATTTTGGGGGGTTTGGGATGAAACCACAGAGTCAGGTAGTGTATTCCAGGAATTGGGGCTGCCCTTGAGGACCACTCGGAGGCTTCAGCTGTTGCAGAATTCAGCCGCGCGGGTTGTGATGGGAGAATCCCGATACTCCCATGTTACACCCCTCCTGCGTGGTTTGCATTGGCTACCGGTTGCCCTCCGGGTGAGATTCAAGGTGCTGGTGTTGACCTATAAAGCCCTACATGGCTTAGGACCAGGATATTTGGCGGACCACCTACAGCCAGCAACAACATCCCATCGCCCGGTTCGCGCCCATAGAGAGGGCCTACTCAGGGTGCCGTCGGCTAGACGATGGCGGCTGGCGGCTCCCAGGGGTAGAGCCTTCTCAGTTGGGGCGCCCACCCTCTGGAATCAACTCCCCTTGGAGCTCCGACTAGCGCCTGACCTTCGCACCTTCCGCCGGGAATTAAAAACTTGGCTTTTCAAATCTCTTGACCTGGTCTGATGACGGGGTTTTAAGGGTTTTAATGGGTTAATTTTAAATTTTTTAGATTTTAGTCTTTATTTTTATTGTGGCTTGTGTTTTATTGTTGTGAGCCGCCCTGAGTCCATTGTGAGATAGGGCGGCATATAAGCCGAATAAATAAATAAATAAATAAATAAATAAATAAATAAATAAATAAATAAATAAATAAATAAATAAATAAATTAATTGACCACTCTGTTGCTGGAAGTCATATTTTCTGCAATCGAGTTTGGAGCGGTTCACTTTAAATTTGTATCTATTGTCTGCTCGTTTATTGTTGTGGCTGAAGTAGTCATTGACAGATAGGACGTTGTAGCAGATAATTTTATGAGCTACGTTTAGGTCATACCAAAGATGGCGTAGTTCTAATTCCATCCATTGCTTCTTCATCTGCCTTCAGGTACTTTGGAGAATAAGTTGACCCTCTCTTCTTTTGTGGCAGCCCTTAGATAGTGGAAGACTGCTATGATGTGTCACCCCTTCTTTCTATTAAACGAGACGTACCCAATTTCTGCAACTGTTCTTTGCTCCCCTAATCATCATTGTTGCTCTTTTCTGCACTCTTTCTAGAGTCTCAACATCTTTTTTTCATAATATAGCCACCAAAACCGGATGCAGTATTCCAAGTGTGGTCTTACCAAGGCATTGTGAAGTGCTACTAGCACTTCAATGCTATACTTTACTGACTCTGGAACTGGAACTCAGGTCTGGAGAGCTGTTTAGCTCTTCCTCTGATTGGATGGTGAAGAATAGAAGGATGGCCCTGAGGATACAGATAAATCCCCAAGTGGCCTCAATGACCCTCTAAAAGGATGCAAATGACCAGCTGTCTGCAAGGAGTATAAATCCTTCCATTCCCCACCTTCTAGTCAGAGCTGAAGAAGTTGCCAGTTGCCTCTTGAAAAAAGCACCTTTGGGTCTAAAGTTAAATCTAAATCTAACCTGCATTGGTGTAACACATGATGTTCAGACAACTACAAGTAGTTCTCGACATATGGCCCAAAATTTATGTTGCTAAGCGAGACCGGTTTTATGTTTTGCCCGAGGGAAGGAGGGAGAGAGGAAAGTTGTAAAATTGGGCATGTCTCATTTAACAAACATCTTGCTTAAAAATGGACATTCTAATCCCCATTGTGGCCATAAATCGAGGCCTATTTGTAGCTCTGCCTTTTTTGTTAAATATTCATATGTTGATAAGTTTAGTGAGCAGCTGGTATATGATGGTGTTTTTTTTTTTTAAATGAACTTATATAAATAAGCAGATTGGGGTTATTCTTAGTATCTATTTGCACAATTTCAGCTCCTTCCGAATTTTCACTTCCCAATAAGAGTTCTATTATTCCAGACTACCTGTGTCTATTTTTTTTTTTCCCTTTGTGACTTGATTTTTGTTTTGTTCCTGGCTGTGTCCTCCTTTTCTTTTCAAATCATCAGTAAGCCTTTATGGGTAACAATCTTAGCTTCTTCTGCTTTTCTTCATTTCTGATCCTCGGGGAGAACACAACACTAAAGTGTGTATTTTTAGCATCTCCTTTTCGGAGTCCTGACTGTTCTGAGCTCCTTCAGCTTATTAGTGTCAACCTGAATCTGTTTGGGTTATGGTACAACTTCAACTTCCCCGGTTGCTGGGGAAGGTACATCCGGTGTTCCACAGGAGTCTGTTGAAACCAGTAGTGAGTTCACAAGTCCGACTAGTGGACTGGGCGCTCCCTAAGCCCATGGTAATCAAGGGTCAGACTCACTCAGCCGCTGGGTGAGATCATCCGTGGCTTCGGGGTGGAGTTCCATCAGTACGCTGATGACACCCAGCTGTACATCTCCACCCCAGGCCACCCCAACGATGCCCTTGAAGTGATGTCCCAGTGCCTGGAGGCCGTGCGGGCCTGGATGGGGAGAAACAGGCTCAGGCTCAACCCCTCCAAGACTGAGTGGCTGTGGCTTCCGGCGTCCCGATATAGCCAGCTGACGCCATCGCTGGCTATTGGGGGCGAATTACTCGCCCCCACGGAGAGGGCTCGTAACTTGGGCGCCTTCCTGGATGCACGGCTGTCTTTAGAAGATCATTTGACGGCCGTGGCCAGGGGGGCTTTTTATCAGGTTCGCCTGATACGCCAGTTATGCCCCTTTCTAGATTGGGACTCCTTACGCACAGTCACTCAGGCACTCGTCACCTCCCGCCTGGACTACTGCAACACTCTCTACATGGGGCTCCCCCTGGGGTGCACCCGGAGGCTCCAGCTGGTCCAGAACGTGGCCGCGCGGGGGATTATGGGGGCGACGAGGCGCTCCCATGTGACACCTCTTCTGCACGAGCTGCACTGGCTCCCGGTGGTGTTCCGGGTGCACTTCAAGGTGTTGGTGACCACCTTTAAAGCGCTCCATGGCTTAGGCCGGGGTACCTACAAGACCGTCTTCTGCCACCAATAGCCTCCCACCGACCAGTACACTCGCACAGAGAGAGCCTCCTCAGGGTGCCGTCCGCCAGACAATGTCGGCTGGCGACCCCCAGGGGGAGAGCCTTCTCTGTGGTGGCGCCCACCCTCTGGAACAACCTCCCCCCAGAGATACGTACAATAACAGACCTCCGGATTTTTCGTCGGGCCCTGAAAACCTATTTATTTCAACTAGCTGGGCTGGCTTGAGTTAAATTTTAAATTGATTTTAAATTGGGTTGTTTTAATTTACGGCCAAAATATTTAATTATTTTAAACTGCTTTTAAATTTTGTATGTTTTGTTTTTTACTTTGGCTGTTCACCGCCCTGAGTCCTATTGGAGAAGGGCGGTATAGAAATGGAAACAAATAAATAAATAAATAAACTATGAGATAAAGAGAATCTTAGACTCGTGAGTGCAAAGCAGGGTGAAATCCAGCAGGTTCTGACAGGTTCTGGAGAACCTGTAGCGGAAATTTTGAGTAGTTTGGAGAACCAGCAAATACTCTGGCCCCAGAGTGGATTGGGAATGGAGATTTTGCAAAATTTTTTCCCCAGGAGTGGGGAGGGAATGGAGATTTTTCAGTATTCTTCCCCTGGAGTGGAGTGGGAATGGAACTCCCAGTCTCCAGCCTGGTGCCTTCGCTTTGAGACCAAACTTTTTTTTTTAACAAGACCAAACTTTCCTAAGAAAACAGCAGGAACTTATCCAGGCAGTTGCCAGTATTCATCACTGACTCAAAAACACACGCACTCACGCAAAACGTGTGCGTTTGCATGTGTTGATATTGCAATACCCGATTTACAAAGGCTTCAGAATAGATTCTGAGTAAGAAAAAAAAAATTGGTGATGGATCTGTGTGTTCTTTGACACCTCAAAAGAACAGATATTACCCAGAGGCTCTAACATCTAACAGAACATATTACTTTTAAGGACTCTCCTTGATTATTACTTTTTTTTCCCTCCTAATTCATTAAAAAAAAATAAAATCGGTTTTCGAGGCAGGAGAAGATGAATGTTTTGAAAAAAATAAATCTGCATGGCTCTGTACTTTGAGGGAGATGAAGGAATACGTGTATGCCATACCAAGTTTTTTTTAACCCCTTCCTTTCCTAAACATTCGCCTGGCTCACTTATAGCAGAATTAAATAATATTCTGCTTGGAAAAGGCGAGAATCCACAGCTGCATTTCATCTGACTTCAAGAAATAGAGAACCATTGGAAAATATATATATATTTGGAACTCTGATCTTATCTATGTTGATGGCAGTGTTGTGGTCCGCCAGCAGCTTGCAGAGCTGGCAGCAGAGTCGGACAGTGAGGAGGCTGGGGAGGACAATGGGCCAGTCCTGGAGTCAGGGGAAGGCCCAGACGAGGGCTCTGCATCGGAGGCAGAGATGGGGCCAGGGCCATCTGGGAGCGACTCCGGAGGCTTCAGAGTTGGATAGCAGAGATGCAGAGGAACAGGAGGAGCCTGTTCCTAGTGCAGTAATGCGAAGAGCTGCCAGAAGGCAAGAACAGCTAAAGCAAAAAGGACAACTCAGGAGTAAGGCCAGGAGATGATTGGCCCCTCCCAGAAGGCTTAAAAGAGCAGCAACGGCTCTTGGGATCTTTGTAGGAAAGCAAAGTTGCTACATTTGTTTCTTGTCAGCGCCTCTTGCTTCTGAACTTTTTGCCGGATGCCAAAGAAGACAAAGGTTTGTGATAAGGCCGAAGGACTGTTTATAAAGGATTTGTTTTGGACTAAACTGAGAATGAAGTAATTCTCAGCTGTTCTAATAAAATATATTTGTTTAGGACTGGTTGTGTCTGGTAATAACTACTTGGGCCCAGGTCACAACTGGCAGCAATACTACTCTACATACAGAAATGGAAGGACATTTTGATTCCTACCATGGACAAATGGATACAGAAGCTGATGGAGTTGGCAGAAATCATTTAAAAGGACCATTTGGATCAAAGGAAAGAATATAAGTAGTTTTGTTTCTGCTTGGAAACCACTCCTGGACTTTGTGCTTGAGGTGGGGGAAAAAAGGAGCTCTGGTGGCTCAGCAGACTAATTAACATCCACTTACATCTGCTGCCTGCAATTACTGCAAGCTCAAATCTCACCAGGCTCAAGGTTGACTCAGCCTTCCATCCTTTCTAAGATAGGTAAATTGAGGACCCAGATTATGGGGGCAATAAGCTGACTTTGTATAAATATACAAAAGTACGAAGGCTATTGCTTTACACATTGTAAGCCGCCCTGAGTCTCCGGAGAAGGGTGGCATATAAATCAAATTAAAAAATAAAATAAAAAATGAAACTTTGATTTTGGATTTTACTGATTAGATGGATTTGTCAATATAGAATTGGCTAGTTGATACTATTATGGAAAAGTAAAAAGCTGAGGGGTCAGGGTTATTGCTTTATTCTACTGCAACAGAGAGAGTTGGAAGTCAATGCTTTTTTCCCCCTCCCTCTCCTTCTCACTACTCTTTCCCCCTTCCTTCTCCTTCCCCTTCCCCTCCCCCTCCCCTCTGTGTCCCACTATTTTGTTTTTGTATTTTTGTATTTTATTCTATGAACTAATGTTACAACCCAAAAAAAGGAAGAAAGAAAGAGAAAGAAAGAAAGAGAAAGAAAGAGAAAGAAAAAGAAGGAAGGAAGGAAGGAAGGAAGGAAGGAAGGAAAGAAAGAAAGGAAAGAAAAGAAAGAAAGAAAGAAAGAAAGAAAGAAAGAAAGAAAGAAAGAAAGAAAGAAAGAAAGAAAGAAAGAAAGAAAGAAAGAACTAGATGAATCACATGAGGGAAGAGCAAGAGAGAGAGAGTTTAGTCTAAGATAGATAGATAGATAGATAGATGATAGATAGGTAGATAGATAGATGGATAGATAGATCGATAGAGGTTGAATCTCCATCCATTGCTTCTTGTTCTGCCTTCAGATGCTTTGGAGAACAGGCTGACCAAAACTATGTATGTATGTACATGATGATGTTCGTCCATCGTGTTCGAAGAGGAACTTGACATCTAACAGGTTGTGGGCTGTCCACGATGTGTCCGTAGGCAGCTGGTAAGGCCTATATGGGCACAAAATGTTCTGCCATGTGTCGGGTAGACATGGGTGGGCACCATTGTTGCAGCATTTGCAGCTCTGGCTTTGTGGAGTGCTCGCTTCTCTTGTGCTATGGAAGGCTTTCCACATGTCTTTGTATCGCTTCCTTTGTCCCCCATACAATCCCTTTCCTTGAGATAGCTCACCATAGAGGAGCTGTTTAGGGATGCGATGGGTCCAGCATCCTTGCAGCATGGCCTGCTTATGGCAAGTTTGGGCTTTCGTCAGCAGGGTGTGAACTGATTGCAAGCCTGCTCTGGGGAGGGAGTCAGGTTTCGATGTCGTCTCAAATAAAATAAATTGCATTTCCAAACAAATAGTCTTTGAAGAAATCTTTCATTTTATTAAGCACGACAACCTGTCCCCGATTGTGGCGTAGCCAACTCTGACTTCCTGACCCCAAAACCTTCCCTTTCCGTTCCCCAATTCTCTGCGTCTCATTGGCCCTCTTCCCAAATCACTCTCCCTGTATCTCCTACTTCAGCTCCCAGGAATGTCCCCCCTCCCATCTCATCTCCTAGGGGATATTATCTTCAGGGAAAATAAGTGGGTGAGAAGTCAAGCGTCCTCTTGCCAGCTGACCCCTCTTCTCCTTCTCATGTCAGCACTAGAGTAAATGCAGGTTGAAGTGCTGACAGAGGGCTTCTGTGCCTGGCACCTTGTCCTGCCCCTGGATCCTCAGACTTCTACGGAGTGTGTACAAATAGAATAGAATAGAATAGAATAGAATAGAATAGAATAGAATAGAATAGAATAATAGAGTTGGAAGGGACCTTGGAGGTCTTCTAGTCCAACCCCCTGCCCAGGCAGGAAATCCTACACCACTTCAGACAAATGGTTATCCAACATCTTCTTAAAAACCTCCAGTGTTGGAGCAGTCACAACTTCTGGAGGCAAGTTGTTCCACTGATTCATTGTTCTAACTTTCAGGAAATTTCTCCTTAGTTCTAGGTTGCTTCTCTCCTTGATTAGTTTCCACCCATTGCTTCTTGTCCTGCCCTCAGGTGCTTTGGAGAATAGGCTGACTCCCTCTTCTTTGGGGCAACCCCTGAGATATTGGAACCCTGCTATCATGTCTCCCCTAGTCCTTCTCTTCATTAAACTAGACATACTCAGTTCCTGCAACTGTTCTCCATATGTTTTAGCCTCCAGTCCCCTAATCAACTTCGTTGCTCTTCTCTGCACTCTTTCTAGAGTCTCCACATCTTTTTTACATCGTGGCAACCAAAATTGGATGCAGTATTCCAAGTGTGGCCTTACATTTGAATGTGGTATTAACACTTCACGTGATCTTGATTCTATCCCTCTGTTTATGCAGCCTAGAACTGTGTTGGCTTTTTTGGCAGCTGCTGCACATTGCTGGCTCATATCTAAATGGTTGTCCACTAGGACTCCAAGATCCTTCACACAGTTATTACTATTGAGCAAGGTACCACCTATACTGTACCTGTGCATTTTGTTTTTCTTGCCTAAATGTAGAACCTTACTTTTTTCACCATTGAATTTCATTTTGTTAGATAGCACCCAATGTCCAGATCTGTCAAGATCCTTCTGTATCATAAGCCTATCTTCTGGAGTGTAATGTATGTATGTATGTATGTATGTATGTATGTATGTATGTATGTATGTAAATATTATGCATGCATGCATTTATTAATTTATTTTAAGGAAAAATTAATAAATGCATTATTTGGGGGGAACCTACATAATTTAATTGTACATATTTTGTAAGGTTGCAATGAAGCATGATGGGACTGGAAAGATCTTGAAGCATGGAGAAGATACAAAACATTGACAAGGTCGATTATCTCCCGATGAGCCCTTAACAAGCAAGTATTAATAAAGAGATCGTATTCACTTGAAATTCCATTTTATTCTGTCTTTTAACATTCTTTCAGATTGTGTCATCTGCCATGTGGAAGACAGGAGGATGATTTATGGAAGGAAGAGAACATGTAATAGACCTTCTTGCTTTAGAGTCCAGCTGTAGACATCTCTTTTGATATTAGATGCTGGGCTACTGTTGCAAATTGAAAAATAGATAGCTAGACGCAACATGGATATTAAAAATGGGAGGGGGGGCGGGGTCTAATGTTGTCCCTTCTGCCATTCTTATAAATGATCCTTTCCTGGTTGAAACTGAAGGTTCAAGAGTTTTGTTTAATAATAATAATAAAAAAAACAAGTTACAATAATTATAGAACTACAGAGTTGGAAGGGACCTTTGAGGTCTTCTAGTCTGACCCCCTGCTCAAACAGGAGACCCTACACTATTTCACTATTACACTAAATGGCTGCCCATATCTTTCTTAAAAGCTTCCAGTGTGGACCACCCACAACTTCTGGAGGCAAGTTGTTCCACTGGTTGATTGCTCTCACCCAGGGGTGAAATCTAAAATTTGTTACTACTGGTTCTGTGGGCGTGGCTTGGTGGGTTGGGCTGGGGGGGAATGTGACTGGGTGGGCATGGCCAACTTTTTTTTTTTTTTACTTTTAAAAGCATTTTTTCTACAACCTTAAGAGGTTGCAGAAAAAAATGCTTTTAGAAGCCTCTGACGATCAGGCAAGTCAGCTGGAATCGCCAGAGGCTTTTAAAAGCATTTTTTTTTCCTACAGCCTCTTTGGCTGAAGAGGTTGCAGAAAAAAAATGCTTTGAAAAGCCTCTGACGATCCCAGCTGAGCTGCGTGATCATCAGAGGCTTTTTTTTTTTTTACTTTTAAAAGCACTTTTTCGGCCAAAAAGGTTGTAGAAAAAATGCTTTTAAAAGTAAAAAAAAAAACAGCCTCTGATGATTGTGCGGCTCAGCTGGGCATGGGGGGGGGGGCGCAGGGATTTTTGCTACCGGTTCTCCGAACCACCCACCTCCATCGCTACCGGATCGAGCGATCCGCTCCGAACCGGGAGCATTTCACCCCTGCTCTTATCGTTAGGAAGTTTCTCCTTAGTTCTAGGTTGCTTCTCTCCTTGATTAGTTTCCATCCATTGTTTCTTGTCTTGTCTTCTAGTGCTTTGGAAAAATGGGTTGACCCCCTTTCCTTTGTGACAGCCCCTCAAATATAGGAAGATTTTGATTAATTGTCACCTTGTCAAAGAATGCAATAAGATTTTTTTCTTTTTTAATTTGATTTATATGCCGCCCTTCTCCGGAGACTCAGGGCAGCTTACAATGCGTTAAGCAATAGCCTTCGTACTTTTGTATATTTATACAAAGTCAGCTTATTTCCTCAATTTACCTACCTTAGAAAGGATGGAAGGCTGAGTCAACCTTGAGCCTGGCGAGATTTGAACTTACAGTAATTGCAGGCAGCTGGTGTTAATCACAATGCTATCAGTCTGCTGAGCCACCAGGCTCAGATTTCTCTAGCATGATCTGCTTTTATTTATTATTCATTTATTTATTATTCAAATTTCTATACCGCCCTTCTCCTTTCGGACTCAGGGCGGTGAACAGCCAAAATAAAAACATCTATACATAACATTACAGTTAAAAATAGAGTTAAAATAATTTATAAATTTGGCCCGTAATTTAAAACTTGTCAATTTAAATCAATATCAAAATTTTAAAACTAACCCTAAAATCAAGACAGACCGGCTAACTGAAAAAAGTAAGTTTTTAGGGCCCGACGAAAAGTCCAGAGGTCTGGGATCACTCGTATCTCTGGGGGTAGATTGTTCCAGAGGGTAAGTGCCACCACAGAGAAGGCTCTCCCCCTGGGGGTCGCCAGCCGGCATTGTCTGGCCGACGGCACCCTGAGGAGGCCCTCTCTGTGGGAGCGAACTGGCCGGTGGGAGGCTATTGGTGGCAGAAGGCGGTCCCGTAAGTACTCCGGGCCTAAGCCATGGAGCGCTTTAAAGGTGATCACCAACACCTTGAAGCGCAAGGTGAGAAACCCATGTTGGCTTAAGAAACCCGGACATACGAAGGATCCCCGACCTCCCTGCCTTCCGTCGCGCTCTGAAGACCCTATTATTCCAGCAAGCTGGTCTGACAGGATAAAGGTTTTTTAAATTGGGTTTTGATAAGGGTTTTAAAATGATCTTAGTTGGATGTTTTAAATTTGGCCGAATGATTGAATTATTTTAATAAGCTTTTAATTTTTGTTGTACATTGTTTTTACTATGGCTGTTCACCACCCTGAGTCCCTCAGGAGAAGGGCGGTATACAAATATAATAAACTAAACTAAACTTTTGGTTATAACTTTGTTTGCTTCTAGGTGTTCGGTGATTCATTGCTTGATTATCTTTTCCAGAATCTTCCCTGGTATTGAGGTCAGGATGATAGGGCTGTAGTTTCCTGGATCTATTTTTTTTCCCCCTTTTTGAAGTTGGGAACTACTGTACATCAGCTCTTTTCCAGTACTCTGGTAGTTCTTTTTTTGATGTTTTTTCATCAATTCACAGTTTCTGTGCACTTCGGTTTCACCAGCTAACCAGCTTTAAAAGAATATTGGTATTTATCGGACAGATTTTGTGTGTCTAGCAAGTATTTTTTTTTTAAAATGAATTTGGCATTAAGAGCTTTTTCAGAGGATGTTGAATCCTGCAGACTGAAGGGATGGAAGAGGAAGAATTAAATAAAATACAAAGCTTTATTTACAAGGAGGAGAAGGAGGAGGAGATGGGGAAGGGGAAGGATTGGAGGGAGAGGGGAAGGAAAAGGAGAAGGGGAGGGGGAGAGAAAGGGAGGAGGAGGAGGAGAAAGGGGAGAAGGAGGAGGAGAGAAAGCAGCAGTCTCATTTGCACATTTTTTTTTCAAGTGAAAACAACGAGAAATTAAAAAAAAGAAAGTTGTCAGGTTACATTTTCAGAAGACATGCTTGATGGAACATTTCAACGGTGACCCCCAGGTTCATTTGTTCATCCTTTTTCCCCCCCCTTTTCCCTCCTCTTTTTTCTCTTTATTTGTTTTTAAAACCTCATCGAGGGGAAAAAAAAAATGTCGGCAAATTGTAAAGGTTCCATCTCCCTTGATGTATTTTTATTGAACGGCATCCAAGTTTAATATACTGTCCCCAGATGCCTGTCACTCACAAGGGCTGTGTGTGTGTGTGGTTTTTTTTCCCCCTTCTTTTCTCCACGAATGGAGACGTGACAGGTTTTGAATGTTAGGAAGGACGCAAGAAATACAGGACAAACATTACTGTTGAGATGCATTGTTTAACCAAGGGCTTCCGGTATCGGAGGGCGAATATATATTTTATGTCTCCCTGGAGGAAAGGAAAAGATGGCATTTAAAGGAAAGTGATGGCAGTGGAGAAATATATAAATGGAAATTACCATTTCTCCTTCATTTTATCAGGGGAAAAAAAAAAAAAACTCAGCATCCCTTCGGATGATGTTTCTCCAGGCCTTGCCTCTCCTATCTTTGCAACTTTCTCATTGGTATTTCAGAATAATTCCATGCCTTCCTTTCCTCCTTCCTTCTATCTCTCCCCCACCCCCAATAAGCCAGCAAATGTGCAAATTTGCAGAGGGCCATGATTTTCCACAAGTTACATTTTCCTTCCGTCTAACTTCTGTGACTCTGGAGAGTTGGTGGCTTCTGTCACCCTTTTGCCATTAATAGCAATAGCACTTAGACTTACCGTATTTTTCAAACTATAAGACGGACCTAAATTTAGAAGTGGAAAACAACAAAAAAGGTTTTTGGCCTCTGTGCGCCCCATTTCTGGCCTCTTTTTTTTTTTGGCCTGTTTTCAGGGCTGAAAAAAGCCCCAAAAATGGCCCAAAAAAGGCCTGAAAAAGGCCCAAAAAAGGCCCCAAAATGGGGCATGTGGAGGCCAAAAAATGGCTGGCAGGTGGTCAGGGCTTCGGCAATATTTGGTCTATAAAACGCACAGACATTTTCATCCCCTTTTGGGAGACAAAAAATTGTGTCTTATAGAAAAATACAGTATATACCACTTCACAGCACTTTTACAGGCCTCTCTAAGAAGTTGACAGAGTCAGCATGTTGCCCCCAACAATCTGGGTCCTCATTTTAATGACCTCGGAAGAATGGAAGGCTGAGTCAACTTTGAGCCTGGTGAGATTCAATCTGCCAAGCTGCTGGCAGCCGGCGATCAGCAGAAGTAGCCTGCAGTACTGCACTCTAACCATTGTGCCACTGTGGCTCCTTCCTTCCTTCCTTCCTTCCTTCCTTCCTTCCTTCCTTCCTTCCTTCCTTCCTTCCTTCCTCCCTCCTTCCCTCCCTCCCTCTCTTCTCCAACTTTCCTTCCTCCCTCCCTTCTCCAAATTTCCTTCCTCCCTCCCTCCCTTCTCCAACTTTCCTTCCTTCCTTCCTTCATCCCTCCCTCCCTTCTCCAACTTTCCTCCCTCCATCCATCCCTTCTCCAACTTTCCTTCCTTCCTCCCTCCCTCCCTTCTCCAAATTTCCTTCCTCCCTCCCTCCCTTCTCCAACTTTCCTCCCTCCCTCCCTTCTCCAACTTTCCTTCCTTCCTCCCTCCCTTCTCCAACATCGAACTCCTGGAGTGAGTACTGAGTTAGCCTGCAGTACTGCATGCAGTACTGCAGGCTATTTATGAATTCCCATATCCTGTGTAGTTATTATTTATTAAATGTATGGCTGTATGAGATGACCAGGCTAAGCCTGATGGAGGGGTCAAATGCATCATCAGTCATGAGTCCATGCGTGCCCAAAAGAGATCTAAATCCAGCCCATCTTGAATGCCTTTTTTATCTCCCACTCATTTCCCTTAACCGTTAGTAGTTCAGATTCCTGCAGAGAGTTTAAGCTTGCAATGCATCTTTATACTCATTTGAACTTCCCGAATCTCCTGATTTCTCCAGCACTTCACAATGGCATATCACACATGGACTAGCAATATATGCTAACATTTCATCTATATAGTAAACACAATAAAATAAAAAATAAATAAAACATAATATATGGAATGGCCTTCAGAAGTTGTGACTGGAGGTCTTCTAGTCCAACCCCCTGCTCAGGCAGGAGACACTATACCGTTTTAGATAAATGGTTATCCAACATCTTCTTAAAAACTTCCAGGGTTGGAGCATTCACAATTTCTGGAGGCAAATTGTCCCACTGATTAATTGTTCTAATGGTCAGGAAATTTCTCCTTAGTTCTAGGTTGCTTTTCTCCTTGATTAGTTTCCACCCATTGCTTCTTATTCTGCCTTCAGGTGCTTTGGAGAATAGCTTGACTCCCTCTTCTTTGTGGCAGCCTCTGAAATATTGAAACACTGCTATCACTGGTACAATTCAAGGTGCTGGTTACCATCTTTAAAGCGCTCCATAGTTTAGGACCTGGGTACTTGCGAGGTCGCCTTCTGCCACCGATAGCCTCCCACCGGCCAATACGCTCCCACAGAGAGGGACTCCTCAGGGTGCCGTCGGTCAAACAATGTCAACTGGCGACCCCCAGTTGGAGGGCCTTCTCTGTGGGGGCACCTGCCCTCTGGAATGAATTGCTCCCGGAGATACATATGATCCCTGACCTACACACCTTTCGCCGTGCCCTCAAGACATTATTGTTTCAACAAGCTGGGCTGGCTTACACATGAATTTTAATGGTTTGTTTTAGTTTTTAATAATATTGGGGCCAAATTATTTAAACTGTTTTTAAACTGTTTTTTAAATTTTATGGATATATGTGTTTTATAGTTGGCTGTGCACCACCCTGAGTCCCTCGGGAGAAGGGCGGTATAAAAATTTAAATAAAAAAAATAAAAATATATAAAAATTTTTTAAAATAAATAAATAAATAAATAAATAAATAAATAAATAAATAAATAAATAAATAAATAAAGTCACCCCTAGTCCTTTTTTTTCATTAAACTAGACATACTCAGTTCCTGCAACCGTTCTTCACAGGTTTTAGCCTCCTAATCCCTGAATCATTTTTGTTGCTCTTCTCTGCATACTTTCTAGAGTGCCAACATCTTTTTTAGATAGATAGATAGATAGATAGATAGATAGATAGATAGATAGATAGATAGGAGATAGATAGAGATAGAGATAGAGAGGTATATTTTAAAAATACAAAGCTAATAAAGCCTATGACAGGTCTGTTGCTCCATTTTTTTTTTATTTTTTTTTTTAGAGATCCACATAACATGTAACCTCCAAGAGGTTGATTTTATTTTATATATCCGCCCAACTCACCCCTAGTGACTCCGGGCGGCTTACAAAAAAAAATGGCTTTAGATTGCTTTTTCAATCTGGAAATTTACCCAGACTTTTTTATTTATTTTTTGATCTTATAGTACATGTGGGATTTGGGTTGCTGAGTTACTCTTTTTAACATATGCCTTTTTTTAGTTCACCTTTACTTCTAAGCTTCCCACAAACTCCACCCCCAAGGTATTGTAAGGTGCAAATGTAATAAGCAATCCAAGTTATAAATTAGTCCATTGGTAAAATCAATCAATAAATAATGCTAACAATTCCCTGAGATCAGTTAATTGCCCTGTAATAGAATTAACGGACCTACACATTGGAGATAACAAACTAGAGTGAAAAATTGTGATTTTAGTCCTGAATTAATTTAAGGAATTCCCCAAATGGTTTACGAATAAAGGAACGAACGGAAATGTTACAAAGCATATAGTAATCAAAAAGTAGATGAAAAATATTCTCACCTATAATTAAATGTTTGTCAGTAGAAACGGTAGAGTAATAATAAAAAGCCATTGATCTCTCTTTTTTATCCTGCTCTACCGAGTGGAGAGTTGGTCTCTGACAGAAAGCCACTTGAAGAGACGAGAAGCATTTGAAATGTGGATTTACAGGAAGTTCTTATGTATAAGCTTGGTTGACAAAAATCAGAAATGAGGAGGTGATAAGCCGCCTGGGAAAGCGAAGGGAAATCATCGAAACCATTAAAGTTAGAATATTTCGGACATGTGATGTGACACCCGGGAAAATGCGCCATACTTCACTTAATCCTCCAGGAAAAGATTGAAGGCAAACGAGGTCCAGGCATAGGACCTTTTACCTATTATGTCTCTGCTTGAAGGAGGTAGATCTTCGTTATTTAGAAAAGACTAGCCCAGGCCTTAATGGCCCATTGACAAAGATGGAGGGGTAGGGGCTGAATTTCTGCCTCCCTTTTAGGGGAAATATTCTGCCCTTTTAATATTTCCTAAAATATCTCATTTTCCTAAGAGAGGGGTGGGTGCTAACTTCCTACAATGTCATGCGTGCAAATTCATTGGCAACATCAGCAGTGCTAGGAACGGTGAGTGGAACAAGAAGAAGGGGCAAGCAAAGAACATACTGGCTTGATAATATCAAAACTGATAACAACGATGAACCTCTAACAACTGAAAGAAGCTGTGTATCCCAGTACAAAAGAAAAAGGACTAGGGTAGACATGATAGCAGAATAAGCGTTGGAAGGGACCTTGGAGGTCATCTAGTCCAGCCCCCTACTCAGGCAGGATACCCTATACCATTTCAGACAAATGGCTGTCCAGTCTCTTCTTAAAAACCTCCGGTGATGAAGCACCCACAACTTCTGTAGGCAAGTTGTTCCACTGGTTAATTAACAGAGTAACAGAGTTGGAAGGGACCTTGGAGGGAGTCCAATCTCCTGCTCAAGCAGGAGACCCTTTACCGTTTCAGACAAATGGTTGTCTGGATCTCTTCTTAAAAACTTCCAGTGTTGGAGCATTCACAACTTCTGAAGGCAAGTTGTTCCACTGATTAATTGTTCTCACTTGTCAGGAAATTTTTCCTTAGTTCTACATTGCTTTTCTCCTCGATTAGTTTCCATCCATTACTTCTTGTGCTGCCTTCACGTGCAGTCTTTCAATATTTGAGGGGCAGCCACAAAGAAGAGGGGGTGGGGGTCAACCTATTGTCCAAAGCACATGAAGGCAGGACAAGAACCAACAGGTGGAAGTTAAAGAAGGAGAGAAGCAACCTGGAACTAAGGAGGAACTTCCTGGCAACGAGAGCAAATCAACCAGTGGAACAGCTTGCCTTCAGAAGTTGTGGGTGCTCCATCACTGGAAGATTTCAAGTGGGGTTAACCTATTTTTCAAAGCACCAGAAGGCAAGAGAAGAAACAAGACATGATAGCGGTGTTTCAATTCTAGAGGGGTTCCTACAAAGACAAGGAGGGTCAACTTATTTTCCAAAGCAAAGGAAGGCAAGGCAAGAAACAACGGATGGAAACTAATCAAGGAGAGAAGCAACCTAGAACTAAGGAGAAATTTCCTGACAGTGAGAACAATTAATCAGTGGAACAGCTTAGCTTCAGAAGTTGTGGGTGGTCCAACACCAGAGTCTTTTAAGAAGAGTTTGGACAAACCCTTTGTCTGAAAAGGTATCTCCTGTGTCTCCTCTTTGAGCAGGGGAGTGTTGTGGCGCCGTTGCCTGAGCCTGGGCTATCGACAGATGCAGACTCTGAGAGTGAGGGAGAGGAGTTGGCAAGGCCTCCCTCTCCAGGACCCTCCTCTCTGGCAATGCCTCCGGAGGACACCAAAGGCCCAGATAGGCCCAGAGCCAAGCATGTCCCCGCAGCCACAGGTGGACAGTGACGAAGGAGATAAGTGCTGGCTGGACCCTCGCCAGAGGCACAGGGAGAAGCGTGCGCAGCAGAGGGGAAGCCATGCCAGAGATTAGCTGAGTCACTGGACCACACCCCACAGGGTATAAATGTGGGTGTGGTGGCCGGTTCAGTTTGTGACGAGCAAAAACTAGAAATAATTCATGATCTCTGTGTTACTGGATTTCTGCCTGCCTTGTGGGACTGCATTTGGACTAATCCTTGTATTGTTGAAACTCTGCCTGCTTTATCGGAATGCTTGCAGTCTAATCTTTGTTTTGTGTGAGTAAAGTCTGAATTGGCAGCTAGCCACTGGGTTGCTGCCAGCTTTATCTTCAAAGATTTTGTCGTGTGGCTTATTAACTCCGGGCCGTCTGTGGGGGTGCGTGTGTGGGATGGGGAAAGAACAGGGAGGTTGGACTAGAAGACCTCTGAGGTCCCTTCCAACTCTGTGTTATTCTGTCATTCTAGTCTGCCCTTGTCCCTAAAGGAAAGACAAAGACTTTCTCTCCAGGTTAGAGGCAAGATTAAAAGTTCCCAGGACGTTTGAGTCTAGAAATAGCTTCTCAATGACAGACAATAAGTTTTCTTCGTTGGAAAACCTTGTTACTCTGCCAACCAAGTTGCTGTCAAACCAAATCTGTGATTTTTTTTTTACCCTGGCTCATACTCCCCCCCCCAGTGAGAACATCTGGATCTCAATGCCTGCATCTGATTTCTTTCTTCCTTGGAGACTGATCTGAATTTTATGTAAAGTTGTCCCCAGAGGGCGAAACAAGTTACCTTTTAGCATGCTGCTTTTGGCTTCACGATGCTCCGTTCTAATTTAAATAAAATGTGGTGTGCTTCTTCTTTTTTTTTTCTTTTTAAAAAAAGTCCTGTCTGGATTATAAAAGTAAGGAAGTGGCATTGTTCGCATTTGGTTCCTTCTAATTACATTTGCCCTGTCAGTGAGATGCCAAGCAGACTAGGAGGAAATCAGCAACCGTCTCCCTGGGGGTTTTCGTTGTTACAGGAAGGCTGTCTCCGATGGCTTCGACGTGACAATTTCCTCCTCTCCTACTTCAAAGTTGAGTGTGTTTCCCTCTGGACAAATTTGGATTTGATTATTTGCATCAGCTTCCGTGGTCTCAAGCTGGTTGATTAGCATCTCGCTCACCTAAAAAAAATTAGAACACTGGGGTGGGAAGGAGACAACTGCCGATAATCAAGTAGTAGACGTGTAGAACAGTAGAACAAAAAAGACGATTGAGTGGAACCACATGGAAAATGGGTCGTCTGTAATTCTTGACCTCCTGAAGAAAATCCACCATGACTAACCTTTGGAAGGACAGGTCCTGAAGCTGAAGCTCAAATATTTCGGCTACCAAATGAGAAGAGAAGACCCTGATGTTGGGGAAGTTGGAAGGCAAAAGGCAGAGGATAAGATTGAGCAGTTGTGAAGAATTGACGCTTTCGAATTGTGGTGCTGGAGAAGACTTTTTTTAAAAAAAAGTTTTTATTTTTATTTTTCATAAACAGATTTACACGTACAGTCATTTCCATCATTTTTCATTCATCTTTTCTTTTAACTTTCATTTTTAATCTTTACTTGACGGACTTGAACACTGGGCCCTCTCTAACAAAAGGAAATTCAATGTAGAGAAAAGTAAACTCCTACACTTAGGTAAGAAAAACCAAAAGTACACATATAAACTGAGGGAAACCAGGCTTAAGAGCAGTGACTGTGAGAGGGATCTTGGAGTCTTAGTGGACAACCAGCTAAATATGAGCCAGCAATATGCAGCAGCTGCCAAAAAAGCCAATGCAATCCTAAATTGAATTAAGAGACACAATCAGGATCAAGTGAGGTACTAATACCATTCTATAAAGCCCTAGTAAGACCACACCTAGAGTACTGCATCTAATTTTGATCACCACACTATAAAAAAAGATGTTGAGACTCTAGAAAAAGTGCAGAGAAGAGCAACCAGGATGATTAGGGGACTGGAGGCTAAAACATACGAAGAATGGTTGCAGGAACTGGGCATGGCTAGTCTAGTGAAGAGAAGGACCGGGGGAGACATAATAGCAGTCTTCCAATATTTGAAGGGCCGCCCCAGAGAGGAGCGGTTTTCCAAAGCACCTGAAGGCCAGACAAGGAATAATGGATGGAAACTGAGCAAGGAGAGATTCAACCTGGAAATGAGGAGGAATTCCTGACAGTGAGAAGAATCAACCCGTGGAGCAGAAGTTGCCTTCAGAAGTTGTGGGAGCTTCATCACTTGAGACTTTCAAGAAAAGATTGGACTGCCATTTGTCAGAAATGGTGTAGGGTCTCCTGCTTAAGCAGGGGGTTGGACTAGATGACCTATAAGGTCCCTTTCAACTCTGTTAATCTGTCCCTTGGACTGCAAGGCCATCAAACTGGTCAGTCCTATAGGAGATCAACCCTGACTGCTCTTTAGAAGGCCAGATCCTGAAGATGAAACTCAAATACTTTGGCCACCTAATGAGAAGGAAGGATTCCCTGGAGAAGAGCCTAATACTGGGAATGATTGAGGGCAAAAGAAGAAGAAGGGGACGGCAGAGAACGAGGTGGCTGGATGGAGTCACTGAAGCAGTTGGCGTGAGCTTAAATGGACTCCAGAGGATGGTAGAGGACAGGAAGGCCTGGAGGAACATTGTCCATGGGGTCACGATGGGTCAGACATGACTTCGTAACTAACAACAACAACACTTAAGGAGACACAACATGATGGCACATGAGTCCATTGTGTCTGTCGAAAGACAGCTTTTTCTCTTTGGATCTAAGAGAAGTAAAACATCAATGGATATTTCTTAGAAGGAAGCCTTATTCTTGCATTACGCATTTATTTAAACACTGCTGTCCTGTGAATGAACATATCCAGAAAATTTTTGATTGGGCCAAGCCCAAAAATCTTGAATTGGCCAACATGGAACCTTGAGAGGGTAAATACCATATTTTTCGGAGTATAAAACACACTTGTATGAGATAAGTGTAATAAGTGTATAAGACACACTTCCTCCTAAAAGAGGCTGAAAATTTGGGTGAGTCTTATACTCCGAATGTAACCCCGTGCAGTGCCCAAAACGGCTACCCAAAATAGCTACCCGGAACAGCTAGTGCCTTTTCTTACCCCTTCTGCGTTTTGCCTGCTTTAGTCACTGGAGCTCCCTCCAAGGATCAGCTGTGCTTTTGAAACTGTTTTTCAGCCCCAATGAGGGTAAAGCAATCTTCTGTGCTTTGCCTGCTTTTCTAATTGCTGCTCCCTCCGACAATCAGCTGTGCTTTAGAAGCACAGTCCCAACCAGTCCCACCCTCAAAACCAGCGAGCAAAGTAATGTGCTGGGACTAGCCAGATGAATACCCGGTAGGCAAAATTCCCCCCCCTTTTTTACTCCCCAAAAACTAAGTTCCCCCTATTTTCCTCCCCAAAACTATACTCCGGTGCGTCTTATACACTGAAAAATACTGTAATTGAAATACAATGCATTATAACCAACGGTAGAAATGTAGATGTGGAAATAATGATCCATTTTCTCTGTAATTAGAAAGACAGTTCACTTATCAATTGAGTCTCGATGTGTTTTATTTTATTTGTTCTGACGTATCCTTGGCATCGCCCAAAATACTGAATTTATTTGAAGCCTTTGTCCTAACATCTATAACTGACCCTGGATACAAACACTAGTTGTCAGTTGCTCTTGGCCATTCCTTGTATCAATTTTATTTATCACCTTGGGCTTCCTCATTGCTTTCCAAAATGCTCAAACCTGACAAAATTGGTTATTCTAATCCTTCTAATTCTACTTATAATGCCTTGGTAAGGCCACACTTGGAATATTGCATTCAGTTTTGGTCACCATGATGTAAAAAAGATGTTGAGACTCTAGAAAGAGTGCAGAGAAGAGCAACAAAGATGATGAGGGGGTCTCCTGTTTGAACAGGGGGTTGGACTAGAAGACCTCCAAGGTCCATCCCAACTCCATTTTTCGGTATTCAGTATAAATTCCATTTCATTCTAGTAGCAATCGCTGGTTTTTGAACCGGAAGGTCCCAAAGTCCTCTTGATATTAAGACTGCAGTTTTGACAATTCCACGTCATTGTTCACGTTAGATGGAGCTGATAGAAGTTGAAATCCAAAACATATACTGTAGACCATGAAATTACCTGCCTTTATTTGAAACAATTGTCTGGCCTCTCAGCAGTCGTTCAGGGTTAATAGCAATTGTGAAGCTTTGTTTTGTAAATGGATCTCTTGCTTTATCAGAGACCTCTGAAATTTTGCTTGTTTGCTTTCATTCTCAAATTCAGAAATTCAAGACCCAGTTTATAGAAGAAATTATTTCACGATTCCCCCACCCCCTAATATATTCGTATTTGAGCTCTGTCATTGTTTAACAAGAACTACAATGCTAAAATTCTAACGGACATTTCATTATTAGGTCATCTCAATATTAGGCCCTTTCAAGGCTTCTTGCTTTGATCTACCGATCAAAATTATTTTTCACTTCTCTTCCTAACTTCACGATGCTCTGATTCTGTAGACATGGCCAAATTCATTGGGACCATTTCAAACAAGAGTCAATTCACTGGGAGCCATTTAGAAGCAACTTTTTTCTATTTTTGCAAGTAATGAGGTTACTGCAAAATTTACAAATCCCAAGGAAAATCAAATGTCAAGAAAAGACATCTTCGGATTTATCCAAATCTCTCTCTCTCTCATCTATCTATCCATTTATTCATCTATCTATCTATCTATCTATCTATCTATCTATCTATCTATCTATCTATCTATCTATCATCTATCATCTACCATCTATATCTACCATCTATCTATCTATCTATTTATCTATCTTCTATCTTCTATCATCTATCTATATCTAACATCTATCTAGCTCTTGATCTTTGTCTGTCCCGTATCTATCCATCCATCTATCCATCCGTCTATCCCTATCCATCTATCCATCTATCCATCTATCCAACTCTATCTACATCTATCTATCTATCTATCTATCTATCTATCTATCTATCTATCTATCTTCTATCTTCTATCTTCTATCATCTATCATCTATCATCTATCTATATCTAACATCTATCTAGCTCTTGATCTTTGTCCCTGTATCTATCCATCCATCTATCCATCCATCTATCCCTATCCATCTATCCATCTATCCATCTATCCATCTATCCATCTATCCAACTCTATCTACATCTATCTATCATCTATCTATCTATCTATCTATCTATCTATCTATCTATCTATCTATCTATCTCTATCATCTATTATCTATCTACTTCTATTGGTTGTGGAATAATAATTCTGATCCATTTCCTTTTACAATCCCTCTGGGTTTTTCTTTTTTCTGTTTCTTTTCTTCTTCCTCAGAATTGTTGGGACGACTTCAGTCAAACCAGAATTTATTACCATGATTTACTAACAAAATTATTTGCATGACTTCTGTCAATGCTATTTGCATACCATTATTATGAAAGCCGCTTATTTGGAGAGCGGAGATGATATACGAGGGTTTATAACAAGCGTGCCTCGTTATTTAGACTTGATTTTTCATATGCAAAGGCAAGGGATACAAGCCCTGGAGACTGGCAGTCCTTTTTCTCATAGTGCAGCAATTGTTGTATATCTGCGGGGGGGGGGGGAAAGGGGACAATATTTTTTTTGTCCTTCTTGACCCCAAAGCTGAAATTCTGCTCGAGTGAAAACAATTATCGGCAGTGGACAGATATGGATAAGAAACTGCAATTCGTCTTTCTCACTCCCTTCAAATGTTGATGTTGCTATTCCTTTCTTTTTCTTTTCCAAATGACGGATGGCTCGAACTGCGGGAGCAGGACACTCTTCACACACACACACACACACACACACACACACACACACACACACAATCTCACTTGAGCTCTGAAAGAACTTTGGCCCCAAAACCTTGATCTTATGAAGGGGTGGAGTCAGAGGTGGGTTTGCAAACTGGTAGTGAAGATAAGTGAATACCACCACTGGTGGAAGCTAATCGAGGAGAGAAGCAACTTTGAACTAAGGAGAAATTTCCTGACAGTGAGAACAATTAATCAGTGGAACAACTTGCCTCCAGAAGTTGTCAATGCCCCAACACTGGGAATTTTTAAGAAGATGTTGGGTAACCATTTGTCTGAAGTGGTGTAGGGTTTCCTGCCTGGGCAGGGGGTTGGACTAGAAGACCTCCAAGGTCCCTTCCAACTCTGTTATTCTATTCTATTCTATTCTATTCTATTCTATTCTATTCTATTCTATTCTATTCTATTCTATTCTATTCTATTCTATTCCATATATTCTATCCTATCCTATCCTATCCTATCCTATCCTATCCTATCCTATCCTATCCATTCCATCCCATCCCATCTTATCCTATCCATTCAATTCCATATATCCTATCCGATCCTATCCTATCCTATCCATTCCATATATTCTATTCTATTCTATTCTATTCTATTCTATTCTATTCTATCCATTCAATTCCATATATCCTATCCTATCCTATCCTATCCTATCCTATCCTATCCTATCCTATCCTATCCATTCCATATATTCTATTCTATTCTATTCTATTCTATTCTATTCTATTCTATTCTATTCTATTCTATTCTATTCTATCCTATCCTATCCTATCCATTCCATCCCATCCCATCCTATCCTATCCATTCAATTCCATATATCCTATCCGATCCTATCCTATCCTATCCTATCCATTCCATATATTCTATTCTATTCTATTCTATTCTATTCTATTCTATTCTATTCTATTCTATTCTATTCTATTCTATTCTATTCTATTCTATCCTATCCTATCCATTCAATTCCATATATTCTATCCTATCCTATCCTATCCTATCCTATCCTATCCTATCCTATCCTATCCATTCCATATATTCTATTCTATTCTATTCTATTCTATTCTATTCTATTCTGTTCTGTTCTGTTCTGTTCTGTTCTGTTCTGTTCTGTTCTATTCTATTCTATTCTATTCTATTCTATTCTATTCTATTCTATTCTATTCTATTCTATTCTATTCTATTCTACCAAGGACTTTATTAGCTTTCTTGGCTGCTGCCACACACTGCTGGCTCATGTTTAAATGATTAGGACTCCACTAGGACACCAAGGCCCCACTTATTTTCAGCTTTTCTGGTTTTTTTACCATTATACTTGTTACTCTCTGAATAACAATGAGCCTGATCCAATCCTCCCTATATTCAGACCCTGCTTACATTTTCACTGTGATTTTTTCCATTCGTACCTTTCAAACACCCAGAAGATGAGAAAGAGAGGGCGGAAAAAGAAAAAGAACCTATCAAAGGACAGGAAAGTCATGAAACTTCTTTTTCTCTTTTAAAAATAATAATAATAATAATACTCGCCCCTCCAGTCCAAATAGAGCAGTGCAGAATTTTCGGTTCCACTTTTGAAAATTGGATTTAGTCATTCAGAACTTCAAAATCCAGGGAAAAGACTTAGATGGGGAGAAGTTTGAAGGGCAATTTGGGGGAAAGGTTATCACAGCTGCCGAGGTCAAATTGGCTGTCTCTAAAGAAATAGATAAATAAGTGGAACCTTCATCTATCTCTCTCTCTCTCTCTCTCTCTCTCCCTCTCTCTCTCCCTCTCTCTCTCTCTCTCTCTCTCTCTCTCCTCTCTCTCTCTCTCTCTCTCTCTCTCTCTCTCTCTCTCTCTCTCTCTGGCTTAGGACAAGCTCCTTTGGTAGAAATACAGACTTTTTCTTCTTCTTTTCTTCTTCTTTTTTTTCTTCTTTTTTTTTTTGGAGGTGTGGGAACCACAGGTTAATGTGTATTTCAATCAGATTAATCTGGCATGCAGAAAGGCATCTAGATGATTGCTATAAAAGTGTGCGAAGAAATATTCCTCTGGAGTGTCTATTATTAATTAGTTAATTAGCCACCAGGGCATATGTGCTTCCATCACTTGATGAGAACAATCTGTGAGATTCTGAACTCATTGACCTCCAATGGGAGATTTGACTCCAGGTCAATAGCCTGTTTGCTTGAAACATGGCAGCCACCCATAACTATTTTTAACAGATGAGTTTTCCAGCAACTATTAAGAATGTCTATTACACACACCTTTGATGTCAAGAACAAGCTTGTGCCACCCATTAATCATTAGCCAATCCTGGAAAGAACTATGTGAAGAAAATGCTTAAAGGCTTAATCCCCAAACTTGTTGATCTCTTGAATGGATGAGGCGGTGAGCTCTAAGGCAAGCTTCAGAGCTATCTTCTCCTACAGCAGAAGCACAAGACTCCTACATGTCCGTGTGTGTGTGTGTGTGTGTGTGTGTGTGTGTGTGTGTGTGTGTGATGGTGGAAACAACTCAGAGTAGTGACCCGTCTTTGTCTTACTGGTCTTCAATGACAAGGTAAGGAAAGCATAAAGTTGGACGAGTCTTTCTATCCTCTGTACCATCAATGGTTATATGACCATCATTGGGCTCTCTCTGTGTCCATTGGTCATCAATGGAGTCTTGAGAAAACCAACTCACATATGGACCTCATCCACATTCACGGAAAAATTCTGTTATCCTCCAACTGTTCACTCTGAGTCAAAGAGCTGGAATACATATTTCAAATTCATCTAAGTATAGGTAGAGATGATAGATAGATAGATAGATAGATAGATAGATAGATAGATAGATAGATAGATCGATCGGTGGGTGGGTGGGTGGGTGGGTGGATGGATGGATGGATGGATGGATGGATGGATAGATAGATAGATAGATAGATAGATAGATAGATAGATAGATAGACAGACAGAGAGGAAGAGGGGGAGAGAGGGAGAGAGAGACAGAGAGATACAGGCATAGATAGATAGATGATGATGATGATGATGATGATGATGATGATGATGATGAAGATAGATAGATAGATAGATAGATAGATAGATAGATAGATAGATAGATAGATAGATGATAGATAGCAATAGGGAGATAGAGATAGAGACAAAGACAGAAACATAGATAGATGATGATAGATAGATGACAGATAGGTAGATAAATAGAGAGAAACAGAGAGAGACAGACATAAATAGATGATGATGAGAGAGAGAGATAGGCAGAGACAAAGACAGAAATAGATAGATGATAGAAAGATAGAAAGATAGATAGATAGATAGATAGATAGATAGATAGATAGATGACAGATAGATAGATAAATAGAGAGAGAGAGAGAAACAGAGACAAACATAGATAGATGATGATGATGATAGGTAGATGATAGAGAGATAGAGGGATAGATAGATACAATATATGCACATACACATATAGTTGAAGAGGAGATATATATATCCTCCATATATATGTATGTATGTGTGCGCACACACACACACACACACACACACACACACACACACACACACGTACTTGAGGAGTTCCCTTCTGAAGCCAGAAAGAGAGAAAGTCAACAATGCAATTAAAATTGGTCATGGAATTGCACTGAGAAGGTTGTGTCCTTTTCAAGTAAAAGATATGCAGGCAGAACTTACATGAACGAGTAATAATCAATGTAAATATATTAATATTTCAAGTCCAGTGAAACACTCTTTCGCTTCAAACAGACTGAAATGGAAGCTTCTGAAAAACATCAACGTTGTGCATTCGAGCTTTTGTAAAGGATGGAACCCAACTGAGCCACGCAGGAGACCCAAGATGAACCTCACCTGTTTTCCAGTCTTTGCATTGTTTCCTTTGTTATTTCACACTACACCATCCTAACATGGGATCAGCTTTCTGGTCATGATGCCTTTTTTTAAAAAAAAATAATACCCATCTTCCAGGTCCTTCATCTGAGATGGCTGTTTCTCCACCCCCCACACCCCAAAGAAAAGGCCTGACATATTCACAGCTGGAAAATTGCAGATGCAACCCAACAAGCTAAGAGGAAACAGTCTTGCAAGGCAGTTAATTTTTCTTGGGTCAACCAGCCCAGTTTTGAGCAGTCTTTCAGAAGGGAAAATGGCACCTTTCCTTCTCAAGATGTTAATTGCCAAAAAAAACACACACGTCCAGCAGTGGGTTTCACATATTCATACCACTGGTTCGCTCCACCCGTGCGCGCTTGCATCACACACCAATGAGCCTTCTGCATATGTGCTCGGCCTTCCATGCATGCACTTTGCTTGCATGCACACCTTCCGTGCATGCTCCAGGCCTCGAAAACATGGCTAAATAGGATGGTATTATGCCAGGGCAGGTGGGCGGGGCGGGGCGGGGCGGGGCGGGGTGGGGGCGGGGCAGAAGACCTCCAAGGTCCCTTCCAACCTTATTATTCTGTCTTCTATAAACTGTACTATTCATATCTTTCAGAAGGCTGGCAAACCGTTTTAAGAAATAATTGGGAAGTCAAGGGAAAGAATTCTCAATATTTTCTCTTTTCCCATGGAATGATTATTCTATGGCTGACATGTTCCATACTTTCTCCACAGCTTAAATCTCTCCCAACCTCACCCTAGGACTCCACTGTACAGATAGTCCTTGGCTTACAACACTGAAAAAAAAGGCAATTTTTCACACTTATGGCCATTGCAGCATGTGGTCAGAATCCAGATGCTTGACAACTGACTCATATTTATGATGGTGTCAGTAGGGGTGAAATGCTACCGGTTTGGACCAGTTCGGGTGAACCAATAATCAAAGAATGCTACCGGTTCAGATGAACCAGTATTTCCGACAATCAGCTGGGTGACGATCAGCTGTGACACGAAATTTATATTAGCTAGAATCGTCGGATTTCCTGCTTTCTAGCTAATCTAACTTGCATGGCAGAGCAGATTCCCCACCACCAGCACCACTCGCTGTTCTACTTACCTTTGCAGACTCGGAAGGCTTCAAAATGTTCCTTTTTTTAGCGTTACGTGTGCTCAGTAGCAGACTCACAGAACCAGTATTCTGGGTTCATGTGAACACCTCTTACCACCTTCTGACAAGCGAAGTCAATGGAGAAACCTGATTAACTTAACGGTGTTTCTCGCTTAACAACTGTAGTGATTTACTTAGCAATGGAGTCCGGAAGGGTCATAAAATGGGGCAAAACTCAAGAGCTGTCTCCTTTAGTCATTTTCAGCTCAATTGTGGCCATAAGTCAAGGACTACCTATAAACTCTTTTTTTTTTCCCCCAGGAAGACGTATTAAAAAATCACCCCAATGCACGCTGACTAGTTTACTGCTGGTTTCCATTTCATACATAGCTAACATCAGGTCGGCAATTTGAGTCCTTCTTTTCCAAAACAGCTCAAATATTGCCTTCCATCATTTTGGAGAGCAGGATTCTTATTGCTCTGCAGCTCCTCAAACACTGGAAGAAAACTTTCAGCTGAAACAGAAACCCCCAACCTGTAAATATCCATATCAGATTTTTCTTTAAAAACTTAATGGAATTTTTCTAACCCTCCATGGTAAATAGATTCCAGCTTGGGAAGCTGTGCCAGAATAACTGAAAGGTGTGTGTTGCTTGGTATGTGAGTTCCGTCCACACATGTCCATTATTATTTGAATGCTCTGGAGAGAGAAGGGAGGCTGAAGAAGAGAGTATGAAATGGATAAGTATCAAACACCCCACCCACCCACCAGGGGGAAGAAAATTGGAAACATGACATAAAAGACTGAGTGCAAAGCTTGATTTTGAATATATTGGGATGGTTTCAGTGTACAATCTGGTGCAGTGTATGTTAAGCATGCAAAACCCCATGCTTTCCAAGAGAAGAGTAAAGGGAGAGAGTGAGAAAGAGGGGGGAAAGAGAAAGAATGAGAAAGAGCAAAAAATGAGAAAGAGAGAGAGAAAATGGAAAGGGAAAGAGTGAAAGAGAAAATGAGAGAATGAGAGAAGAAAAAAGTGTGAGGGAGAAAGAAAGAAAGAACAAGAAAGTGGGAGAAATAGAGAATGAGAGAATGAGATAAAGAAAGAAAGAGAGAGAGAGAGAGAAAAGAAATTGAGAGAATGAGAGAATGAGAGTGAGAGAGAAAGATAAATAAATGAGGGAGAAAGAAAGAAAACAAAGTAAAGAGAGAGAAAGAGAATGAGAAAGAAAGAATAAGAGAAGGAGAATTAGAGAAAAAGATAAATAAATGAGGGAGAAGGAAAAAAAACAAGAAAGTAAAGAGAGAGAAAGAGAATGTGAGAGAGAATAAGGGAAAGGGAGATAGAAAGAAAAAGAAAGAAATTGAGAAAATATGAGTGAAAGAGAGAGAGAGCAAGAGAGAGATGAAACTTCTGTGACTCAGAGAAATAGGACTTTGATGGCATAGGAAACAAATTTGAAAGGTATCTGTAGATACAGAGAGGAATGTGGATGACCCTTCCAAATTCTCCTTCCTATTTTGTGTTCAAAGAAATGCTGAGAAACACTTTTCTCCTTGCTGGAAGGGAGGGGGAATTCTGGAGGGGAAACCTCCAGTAATATCTCAGGGAAGAAACAAACTTAAAAAAAAAAGATAGCAATTCTTTTCTTTGGGCTATAATTTAAGAAGCAGAAGCAGTGGCCCAGAACATCGGGTGCAGCAGAACTTCTCTGATGGAAAGGTGTTCTGAGACACTGGAGGGGTGTGGGCATGGGGAGGGGGGATGTCAGCGGCAGTTTGAGGAAAGAAAAAGAAAAGAGGCGGAGGAGGAATTTTCACTTCCAGGGCTTTGGTCTCCACTTTGGTAAGGTTTTAGGAAGGTTGTGAAGGTACAAAAGACTGGCTGTTTGAAGCATAAGGGCTGTTGTCCACGACTATGTTTGGTTGTAAGTTTTTGATTGTTGAATTCTATTACTTATTTGTTTATTTGTAGTTGGGAGGGGAAGGAAGGGAGGGAGGGAGGGAGGGAGGAGGAGGAGGAGGATGAGAGGAAGAAGAAGAAAGGAAGAAGGAAGAGGAGGAGAAGAATAAGAGGAAGGAGGAGGAGGAGGAGGAGGAGGAGGAGGAGGAGGAGGAAGAGGAAGAAGAAGAAGAAGAAGAAGAAGAAGAAGAAGAAGAAGAAGAAGAAGAAGAAGAAGAAGAAGAAGAAGAAGAAGAAGAAGAAGAGGAGGAGGAGGAGGAGGAGGAGGAGGAGGAGGAGGAGGAGGAGGAGGAGGAGGGAGGAGGAGAAGGAAGTTTGAAGTTTGAAATTCATTAGATTTCTATACCGCCCTTCTCCTGAAGGACTCAGGGCAGTGTACAGCCATATTAAAACACATAGATTTATAAAATTTTAAACCAATTAAAATCAAATATATAAAATTTGGCCCACGAATTAAAACACACATACACCCATAATAAAATTTGTACTAGGCCAGTCCGGCTTGCTGGAACAAAAGGGTCTTAAGGGCGCGGCGGAAAGTACGCAGGTCAGGGCTAAGACAAAGCTCTAGGGGGCAGCTCATTCCAGAGGGCTGGTGCCCCCACAGAGAAGGCTCTCCCCCTGGGTGTCGCCAGTCGGCATTGTTTGGGGTGGGTGGGAGGGAGGGAGGGAGGGAGGGAGGAGGAGGAAGAGGATGAGAGGAAGAAGAAGAAAAGGAAGAAGGAAGAGGAAGAAAAAGAAGAAGAGGAAGAAGAAGGAGAAGGAGAAGAAGAGGAGGAGGAGGAGGAGAAGGAGAAGAAGAAGAAGAAGAAGAGGAAGAGGAGGAGGGAGGAGGAGGAGGAGGAGGAGGAGGAGGAGGAGGAGGAGGAGGAGGAGACAAACAACACAGATCCTTATGGACAGAAGAAGACTTTAATGCCATCTATCGATTTATATAACAATTTAACACAATGCTGTTCATTTAATGTTTAATTTAATGACGCTGAAACAGAGAGGCAGGTCCCGGGGTTAATATATATTTAAAATATACCCAATATAAGAATGCTTCTGTATGGACAAACAACAAACAGACAGACAGACAGACAGACGGATGTGTTAATACATAGTTCCTTGTAAGACCCAGCATCACATCATCTTGAGAACTGAAAAGTTTTGCTGTTATGGAGTATTTTTTTTATTTCTGAGCAATGTGTCTAAACCGTTGCTCATTTGATATTTTGAGAAGGCTTTATCTATTTGTTTGACGATTGGCCGGTCCTGAAGATATTGATTTCTGTCACTCTCCGGAGCACCAAGGTTTGACACAAAGTAAATTTATGGAGCAAGCCCCATCTTTTGTTATCTCTTGCTTGGCATTTCAGCTCATCTGGTGTCCAAAATATGTCACGAACTTCGCAAGGCTATCTAACTTTGCTGGATGTGGTGTCAACACAACTGGGAGCTCATAGATCAAAGGAGAGCGGATAGAAGTGCCAGAAAAAGAAATTGAGTGCAATTTTTTTTTTGAAGGTCATTTTGGAAGTGTAGTTATTGCTTTGCCCTCTCCAGATTTGCAAGAGATGACACAGCTGTTTTGAAACGATTATTATTATTATTATTATTATTATTATTATTATTATTATTATTATTTAATCTTTAGTGAGATTCACAGCCTTTGAGGCTGGTTAATAGCTCAGCAGCTCGAGTCCTAACCAAGGACCTAGGAACTGTTAAGGTATCGTCGGAGGATGTAAGCTGTTCCGAGTAAGGTGGTTTTTGTAGAGTCAAAATGTTCAACTGCGATAAATTTAGAATTTTTAAATAGCGGAGTAGCCCTTTGGGTATTGCTCCAAGGGCTCCAATTACAATTGGGACAATACACAATTTCTTTTTCCACAGTCGCTCAACTTCAATTTGCAAGTCCCGGTACTTTGTGATTTTTTTTCTTGCTGCTTATCTTCAACCCGTGCATCACCAAGTATTGCAATGTCAACAAACCATACTTTTTTCTTTTCAACTATTGTTATGTCAGGTGTGTTGTGGACCAAGTGCCTGGCAGTCTGAATCCTAAAGTCCTAATCCTAAATTATAAATTTAGGATTTATAATTAATCCTAAATAATCCTAAATAATCCTAAATAATAATAATAATAATAATAATAATAATAATAATAATAATAATAATAATAATAATAATAATAATAATAATATTTCATGCAATCCAATTCTGCAGTTGTGTTTCTGTTCTTCAGTGTTATTAAGCAGTAGTAGGACTGTGTGGGTTGGGGTGTGAAGGCAAAAAAAGGGGGTATGTCAGCCGAAGAGCCATTTTTCTCCTGGCATCTTCAGGGCTGGCACAGCGAAGGCTGGGCAAGTTGTGGGAATGGAAGGGGGGTGGAGGTAGAGAGAGCAAAGGGATTGTAACCAAAATAAAATTCTTTCTTCTGAGAGCCAAGGACGTTCCCACCAGGTGCAAGAAGGTGGGGTGTGAGGCCAGATCACAACCTTGTAGACGACCCTCACTCTGTCAAGGAGCCTTGATAGTACAGTGGTCTAAGCACCCTGTTATTAACACAGCTGCCTGTATTTACTGCTGGTTCGAATCTCTCCAAGGCTCAAGGTTGACTCAGCCTTCCATCCTTTCTAAGGTAGGTGAAATGAGGACCCAGTTTGTGGGGGCAATAAGCTGACTTTGTATAAATATACAAAATTATTAAGGCTATTGCTTAACGTACTGTAAGCTGCCCTGAGTCTCCGGAGAAGGGCGGCATATAAATCAAATTAAAAAAAAAAAAAAAGGACCTTGGAGTACTCATCTCTATTGATCTAAGTGCCAGAGCCCTCTGTAATAACATTGTCAGAAAGGTATTATGAGTTGTTAACCTAATCTTGCGTAGCTTCTTCTCTGGTAATATTGTACTGCTAACTAGAGCATACAAAACCTTTGCTAAACCAATTCTCGAATACAGCTCATCTGTCTGGAACCCGCACTGTATATCAGACATTAATACAATTGAGTCCAAAGATATTTCATGAGAAGAGTCCTCCACTCCTCTGCTCACAACAGAATACTTTATGCCACCAGGCTTGAAATTCTGGGCTTAGAAAACTTAGAACTACGCCACCTTCGGTCCAACCTAAGCGTAGTACATAAAATTATCTGCTACAATGTCCTACCTGTCAATGACTACTTCAGCTTCAACCAGAACAATACACAAGCACACAATAGATACAAACTTAAGGTAAACCGCTCCAAACTTGATTGCAGAAAATACGACTTCAGCAACAGAGTGGTCAATGCCTGGAATGCACTACCAGACTCTGTGGTTTCATCCCCAAACCCCCAAAACTTTAACCTTAGACTGTCTACTGTTGACCTCACCCCATTCCTGAGAGGTCTGTAAGGGGCGTGCATAAGTGCACCAGCGGGCCTACTGTCCCTGTCCTAATGTCCCCATTTATTCGTATCCATTTCATGTATCCATAATCATGTTTATACTTATATCTGTTATCTTATACATGCTTGACAAAATAAAATAAAATAAAATAAAATAAAATAAAATAAAATAAAATAAGATAAGATAAGATAAGATAAGATAAGATAAGATAAGATAAGATAAGATAAGATAAGATAGAATAGAATAGAATAGAATAGAATAGAATAGAATAGAATAGAATAGAATAGAATAGAATAGAATAGAATAGAATACAATACAATACAATACAATACAATACAATACAATACAATACAATACAATACAATACAATACATATAAACTTTGGACTGTGACCTGATAGGGCCATGTGATGGATTGCATGGACAGGGGGAGGTATAGGAAGTCAGCACCCACCCCTCTCCTAGAAGAATGAAATATTCTAGGAAATATTAAAAAGGCAGAATATTATACCTCCCTGGATGAGAAAAGGAGGAACATGAGAAAAGGAATGTGAAGTAGCGCAGTGGTTAGAGTGCAGTACTGCAGCTACTTCAGCTGACTCTAGTTGAGCAGATCAGCAGATCAAATCTCACTGGCTCAAGGTTGACTCAGCCTTCCATCCTTCCGAGGTGGGTAAAATGAGGGCCCAGATTGTTGGAGGGCAATATGCTATTTAGTATACTGTCTTTGGTGTAAGCCGCCCAGAGTCCTCGGAGAGTGGGCGGCATAGAAATATGACTAATGAAATAAATAAATGCTTTTGGAAAGCAGCCCCCACCTTTGTTAATAGTCCCAGAAAGATTTGTGCCATCCTATACAGGACAAAAGGCTGGGCCAGCTTAGCTACAATACAAAAGACCTTCACCCTCAGGACATAATAGGATTAGCTCTCTATCCATCTCATCAAATGGCACCTGGGAAGATTACATCACCCTGCAAGGCTCAACCAAGCCTGGGACTCAAGACAACCTACAAAGCTGCCCTTGCATGGCTCCATGGGAGTCTGACAACCAATCAGAATACATTTCTTTCACAGGAACAGGAAGCAAGTTCAAAGCTCACGAGAGGGTATAAATATATATCTGTCTCCACTCCATGTGGTCAGCTACCCAGGACTTCAAACCCATGTGGTCCTGTCCACCATTAAACCATCTTTCCAAACAGTCTCCATGTTTCCAGTGTCTTTCTCCCCACTTGGAACCGAAGCCAGATGGGCATTTTTTTTCCAATAGAGGAAAATTGTAGTTTTAACTATGGGGGAAACCCGAGGGGGCCCTTAGAGTTGGGTTTCCCCAGATGTGCCAATATGACCTACCTAATAAATCTGTACTCTGAGGAATGTGCCAGCCTTGGAGTTCTGATTCGGTTGGGAGGGTTACTTGGAACTCGGGACAGAGCAAATGGAGACGTGGAAAGAATCAGAGTACACACGTAATAGTTGTGATTTTTGTGCACAATCCTTGGGGGGAAAAAGGGTTAAGACAAATGTTCCAGGCATGCACCAACAGATTCCCAAAGTTCCTTTTTGGCTTCCATTAAGTAAAGTGAAATTTCATTTTCATAGCCTAAGTAGAATAATAGAATCATTGATTATGTGTCTGGGCAGTCACATAGTTTCCACACAAATACACACCCGCAAGGACAATCTGTCTTCAGGCTGATCATTCAAGAGATCACTTCCAAGAGTGCAACCATCTCCACTGCAACTGATTCCATACATCTTGTTGCTCTTTCTTTCTTTCTTTCTTTCTTTCTTTCTTTCTTTCTTTCTTTCTTTCTTTCTTTCTTTCTTTTCTTTTCTTTTCTTTTCTTTTCTTTCTTTTTCTTTCTTTCTTCATTTCTTTTTTCTTTCTTTTTTCTTTCTTTCTTTCTTTCCTCTTTTCTTCTTTCTTTCTTTCTTTCTTTCTTTCTTTCTTTCTTTCTTTCTTTCTTATTCTTTCTTATTCTTTCTTTCTTCTTTCTTTCCGCCCTCTCTCTCTGCCCTTCCTTCCTTTCAAAAATTTCATGTTAGTGTATGCCGATTGTCAGGGTTCAAAGTAATGTACCCATCGCAAACAGAACTCTGGTATTTTCTCAAAACACCGAGTAGTGTACATTTAAAATGGCAATAAGTTTATTCTAAGTTATTCTAAGTCTCCCTCCCTCCCTCCCTCCCTCCCTCCCTCCCTCCCTCCCTCCCTCCCTTCCTTCCTTCCTTCCTCTCTACTCTACTCTATTCTACTCTACTCTATTTTATCCACTTTTCCTCTTCCTCCTCCTCCTCCTCTTCCTCCTCCTCCATTTTTGTTTCTTCATTTTATAACAGTAGGTGTGTTTACACTTTCTGTCTACCTAACGTTTACTTTGTTCCAGTCTATTTGTCATCGTTTCTATAGCCCTACAATCTGTAATACATGTTTTTCTTTTGTCAGAGCTTAAGTGGAAATGCTGTTTTGAAACAAAGCACTGAAGAGATGAGACGTTCTGTTTCCATTTGTGTGACCCATAATGCTTTGATCTCGTCAGCAACCAGGTTGCTATGCAGAGGTCCCTGATATCAAATTGAATTGGTCAGTTGCAATCGGCTTTGTTTGGTTTTTCGTTTTTTTTTATTGGCACATACCTGATTGACTCTCTCCCTCTCCCTCTCCCTCTCCCCCCCTCTCTCTCTCAACTCTCTCCTATCTATTTATCTAACATCTTCATTTAATGGCCCCATAATCCCTTGCGGGATGGAGTCTGACCAACTGAATGGAGCTAGCTGTCAGGTTTCAATGCTATCTCAAAATAAATGAACTTCCAAACTGCCGATCTTTAAGGAAATTTTATCTTTATTCGAGCACAGCAATCTGATCCTGACTCTTTTCGCGGTCAGTACTGACCTTTGCCCCCCGACCCTCCCTTTCCGATCCCCAATTCTCTGCTTCTCATTGGCTATCTTCCAAGTCACTCTCCTGATTCCTTCTTCATCAGATCGCAGGAATGTCTCCCCCCTTCCCATCTCCGAGGAGACCGAATCTTCAAAGGGATTTAGCAGGCAAAAGTTCAGGCTTCTCCTCCCTTTTCTATGTCAGTGCTGGGACGCTGACACAAGCAGAGTGTTTTAATGGCCAGATGCCCTTCCTGTCACCAATGCAGAGTTTTGTTCAGCAGATATATTCTCAGAGAGAGAAATATCTGCCTCTATCTAGGATTGAACTCACAGCCTCCTGATTGTGAGGCAAGAGCTCCACCTCTAGGCCACCGCACCACTCCTCTTATCATCTATCTATCTATCTATCTATCTATCTATCTATCTATCTATCTTCCCTTCTTCCATTTATCCACCCATGCATCTGATTTGATACCATCTTAATTCTGCTCATCTATTTTTCTTTAATCCTCATTTCTCCATCACATGTTTCCAGGTGACATGAAAGGTGGATTATGGCTCTTTATCTGGGGGAAGAGAAAACAATGCTACCTATTATGTGACCTCATCGGCATTTTCTTATATGACCTAGAGGTTTGCACAATTAAGCAATGTAATCCACATTTGTAGAGTCCTTATTGTGTCCAATCTGTCTTACATTCAGAACAGGGTGGTGTAGGAAGATAAATATCAGATTCAAAGGACCAAGAATGACATATTACTTGCTATTTGAGAATAGTTTCTTTATTGTTGCTCACTTACAGGTAGGAATCTTGCCAAACTAAAGCAATTACCTGCAATAACTATTTGAGACAACTTGAGTAGGATAGGATAGGATAGGATAGGATAGGATAGGATAGGATAGGGTAGGGTAGGGTAGGGTAGGGTAGGGTAGGGTAGGATAGGATAGGATAGGATAGGATAGGGATAGGGATAGGGATAGGGATAGGGATAGGGATAGGGATAGGGATAGGGATAGGGATAGGGATAGGATAGGAACAGAATATGAAATTTTGAAATTTTGTTGCATACAGCTCTCAAAGGGTTGCCACCTTCAATATACCCTACATTAACTTGACAAACAAACAAACAAATAACAAATTATGCATATACCCACATACCCATATGTATTATATGACACAGAGAAACAACACAGTCTAGTTCGGAAGAATAGAATAGAATAGAATAGAATAGAATAGAATAGAATAGAATAGAATAGAATAGAATAGAATAGAATAGAATAGAATAGAATAGAAAATATGGAATGGAATGGAATGGAATGGAATGGAATGGAATGGAATGGAATGGAATGGAATGGAATAGAATAGAATAGAATAGAATAGAATAGAATAGAATAGAATAGAATAGAATAGAATAGAAAATATGGAATGGAATGGAATGGAATGGAATGGAATAGAAAATATGGAATGGAATGGAATGGAATGGAATGGAATGGAATAGAATAGAATAGAATAGAATAGAATAGAATAGAATAGAATAGAATAGAATAGAATAGAATGGAACCCAACCCAACACAACACAACCCAACACAACACAACACAACCCAACCCAACACAACACAACACAACACAACACAACACAACACAACACAACACAACACAATTGATTTAAGATCATTTTTCAGTGTTTGTAGAACATAGATTAACAGAGTTTGAAGGGAACCCCCTGCTGAAGCAGGAAACCCTACATCATTTTGGACATGTGGCTGCCCAGGCTCTTCCCACAACTTCTGAAGGCCAGCCATTCCATCTATTCATTGTTTCTCATCTAAGAAATTTCTCCTTAGAGCCCGCAGAGCAGGCGAACGCCTTGTTGTCAGCTCTTGCCTTGAGAATGAGCCCCTGATCTGCAACTAGATCTTCCATTTACGACTCAGGAGAAGTAAAAACTGTTAATATTTCCAGCATATTATTTCATGGAGCGGTTTGAGGAAATTCAGCATAATATAGGAAGCCATTGAAGCAGTCCTTCAGATGTATGCCCCATTGACGTTCCAAGTCCCCCTTTCCTCGCAAACGCTTTGCGTGCCTAAAATGAATTTTAAACGTCCATATTCCTCTTCCATTATCGAGTATCAAGTTGGAAAAAAGCCTGGAACAGCCTACTTTCATTGTTATGTTTAAGGGGGAATAATGTTGGCTTAACGTCTTGATGAGCTTCAAATCAGTAGAGAGCTACTAAACTGTAATGTAAATGAATGTGGTATTAGTGCCCACTGAATAAACTGCAAATGATTAGTCAAATTTTTAGTACACACAGCTTAAAAAGTTTTAATTAAGATTTTTAATTAATAATTCAGAAATTAATCTACCAATAATTATAACTCTGATTATACAGTTTAATTGTGTTTAATGATTGGGGGCTGATTAATGATCAGGCTAAGGCTTTTGCAAGGGTAGTGGCGATAGAATCCATTCAGGAAAGTTAAACAGCCAATCTTACTATATATTGTGGGTTGATAAAATAACAAAGTAAAATAAAAGTACAGGTCCACAATCGAGCCCAAAATTTCTGTTGCTAAGCAAGAAAGCCGGGGTGAAATGCTCCCGGTTCGGACCGGATCGCCTGATCCGGTAGTGATGGAGGCGGGTGGTTCGGAGAACCGGTAGCAAAAATCCCTGCCCCCCCTCCCCCATGGCCAGCTGAACCGCACAATCATCAGAGGCTTTTTTTATTTTATTTTTAAAAGCATTTTTTCTACAACCTCTTCAGCCGAAAAAATGCTTTTAAAAGTAAAAAAAAAAAAAAAAAGCCTCTGATGATCGCGTAGCTCAGCTGGGATCATCAGAGGCTTTTAAAAGAAAAAAAGCCTCTGCCGATCAGGCAACTCAGCTTGGATCGTCAGAGGCATTTAAAAGAAAAAAACCCTTTTTTTCTTTTAAATGCCTCTGACGATCCAACCTGAGTCCTAAACGCTTGGGAAGTGTTCAACTAGTGATTTGTGATACGAAATCCAGCATGGTTATCTCGTTTGCTGTGTATACTGTTATTTTTGTGTATATAATAATAATAATAATAATAATAATAATAATAATAATAATAATAATAGAAAATGAGAAGATAAAGATCTTGTGGGACTTTTGAATACAGACGGATCGTCACTTGGAACAAAACACTCCAGCTATCACAGTTGTCGAAAACCGAAACGTACAATTTATTGACATCGCGGTACCAGGAGATGCCAGTGTCGAAGAAAAAGAACTGGAAAAAATCATAAAATATTGCGACCTGGCCATCGAAACTACACGGCTATGGATGAAACATGTAACCGTGATATCCATTGTCATTGGGGCACTTGGTACCATGTCCAAGAATTTTATAAGATATATTAACAAATTGCAGCTTCCTGCAATAACACCAGCGGAACTGCAAAAAACTGCACTACTTGGAACATCGTACATCTTAAGAAGGTACTTGGTTGATACCTAGGATGCTGGCGGCAACCCGTATCAACCGTTAGAACCAGTCAATGGTATTTGTGATGCATTTTTGAATGTTCAATTGACTGAGTTTCATGTTTAATGAATAAAGTAAATAATAATAATAACTTTATTGTCATTGTATGTGTATACACAGTATATCCATACAATGAAATTCACCCAAAGACCAGGTCCAACAAACATAACAATCTCCAAACACACTCCCACCCACCACAAATTCCCCACCCCTGAAACACCCAAACATCCACACAACAGACCAAGTAATGCTGTCAAACAGCTCACTGATAACATTTTAAAAAATAAAAATTATTTTTTAAAAAAGATGTTGAGACCTTGGAATAGGTACATAGACGAGCAACTAAGATGATTAAAGACCTGGAGACAAAAAAAAAAACTTATGAAGAACGGTTGAAGGAATTGGGTATGGCTAGTCTAGAGAAAAGAAGGACTAAGAAGGTAACATGATAGCAGTGTTCCAATATTTGGGGGAGGGGGTTTACCACAAAAAAGAGGGGATCAACTTTTTCTCCAAAGCACCAGAAGGTAGGACAAGAAGCAATGGGTGGAAAATAAACAAGGAGAGAAGCAACCTGGAACTAAGGAGAAACTTCCTAAGAGTGAGAACAATTAACTGGTGGAACAGCTTGCCTTCAGAAGAGGTAGGTGCTCCATCACTGGAGGTTTTGAAGAAGAGACTGGACAGTCACTTGTCTGAAATGGTGTATAGCAGGGCTGTCAAACTTGTGGTCTGAGGGTCAGATGAATCATGAGCTGGCCATGCCCACACCGAGTTTAGCGAAGGGGAAAAAAGTCACGATACGTCATATGATGAAGCCATGACGAGGTGAGTTTGACACCCCTGCTATAAAATCTCCTGTTTAAGCACAGGGCTGGACTAGAAGATCTCCAAGGTCCCTTCCAGCTCTATTTTGATTGACCAATATTGCTTGTATAATCTCTGTCAACTCGCGAAGCATTCCTGGTCTGCTCTCGAGTTGCCATAGGAAGGAGGATGGGGAACCAAGCCTCGCAGCTGCAGCGAAGTAATCGCACTTCAGTCAAAACAAAAGCACATTCCAGCCATCGCTATGTCAAGGCCATCTCCATAGATACCCACAGTGGCCAGAGGGAGGGACTCTACAACCCACAAAATTGCTTCATTGGGAAATGTGATTGATGACACACCTTGGGGGAAGGGGGAAACAAGGTCAGAGCTGGGGTGTGAATTAAGTGAGGTCAGAGTTGGCTACACTTGGAATGTGCTTCCTAGAGAGGCTCTGGAGGCTGGGGACAGCAAAAAACATCACTTCCTGTCCAACTGGTAGTTGGGAAACGGCCATTTCGGGCCTCCAGAGGGTCTCGGAGGGGATGGGGAAGGCTGTTTTCACCCTCCCCAGATGCATAGAGAGGATCTGGAGCCAGGTGAGAAAGAAAAAAGGGGCCTATCGGGCCATCGTGGGCCAGGAGTGGGGGGAGGGGTCGCGCACGCATGTGCAGGGCAGGGTGCATAGAATTATGGGTGTGGACACACACACACGCATGAACCTCCCCCTCCCTCCTGGCACGCGATAGCAAAAAGGTTAGCCATCACTGGTGTAAGGTCTTCTGCTTAGAGCAGGGAGATGGACTTTTAGACCTCGAGCGCCCCTTACAGCCCTATGATTTTATGTTCTATATTCTATACTATACAGAAATTGGATACGTCTAGTTTAATGAAAAGAAGGACTAGGGGAGACATGATAGCAGTGTTCCAATATCTCAGGGGCTGCCACAAAGAAGAGGGAGTCAAGCTATTCTTCAAAGCACCTGAAGGTAGAACAAGAAACAATAGGTGGAAACTAATCAAGGAGAGAAGCAACCTAGAACTAAGAAGAAATTTCCTGATAATCAGAACAATTGATCAGTGGAATGGCTTGCCTCCAGAAGTTGTGGGTGCTTCATTACTGGAGATTTTTAAGAAGAGACTGGACAGCCACTTGTCCAGAATTGTATAGAGTTCATTGCTTGAGTAGGGGATTTGACTAGAAGACCTCTAAGACCTCTAAGATTAACATTATAACTATGATGCATCCTGCATGCAAATGTTAGAGTGTTAGTTGGATGTATTGAATCAAAATTTCCAAATTTCGTATGTAAGGAAAGATCGAAAGAAGTTCAAGATCATCTAAAAGACGTAACTGTAGGATACATTACAACAAAAAATATGCAATCTTTCATTCCCTTCTCTCTTTTTTTTCCCCTCACGAAGCTACATTTTTAAAGGAGAGTTTAAGATTCCTGCTAGGAGAAAAAAAAGAAAAAGAAAGAAAGAAATAATTTTGATGAATGCCTGAGAACTGGGTCTTTGTAGTGAGTAACATTTCTTATTGAAAGTCTTTCAGCCTTTTGAGTAGCTGAATGCATTAAAGACACCAAGCTGCTTCTTGAAACCATTTCAACTGTTTCTTCTGAAAGTACCACTTTCACAGTTGAAGGTCACAACAGAAAGTGCAATGAAGATGTCAACTTGGTATGTGGCAGCCTTGAAAAAGACAAAGTCCATGCTGGGGCCATCAGGAAATGGACTGAAAATAAAACTGCCAACACCGTAATGTACTTAACTTAATCTATTGTACATCCACAACTGACGTACTAGCTGCCGTTCCTATTGTCACAATTGAGGGGTGGGGGGAAAAGGACATACAGGGCAGGCCGAAGTCGAAAAGAGCAACCCAAAAGGACTTCAAGACCTTCCTTTTAGGAAAGATTATGACAGTTTGGACCCATATGCTTTGAAATAAGGAGATGATGGTGGAGGCAGAACCAAGATTTGAAACATTATGAATGACATGGAGGAAACTATCAGGTTCGCCTGATACGCCAGTTGCGCCCCTTTCTGGATCGGGACTCCCTACGCACAGTCACTCAAGCACTCGTCACCTCTCGTCTGGACTATTGTAACGCTCTCTACATGGGGCTCCCCTTGGGGTACATCCGGAGGCTCCAACTGGTGCAGAATGCGGCCGCGTGGGGGATTATGGGAGCGACTGGGCGCTCCCATGTGACTCCTCTCCTGCGCGAGCTGCATTGGCTTCCGGTGGACTTCCGGGTGTGCTTCAAGGTGTTGGTGATCACCTTTAAAGAGCTCCATGGCTTAGGGCCTGGGTACTTACGGGACCGTCTTCTGCCACCAATTGCCTCCCACCGGCCAGTTCGCTCCCACAGAGAGAGCCTCCTCAGGGTGCCGTCGGCCAGACAATGTCGGCTGGCGACCCCCAGGGGGAGAGCCTTCTCTGTGGTGGCACCTACCCTCTGGAACAATCTACCCCCAGAGATACGAGTGATCCCAGACCTCCGGAATTTTCGTCGGGTCCTTAAAACCTACCTCTTTCAGTTAGCCGGGCTGTCCTGATTTTATGATGGGTTTTTAAAATTTGAAATTGGTTTTAAATTGAAATGTTTTAAATTATGGGCCAAATTATTTAATTATTTTTAAATCTATTTTAACTTTTGTGTATAAAGTGTTTTACTTGGCTGTTCACCGCCCTGAGTCCGAAAGGAGAAGGGCGGTATAGAAATTTTAAATAAATAAATAAATAAATAAATAAATAAATAAATAAATAAATAAATAAATAAATAACTTGGCAATGAAACTGACTTGAGAGACACTCGGTCAGTTGTCTCAATCTAGAAAACTATATTAAAACGTTCCAGGAGACTAGCTGGCCAAGGCTAGGTTTGGACACATCCAATGAAAGAAAGACCACCATCACTCTTGGTCTAAATGTCTATGGAGATACTCAATCCTCCAGGTCATGGTTGTCCCAAAGGTTCTTTTTCAAGAGGCAACTGGACTTTCTGGTTTTTTTCTCTGAAGACATTTCACTTCTCATCTAAGAAGCTTCTTTAGCTCATTCCTCAGCTGAGCTGAAGAAGCTTCTTGGATGAGAAGCAAAACATCTTCAAAGAAAAACCAGACAGTCCAGTTGCCTCTTGAAAAAGCACCTTTGGGATATCTTTTGGTCATTGTTTCCACTGTCCAATTGTTCTTAATGCTAGGAAGCATTTTCTTTTTTTTTTTAATTAAATAAATTTTTATTTGTTTAAAAGTACAAACAAAACAGAGCTAGTGACAACAAAACATACAGAACAAAACATGTAAACAAAGATTTCAAATATACATTTTATCAAATATATATTGTCAAATAAACAACAGTAATGTATGTTCTTATTTGTGTTCTGACTCTTCCCTGTTTGATCTTACTCATATATCTATCTTTATGATTCATTGTTTAATTTATGTTAGTGATTTATGTTCCTGTTTCTGTAACTCCAATTACTCCCTATTCTTTTTTCCTTTTTCTATTTTTCAACCAGGTATACCACTTTTCCCATACTAGATAATAATCATGTTCCTCTTTATCTTGTAATTCTTTTGTAAGTCTGTCCATTTCTGCACATTCCATAATCTTATGAAGCATTTTCTAACACTCAATCAGAATTTGTCATCGTTGTTCAGTCACTAAGTTGAGTCTGTCTCTTCTGAACCCCATGAACAACACAGCACATTAGGGTACCTCCCCTGTCTCCCAAAGTTTCCCCAAATTCATTGCATCAGTGACACTATCTAACCATCTTATCCTCCGCTGTTCCCCTTTTCCTTTTGCCTTCCATCATTCCCAACATCAGGGTCTTCTCCAAGGAGTCCTCTCTTTGTCTCATTAGGTGGCCAAAGTTTTTGAGCATCAGCTTCAGTATCTGTCTTTCCAAAGGACAGTTAGGGTTGATTTCCTTTAGTTTTTTTTTTTTCAAAAACATATTTAAGTGTACAGTCTCTTATCTATCATTAATCATTGATCATTCATCTTATCCTTTAACTTTCATTTTTATTTGTTTGGGGCTGCTCTTTTACCATTTCCTCTTCTTTGTTTTACCACAACCTTTCCTCTTCTTCTTCCTTCATCTTTCTTCTTCTGTCCCTTTCTACTTTCTTTGTTCCTCCTCTCCTCCCCTTCTACTTCCCCTCCCCTTCCCCCGCTCCTCTCTTCTTTCTAATCCTCTCTCCTACTCTTCTTTCCTCTCCCTTTTCTTCCTCTCCTTTTCCCTCTCTTCTATCCCTCTCTCCCCTTGCCTCTCTTCTCCCCTCCTTCCCTCTCTCTATACCTCTCTCCTTTCCCACTCCTTTGTTGGGTCCATTTTCAATTTAATCGAGAATGGTATTCGAGCAGCCCCGATTTTCTATTTACATACATCTTCATTTCAAATTCTATTTTGTTTAATAATTACATTGGTTTTATTATCCATGTACACTTTTGTAGTAACACTTTTTCTCTTTCCCTGCCCCTTCCCCTTTTTCCATTTACCTAGGCGTCATCTGAGTTTCAATTCTTTTTATTGTCTTTATTGGCTAGAGGGTTGGTTTCCTTTAGGATTGACTGATTTGAAGCAATGGATGGAAACTGAACAAACTGTTATTCTGATTAATTGTTCTTGCTGTTGGGAAATTTCTCCTTAGTTCTAGGCTGGATCTATTTTTAACATTCTTCTACCCATTGCTTTTTTCTTTTTTTAAAAAAAATATATATATACATTTTCCTTTATTATATATCACATTTCCAGTTTTGCAACGACAGTGTACTGGCTGTATCAAGTCCTTTTTAAGTATAGATAATATTATACATCCTGAGGATAACCATTATTCTCGTAGTCATACAATATAGTCCCTTTGAAATACATAATGTTGCACGTCACAGTTATAAGCATTATTTTTATAGTTGTACCATAATACTCTATACATTTATCACTCTAAATGTTTTAATCTATAGTCATGTACAGTCCGATAGTACTATTGCTTATGCTATATATTCTTATATATGTCTATATAACTGTATCTATTTCTATTTTGTTGACCTTCTTTCATTATTAACATTATTAATCTCTGCACCTATTATCTAACCATTTGTACAATAAGTCCCATGTTAAGTAATACTCTGATTCCTCTTTATCTTTAAGTTCCATAATTAACCTGTCCAATTCGGCACATTCTAATGTTTTCTTTATTACCTTTTCCTCCATAGGTCTACTTTCGTTTTTCCAATTTTGTGCATATGTGATTCTACCTGCTGTTATTACATGTAACATTAATTGTAGGTACAATTAATTAATTACAATAATTAATTTTATTGTATTTCCCCAGTAGTATACCTAGTAAGAATACAGTAGGTCTGGTTTTAGGTCTATTTGTTGTGCTGTCATCTCTGCTAATCACCTTTTTATCTTTGACCAATATTTTTTTTTTGCCATTGGGGGAAAAAAAAAAGGATCTGACTATCACATATGATAGTAGGATCCTGGTACATGTTTACATTTCCAACCCGCTGGTAACATATTTGGGAACATTTTTGCCATTCTTGCTGGTGGCAAATGCCATCTATAAAACATTTTGTACAGGTTTTCTTTGTATGCCATTGACATTGTTAATTTGTAATTGCTTTTCCAGAAGAGAATTAACTTCCCAGAAGTTAATTTGTAATTTTAGCCCAGAAGAGGGCTAAAACAGCTCCTCCCTAGCGATTTTTGGAGTCTATCTATAGTTGTGCAAATAATTGCTTTAGTTTGGAAAGATTCTGTCAATGGAAGTGTTGTGGCCCGCCAGCGGCTAGCAGAGCTGGCAGCAGATTCGGACAGTGAGGAGGTTGGGGAGGAACGTGGGCCAGTCCTGGAGTCTGAGGAAGGCTCGGATGATGTCTCTGCATTGGAGGCAGAGAGGGGGCCAAGGCCATCTGGTAGTTCCTTGCTGCCTCTGGAGTCTCCGGAGTCTGACATCAGTGAGGCAAAAGAACAGCGGGAGCCTGTTCCCAGTGTGCGCATGCGCAGAGCTGCCAGAAGATAGGAACAATTAAGAAAACAGGGTCAACTTGGGAGTAAGTCTTGGAGATGATTGGCCCTTCCCATAAAACATAAAAGAGAAGCAAATGGGACGTGAGCTTTTGCAGGAAGCAATTAGTTCATCCAGTCGGTAAAAGCTTTCGAAAAGTTCTGTTTGACTCTGTGCTAAGTTTGGACTCGCCCTGCGTGTGGCAATTAGTTCTCTGGCAGCATTCCAAGGGAGATAAGGTGGGTGTTTGTTAACACTCCCTTGAAAGACTGTTTGAGAAGCCTTTCGGACTGGGAATGACAATAATTCACAGTATGAATTAAAGAGGTTTGCTGGGACTGTACTGTATACTTTCTACGGAAGCCTAGGTCAGAACAGGAAGAGCAATCTCTTCCTGTTCTTCCAAAAACGACTAAGAAGTTATTCCATATATCTTTCTTGGTTTCTGGGGAAGTTTCTGACACATTCATACAAATATATCAGGAACATTCTCCTTTTATACTTAAGAACTACAGACCAAAACTTCAATTTAAAACTTTAAAATGTGTACATGAGGGGCATTTTTTTTTAAATTTAAAAAAAAAATCAGATTCAGAAGCATCCATGTCTTATTTTCTGGGCTCCATAGCTTTCTGGTTTTTTGCAACATTATGGCCACTAAATTCTCAAAGACAATATTATAGCAAATCACCTCAAATGTGCTCCAGGCGGAAGAGCAATTTCCTCATCCAAGTACTTAGGTCTTTGAGGACAAGTTTAATTACTCTAATCTATACAGGCTGGAAAACATTGTGCTTAATGGAGTAATCTATGGAAGAGCGTGGAATTTTAAGCAGTATAGACTCACCCCCACTTCGGAAGAATCCCTCTTTGCACAGCGGAGAGACGATAAAATATATTTAAAAAATGGAGAACGTAAGTGGCATCGGAAGGAAACTTCAGATGTTCATAAATCCATCCAACAAAATCTTATGCAACCACGTTGAGAGCTTTATGTTGTGCGTGCAATAAACTGTTTACCAGAGACGATAGGCCTCGACGGAATCCCATGTTTCTTTTTATGCACTTTAATTGAAGTGTGTTTGCATAGCAATGCCGCACTCTGATTTTGTGGGCTATAAAGCCACGCGCATCGCTTGCCCTCTGGGTCCACAGATGAAAACCGTAATAGCACCACAGTGTGATCTACAAAGCTGCTGGAAGGGCCGTTGATTTGATATTCATTCGCTCCGTATTTCCAGCCATTAACAGTTTCTATGTTTTTATTTTTTTCTTCTCCGGAAGGTAAATGATTAACCTTGGTGACCTGGCCAAGGTCCAGTTGGGATAATTATATCTTGTCTCCTTAACAACATCCAGCTGCCTTTAAAAAAAAAATGCATAAATACTTTTGGTACTTTTTTTTCAGCGGATTTCTACTGATGGGAGCCCTCACTTGCCTTTTGGAATTTCATTCTGGTTTTCTTCTATTCATCAATTATATTCCCTTTTTTTACCTTTATATTATTGTTTAGCTCAGGGCTGTCAAACTCAATTTCATTGAGGGCCGCATCAGGGCTGTGGTTGACCTTGGAGGGGGGGGTGGGCAGGCGTGGCTGATTGGGTGGGTGTGGCTAACTGGGTGGGTGTGGCCAGCTTGACGCCACTCCCCAAACTGCTGGCATGTTTCCTCTTCACATTAGTTAGACTGGACTGAAGCAACATGGGTCAGGCCCTTACGTTTTCCAGGGTGGCCCCATAGCAGTGGTGAAATTCAAATTTTTTGGCTACCGGTTCTGTGGGCGTGGCTTGGTGGGCATGGCAGGGGAAGGATACTACAAAATCTCCATTCCCTCCCCACTCCAGGGGAAGGATACTGCAAAATCCCCATTTCCTCCCCACGCCTGGGGGAAGGATGCTGCGAAATCTCCATTCCCACCCCACTCTGGGGCCAGCCAGAAGTGGTATTTGCTGGTTCTCCGAACTACTCAAAATTTCCGCTACCAGTTCTCCAGAACCTGTCAGAACTTGCTGGATTTCACCCCACCTCATGGGCCGAATCCGACCACATTGCAGGCTGGATCCGGCCCACAGGCCTTGAGTTTGACACTCCTGTTTTAGCTAGTTAGTTAAATGTATTGGTTAGTCAGATACAATGGTCTAATTGTGTGTGCAAGTTACACAACATGTCATCACTCTATGGGATATTTTAGGAGAAGGAGTGGCAGAACCTGGGGGCAGAGTTAAAAGAGGGGTCAGCCTGGAATCCCTAAAGGTAAAGGTTCCCCTCACACAGATGTGCTAGTCATTCCTGACTCTAGGGGGTGGTGCTCATCTCTGTTTCAAAGCCAAAGAGCCAGCGCTGTCCGAAGACATCTCCATGGTCATGTGGCCTGCATGACTCAAGGCCAAAGTCGCACAGAATGCTGTTACCTTCCCGTCAAAAGTGGTCGTTATTTTTCTACTTGCATTTTTTATGTGCTTTCGAACTGCTAGGTTGGCAGAAGCTGGGACAAGTAACGGGAACTCACCCCATTACGGGGGACTAGGGATTCGACTTTTGATCGACATGCACAGCGCCTTAGCCACTGAGCCACCACTTCCCCTACATAGCCACAAATTGAACTAAATCCAACCTCCCTTGAATTCCATTGTTGCTGTGAAGTCATGTCTGACTCTTCATCACTCCATGGACCATAGCATGCCATCCCCACCCCCTTCCCCATCCTCCACTGTCTCCCAAAGTTTGCCCAAATTCATGTTCATTGTGTCAATGACACCGTCGAACCATTTCATCCTCCGATGTCCCCTTCTCCTTTTGCTGTCAATCTTTCCCAACATCGGGTTCTTTTCCAACAAGTCCTCTCTTCTCATTTGGTAGCCAAAGTATTCGAGTGAATTCCGTTGAGTCCTATCTAATTCCAAGCAGGTTCTGTTAGCTGAGAAGATTTCTGCGTATAGAGATGAGTAGCAATAAATCAGTTTCATTGGACCTTCACATGTGGACCAGGTCTTTCATGAATGACATTAATATTCTCAACTCACAGTTAGCACCTGCTTAGATCAGGGTCAACAGAATTCGAGAAAGGTTGGAGATTGTTTGCTTGTGGCTATGTAAGGATTCTAGGCCGATCCCTCTTTTCACTCCACCCCCAGATTCTGCCACTCCTTCTCCTATAGATATGCTGCTACAAGATGTCAGGATATGGTATGTGAATGAGCTTCAAAAGTGGTCTGGACAACTTTCTGGAAGTCAAGTCTGTTGATGTCTATGACATTTAAGGACTGGGTGCTACTTGGGACAAGACCACTTCTCCATCCTAGATGAACAATCAAATCAATGAGGGGAAAAAAGATGTCTTGATTTCAGCGGAAAGCTGCCTAAATGAATTGACCACTATGTGGGGTGAAATGCTGGTTATATCTGATCCAGTCAACTTGTGTAGCTGTGTAGTGCTTTGGATTTAATCTCCAAATAGTTGTTCCAAAGGTGCTTTTCCAAAAGGCAATTGGACTTTCTTTGTTTTTCCTTGAAGGCATTGCGCTTCTCATCCAGGAAGCATCTTCAGTTCTGAGTGAATAGTGGAGGATGGAAGGATGTATATTCCTTGCAGTCATCTGGTCGTTAGTACTCTTTCTGAGAGTCATTGAGGCCACTTGGAGATTTATCTGTGCCCTCAGGGTCACCCAGGGGTGAAATGCTCCCGGTTTGGACCAGATCGGCTGATCCGTTAGTGATGGAGGCGGGTAGTTCGGAGAACCAGTAGCAAACATTCCTGGACCCCCCGCCCATGCCCACCCAATCATCTGGTCACTCACTTGCCTGCTTGGCCGCTTGCTGCTTCTTTCCGGCTTGCTCACTTTTCAGGCCTTGCTTCGCCTGCTGCAATCCCTGCAATCAATTGCATCAGCTAGCAATTGAATCTGCCTGCCTGCAATCAGTCTCATCAGTGAGCAACTGAATCTGCCTGCCTTGTGCCTTCAATTGGGTAAGTAACTGGGGTTTTTTTTTGGGGGGGGGGAAGCTTTAAAAAAATAGTTAATTGGGGAGTTTTTTAGGAGGTTTTTTTTTTTTAGATATAGCAATTTAAAGTTAAGGAAATTTTAAATTTAGCTGCTTTTATCTAAAAATATAAATAAAATATTTGTACAGCTTTCTGAGATTTGGTGTGTTTCTGTAGTGTTTCACTCTAACTACACAAACAAACAAAATCTCACAAAGCTGTATGTGGCATTTTGTGTGGAAAAAGTGTGAAAATTGGTTTTTTGAGCTTTTTGTGGCTGTGTCAGGTTCCTGCTTGTTGCAGGAGCCATTTTGGATCAAGTGCAGCTGCTCTTACATTGTGCGTGAGTCAGTTGTGTTGTATGTGTGTAAAGTGTGAAAGTTGGTTTTTGGTACCTCTTATTGTTTTGGGTACTTTGCTTATTATTTTTATTATTTATTATTATTGGCCACGCCCACCCGGTCACATGACCACCAAGCCATGCCCACCAATTAAGCCACACCCACAGAACCGGTCGGGAAAATTTTTAGATTTCACCCCTGGGATCACCTGAATAGTTGAAAGGGGGAGTGGGGGTTTGATCATTCTTGGAAATGCTGACAGGAGCATGTTGTGAACAGGAGATAGGTGGTGTATCATCTCCAAATGGCAATTTTACAGCACCTTTCTGCAGTACTTTAAAGCAACCGTGTCTTTTGCCAGGTTCATGCGGCTGCTGTGAAGTCTTGAAAGTGTTCAGACCAAACCTTATGGAACAGCTCCCTTGTGCACACTATACATATGTATATATGCTTATGTGCGTGAATGCATGCAGTCCAAATCTTCAAAGACGTGCTTCCTTCTCCAAAACGCCTTGAGCAAACATGTTCTTTGGCATTTGCATTGCACAGCACCATGGGTCCCGATTTCAAAAGAAACGAAAGCTTTAACGAATAGCTTATCGATAGATCAGACAGATTTCCAGAAAGTTAAAAATAAGGGCAGAAATTACAAACTGACAATGGCTACCGCGTATAAGGAGAATCTTTATAAAATGTTTTATAGGATGTGGGTGTTCTCTGTGGGTGCACCGACCCTCTGGAATGGGTTACCCACAGGGCTCTGGACGGCCCCCGACCTCCGCTCTTTCCACCGTGACCTGAAGACATGGCTTTTTCAACAAATTTGCTGATCTGATGGGTGATTTTTAATTGGGAGATTTTAATTGATTATTTTAGTAGTCATTTTTATTGTTTTTATTGTTTTAATTTCTGTGAGCTGCCCCGAGTCCTTTGGGAGAAGGGCGGCATATAAGTATAATAAAATAAATAAATAAATAAATAAGTAAATAAATAAATAAATAAATAAATAAATAAATGTGGCATTTGCCACCGGCAAATGTTTTGCCACCTAGCAAAAATGTTTAAAAATATGTCCACCAAATGTTGGAAATCTAATCAGTTTCCAGGTACTTATCATCATATGTGGTGGACATGTGTGAAAGCTAGAAAATATTGGACGAAAATACACACGTGGCTGGAAAAGATGATTAAGCAGCATGTAGACTTAAAGCCAGGAGTGGTATTCACTTACCTTTGCTACCAGTTTGCAAATGTGAGCATGCGTAGAGCATCAAAAACGGGACATGATGACGTCTGGGCAGGTGGGTGGAGCCTCCCGCAGCCGCCGCTACCAGTTCTCCTGAACCGAATAGAATACCACCACTGCTTAAAGCCAGAAATATTCCTGTTAGGTATAATACCAGAAAGCTATGATAAAAGGACTATAGACTTAATGTTACATTTATTGACAGCAGTGAGAATTGTATTTGCACAATATTGGAAAAATGAGAACACCCCACCAGACGAAAACATAATTCGGAAAATATTGGACTGTGCAGAGATGGATAGATTAACATTGAAACTAAAAGATAAAGGAGATACAGAGTACTGTTCAACGTGGAATAGGTTTTATCAATGGTTGGAGATAAGAGGTAGAAGTTAGATGACGAAAGATTATTGTTATATGTATGTACAATATGAACGTTGTTTATAATGATAAGCATGTTAATACAATTAATATGAGCCATCCGTGTGCAGCAGCTGCCAAAAAAGCCAACACAGTTCTAGGCTGCATAAACAGAGGGATAGAATCAAGATCTCGTGAAGTGTTAATACCGCTTTATAATGCCTTGGTAAGGCCACACTTGGAATACTGCATCCAGTTTTGGTCATCACATTGTAAAAAAGATGTGGAAACTCTAGAAAGAGTGCAGAGAAGAGCAACCAAGATGATTAGGGGACTGGAAGCTAAAACATATGAAGAACGGTTGCAGGAACTGGGTATGTCTAGTTTAATGAAAAGAAGGACTAGGGGAGACATGATAGCAGTCTTCCAATATCTCAGGAGTTGCCACAAAGAAGAGGGAGTCAAGCTATTCTCCAAAGCACCTGAGGGCAGGACAAGAAGCAATGGGTGGAAACTAATCAAGGAGAGAAGCAACCTAGAACTGAGGAGAAATTTCCTGACAGTGAGAACAATTAATCATTGGAACAACTTGCCTCCAGAAGTTGTAAACACTGGAAGTTTTTAAGAAGAGACTGGACAACCATTTGTCTGAAGTGGTGTAGAGTTTCCTGCCTAAGCAGGGGGTTGGACTAGAAGACCTCCAAGGTCCCTTCCAACTCTGTTATTCTGATCATAAATAAGTTCATATAATTATAAATATTGTTATTATTATATACTTTATTCATTAAATGTGAAACTCAGTCAACTGAACATTCAAAAATGCATCACAAATACCATTGACTGGTGCTAATGGTTGATAGAGGTTGCTGCCAGACGCTGTTGTTGTTATTATTATTAATATTATTAGTATTATTATCACTATCACTATATCTTTTATTTTCTTCTTTTGTAAAACAAAATGCCTGGACAGTACACTGTCTTCAAAGTATTTATATATATAAATAAAAAGCTTGACTGCAAATAATAATAATAATAATAATAATAATAATAATAATAATAATAATAATAATAATAATAATAATAATAATGCTGCGATCTGGGTCTTTATTTCCAGATCTTTATAACTTTCAGCTTGGTAGTTCCTCAAAACTTCACTGGATCACTGCAGCCTTGTGAAGGAACGATAATGAGGAAATGTGGTATAGGACTCTGTAATTCCAGACACGGATATTCATCTAAAGCAGACGGTGGAATCTGGGACTTTGCAGATGTTGCTGCAACCCCGGTAACCCTCACTATTAAGAGGAGGTGTTGAAGTTTTGGAAGTAGGAGTTCAATAACATCTGAGAGGTTTTCATGTTCGCTATCTTTCATTTCCCTACCTGTCTTTCAAGGAAGTGCTTTCGGGTAACTGCAGGGCCAGAGTAGTGAGGAGTTCTAAGATTGAAATCAGAAAGTTCAGCTGTCAAGGCTGGTTTTTGAAAAGCTGGTAAGTTCTTACTGCGGTCCTTGGTGTTAAAGGTGGAGGAAATTCAGCTTTAATGAAACGTACGGCATCTGTTCTTCGCTTATCCACAAGCAAAGAAGGATGTGCTTTGGGTTCCAGTCCTATTCTTTTCTGAGTCTTTGTGGAACAGTTTGCATTTTTTTTTTTTTATAAAAAATGGCATTGATTAGGAAAAAGTGTCTGTGGTCATCAAAAAGGGAGGGAGGAAAATTGGGGAAGGGAGGGAGGGAGGAAAGTTGGAGAAGGGAATGAGGGAGGGAGGAAATTTGGAGAAGGGAGGGAGGAAATTTGGAGAAGGGAGGGAGGGAGGAAGGAAAGTTGGAGAAGGGAGGGAGGAAATTTGGAGAAGGGAGGGAGGAAATTTGGAGAAGGGAGGGAGGGAGAGAGGAAATTTGGAGAAGGGAGGGAGGAAGGAAGGAAGTAAAGTTGGAGAAGGGAGGGAAGAAGGGAGGAAGGAAGGAAGGAAGGAAGGAAGGAAGGAAGGAAGGAAGGAAGGAAGGAAGGAAGGAAGGAAGGAGCCGCAGTGGTGCAGTGGTTGGAGTGCAGTACTGCAGGCTACTTCTGCTGATCACCGGCTGCCAGCAGTTTGGCAGTTCGAATCTCACCAGGCTCAAGGTTGACTCAGCCTTCCATCCTTCCGAGGTCAGTAAAATGAGGACCCAGATTGTTGGGGGCAAGAGGCTGACTCTGTAAATCACTTAGAGAGGGCTGGAAGGGGTATACAAGTCTAAGTGCTATTGCTGAAGTTGGTGAAGGGAGGGAGGGAGGGACGAAAGGAGGGAAGGGGAAAAGTCCATTCTAGATACGTTTAGGAAAATTTACTTGTATATTTCCATTCAATAAACACAAATAAAGAAACAAATTGCAGGGATCATGACACTACTATTTGAAAAAGTATGTGTAGAAAGACATATAGAAAATCGTCTAAACCCCACCACCACCAAAAAAAGGGAAAATTAATTAATTTAAAATATGCACATGTATGCATTTATCTATCAGACTTTTATCTGCCTTTATTACTTGTATAAGTAACTCAAGGAGGCAAACATCCTCTTTCTGCCTCCTTTTTTTCCTCACAACAACAACCCTGTGAGATGCCTTGGGCTGAGAAAGAGGGATTGGCCCAAAATCACCCAGTTGCCTTTCATGACTTAGGTAGGATTGGAACTCACAGTCTTCTGGCGATTGGCCCAAAATCAGCCAGCCAGCTTTCAGGCCTAAGGCGGGGCTAGAACTTATGGGAGCCTGGTGATTGGCCAGTAACTTAACCATTAGACCAAACTGGATCTGCATTATAGGTGTAAAACTTCCTCTTTTTTAAAATGGCAAAATGAGGAGGGAGAGGGAGAGAGGGAGGGAGGGAGGGAGAAAGGAAGAGAGAAGAAAGAAAAAAGAAAAGAAAAGAAAGAAAAACAAAGAAAACAGAAAGAGAGAGAGAGAGAGAGAAAAAAAGATCAGAAAAAGAAAGTAAGAAAGAAGGAAGGAAAAGGAAAGGAAAAAGAAAGAAAAAACAGAAAAAGGAAGAAAGAGAAAGGAAGGAGGAAGAAAAAAGAAGAAAAAGAAAGAAAGAAAGAAAGAAAGAAAGAAAGAAAGAAAGAAAGAAAGAAAGAAAGAAAATGGCAAAAAGGAGGGAGGGAGGGAGGGAGGGAGGGAGGAAGAGAGAAGAAAGAAAAAAGAAAAGAAAGAAAGAAAAACAAAGAAAACAGAAAGAGAGAGAGAGAGATCAGAAAAAGAAAGGAAGAAAGAAAGAAAGAAGGAAAAGGAAAGGAAAAGAAAGAAAAAACAGAAAAAGGAAGAAAGAGAAAGGAAGAAGGAAGAAAAAAGAAGAAAAAGAAAGAAAGAAAGAGAAAAAGAGAAAAAGAGAAAAAGAAAGAAAGAAAGAAAGAAAATGGCAAAAAGGAGGGAGGGAGGGAGGGAGGGAGGGAGGAAGAGAGAAGAAAGAAAAAAGAAAAGAAAGAAAGAAAAACAAAGAAAACAGAAAGAGAGAGAGAGAGAGATCAGAAAAAGAAAGGAAGAAAGAAAGAAAGAAGGAAAAGGAAAGGAAAAGAAAGAAAAAACAGAAAAAGGAAGAAAGAGAAAGGAAGAAGGAAGAAAAAAGAAGAAAAAGAAAGAGAGAAAAAGAGAAAAAGAGAAAAAGAAAGAAAGAAAGAAAGAAAGAAAGAAAGAAAGAAAGAAAGAAAGAAAGAAAGAAAGAAAGAAAGAAAGAAAATGGCAAAATGAAGAGGGAGTGAGGGAGGGAGGGAGAGCGAGAGAGAGAGAGAGATGGATGGAAAAAATTTACTTTTTCCTTTTTCTTTCCCCCTCAAAGTGAGGAGAAACCTGGGAATTCCTCTTGCATTGGCTACATCTTACTCCTCCATGAAAGTCTCATTGATTGGGATTGAAAGTTATAGCTGATACACTGAGAAGTCTCAAAGACGAGAAACATCTGGAGGCACGTTGTTCCACTGATGAATTGTTCTCACTGTCAGGAAATTTCTCCTTAGTTCTAGGTTGCTTCTCTCCTTGATTAATTCCCAGCAATGAATAGAAATTCATCAAAGAGAGATCCAACCTAGAAACAAGGAGAAATTTCCTCCACAATGAGAAGAATCAAACAGTGGAATAACTTGCCTCCAAAAGTTGTGGATGCTTTAACAGTGGAGCTCTTCAAGAAGGAACTGGACAGCCATTTTTGTCCAGAATTGTATTGGATCCTCTACTTGAGCAGATGGTTGGACTCGAAGATCTCCAAGACCTCATCCAGCTGTGTTATTCCGTTATTCTGCTATTCTGGTTTGTTGGATTCTGCTCCACTTGTACATGGTTACTGCAAAAACAAACAAACAATGATCTAACTTTGTCATCTTAGCTAAAAGCCAGCAATCTCAAATTCCATGCAAGCATATGTTGCAATTTGCACTGCTGAATCTTACAAAGATTTGTAGGAAGTTAACACCCAGCCCCCTCCTAGAAGAATGAAATATTCCGGGAAATATTAAAAAGGAAGAATATTATATTACCCTGGATGAGAAAAGGAGAAACATGTTTTTAAAGACAAAGCAGCTTCCTGCAGCTGCCTGCCACCCCTCTTCAGCTCCAGGGTGATGGGATTTTTTTTTTTTAATTTGATTTATATGCCGTCCTTCTCCGGAGACTCAGAGCGGCTTACAATGCGTTAAGCAATAGCCTTCATCCTTTTGTATATTTATACAAAGTCAGCTTATTGCCCCCACAAACTGGGTCCTCATTTAACCTACCTTAGAAAGGATGGAAGGCTGAGTCAACCTTGAGCCTGATAAGATTCGAACCTGCAGTAATTGCAGGCAGCTGGTCTTAATAACAGGGTGCTTTAGACCACTGTACTACCAAGGCTCTTGTATTAATCTTGGATTAAGACATGGCCTTCAGGACACGATAGAATTAGCCCTCTATCCATCTCACCACATGGCACCTGGGAAGATTACATCACCCAGCAAGGTTCAACCAAGCTTGGGACTCAAAAACACAACCTACAAAGTTACCCCTGCATGGCCCCATGGGAGTCAGAACACAAACTCAAATTTAAAACCCCAGAGAGGGTATAAAACTCAGGCACTCTCAGCATCTCTTCCAGGTTTTTTTTTTTCTTCACCCAAGATCTTCCAGGCATGTGGTCCTGTCCACCATTAAAAAACATTTTTCCAAGCAGCCTCCATGTATCCAGTGTCTTTTTCCCCGCTTGGAACTGAACCAGGGGTGGGTTCTACTTACTTACTACTTACCGGTTCGCAACGGGCATGCACAGATCGCTGATAACGACATCCGGTGCGGTGGGCGGGGCCTCCCACTGGTTTTACTTACCGGTTCTTGCAAACCGGTCCAAACTGGGGACAACCCACCACTGAACTGAACCCAGAAGGACATTTCTTCCGACAGATTGCAGCCATGTTTTAAAACAAAACAAAACAGAACAGAGCAGAGCAGAGCAGAGCAGAGCAGAGCAGAGCAGAGCAGAGCAAAACAAAAACTTCAGAATCACCTCTACCATGGTTGATATCCTAATCCCAGTCATTCATCCACTTCTGGTGCACCATTATTTAAGGATTTCAAAGCAGCTTCCACGAGTCAGGAGTTGGTATCTGGGGAATGGTAGCTTCTGTGCTGTCTACATGAGTGACCACAGGCTAATTGTTTCAATTAACCTCTGGCTTTCTAAACGATACAGCTTGTGAATTAATCTAGCTTTTCTTTCACCAAAGATATTGTCCTTTGGTGCAGGAAGGGTATGGCGGGACACAGGTATTGAATGAATCATCCCAATTGAGGAATGAAGGAGGGCTGGGTGGAAAGTCAGTCTCCAGGATGAGTTCTTAAATGTTCAGGATGAGGTGTTGTCCTCAGCCAGATGGACATGTTCAGCGGTGGGTTTCAGAGATGCTTACCACCGGTTTGCCACATGCATGCACGCTCGCTTCGCGCGCTTGCTTTCCGCACATGGAACCAGCCTCAAAAACGTGCCTAAATAGGACGTCAGTACGCCGGAGCAGTCGCCGCTATCAGTTCGCCCGAACTGGTCCGAACCGGTTGAATACCACCTCTGGACATGTCTAAGCAAGAACATGATAGGCCGTTTGTCTATGGAGATTCTCAGTCATCCAGGTCATGGTTGTTCCGAAGGTGATTTTTTTTTCAAGAGGCAACTGTACTCAGAGCTGAAGAAGCTTCTTGGATGAGAAGCAGAACGAAACGAATAACCAGAAAGTCCAGTTGTCCCAGTGGTGAAATCCATTTTTTTTTTTACTACCGGTTCTGTGGGCTTGGCTTGGTGGGCATGGTGTGGCTTGGTGGGCGGGGTAGGGGAAGGATACTGCAAATCCCCATTCCCACCCCACTCCAGGGGAAGGATACTGCAAAATCTCCATTCCCACCCCACTCCAGGGGAAGGATACTGCAAAAATCTCCATTCCCACCCCACTCCAGGGGAAGGATACTGCAAAATCTCCATTCCCACCCCACTCCAGGGGAAGGATATTGCAAAATCACCATTCCCACCCACACTCCAGGGGAAGGATACTGCAAAAATCTCCATTCCCACCCCACTCCAGGGGAAGGATACTGCAAAATCCCCATTCCCTCCCCACTCCAGGGGAAGGATACTGCAAAATCTCCATTCCCACCCCACTCCAGGGGAAGGATATTGCAAAATCACCATTCCCACCCACACTCCAGGGGAAGGATACTGCAAAAATCTCCATTCCCACCCCACTCCAGGGGAAGGATACTGCAAAATCCCCATTCCCTCCCCACTCCAGGGGAAGGATACTGCAAAATCTCCATTCCCACTCCACTCCAGGGGAAGGATACTGCAAAATCCCCATCCCCCCCACACACACACACTCTGGGACCAGCCAGAGGTGGTATTTGCTGGTTCTCCAAACTACTCAAAATTTCTGCTGCCGGTTCTCCAGAACCTGTCAGAACCTGCTGGATTTCACCCCTGAGTTGCCCCTTGAAAAAAGCTTGGGATAATAGACAATTGTTCAGTGGTTATTTTATTTTCCTTGGTCTTCTTCCAGATGAGGATGAGGAGGATAAGGAGGATGGAAGGAGGAGGAGGAACAGTAAGAAGATGAGGAAGAAGGAGGAAGAGGAGGAAGAGGAGGAAGGAGGAAGGAGGAAGTGAGGGAGGGAGGGAGGGAGGAAGGAAGGAAGGAAGGAAGGAAGGAAGGAGAGGAGAGGAGTTTGCATCAAGGTTATTAAGTGAATTTGGCTTCCCCACTGACTTTTTTTTTGTCAGAACGTCACAAAAGGTGATTACATGTCCACAGAACACTCCAAATTTCTGTCAAGACTGACTCGCACTTTCACCTACATTTTCCTTCACTTCTCCTTCTCTTCTTCTACCTAGCATATTCCCGTAGATGTAGGGTCCGCTTTTCGGATCATTGAATGCCACTTTACCAGTGGTGGGATTCAACCAGTTCGCTGACCACACACGCCACACACAAGCCTTCGCTTGCTTGCTTCGCTCGCACAGTCACCACAAATCTGCAGCTGTCTGCAAGGAGTCTAAATCCTTCCATTCTCTCCCCCCCCCATCCAGTCAGAGCTGAAGAAGCTTCTTGGATGAGAAGCAAAACACCTTCAAAGAAAAAGAAAAAGAACTAGAAAGTCCAGTTTCTGTTGTGGCTCCGTTGCCTGAGCCTGGGCTATCGACAGATGCAGACTCTGAGAGTGAGGAAGAGGAGTTGGCAAGTCCTCCCTCTCCAGGACCCTCCTCTCTGGCAATGCCTCCGGAGGACACCGAAGGCCAAACGATAGGCCCAGAGCCAAGCACATCCCCGCAGCCACAGGTGGACAGCGACGAAGAAGATAAGTGCTGGCTGGACCCTCGGCAGAGGCGCAGGGAGGAGCGTGTGCAGCAGAGGGGAAGGCGTGCCAGAGATTAGCTGAGTCACTGGACCACACCCCACAGGGTATAAATGTGAGTGTGGTGGCTGGTTCAGTTTGTGATGAGCAAAAACTGGAAATACTCCATGATCTCTGCGTTACTGGACTTTGCCTGCTTTATCGGACTGCATTTGGATTAATCCTTGTATTGTTGAAACTCTGCCTGTTTTATCGGAATGCTGGAAGTCTAATCTTTGTTTTGTGTGAGTAAAGTCTGAATTGGCAGCTAGCCACTGGGTTGCTGCCAGCTTTATCATCAAAGAGTTTTGTCGTGTGGCTTATTAACTCCGGGCCATCTGTGGGGGTGCGTGAATGGAACGGGGACAGAACAGTTGCCTCCTGAAAAAAAGCACCTTTGGGACAACCATGACCTTGGATGACTGAGAACCTCCATAGACATTTATCCAATAGTCAATCCACAACTGGTTGGAGTGCATTGGAGACTTGCCTCAAAGTCCTGCTCTCCTTCTCTCTGTTCTTCTCAAACTTGCTTGGTCTCTGCATCTCCGGCTTTCTCAGCTTGTTCAACAGCTTGTACATTTGGTAATGCTGTCTTCTGTCACCATGGCAACAGTTAAAATTAAGGTGAGCATGAGAAGAGTTGGGGAGGGCGTACTTGAAAAGCTGGAAGAATTAACTTTTGGTTATATATATATTTTTTGTCTTCTTCTGCATCATCGTTGCTATGGAATCAAAGGACCACCGTGATAATGAGCCGACAAGCAGGCAGAGAGAATCTTCATATGGGGATCTCTAGAAACTGCATTACCATCAAAAGACTACATGGTGGAGTAGAATGTCAGCACAGTTTTGCAAATCCTATATATTCTAGCAGATAAAAGGACAAGTTGTTCCACCTAACAAGGTCCCAATATTCTTGTAACTTTATAAAGATGATCAGATAATGAACCAGACAAAAGTTCAGAAGTAATTCTTCATTCATTCCTTCTTTGTTTTTTTTTTTGTTTTTTTTTGTTTGTTTGTTTGTTTTTTTGTTTTTTTTGTTTTTGTCTAGGACAGGGGTCGGCAACCTTAAACATTCAAAGAGCCATTTGGACCTGTTTCCCACAGAAAAGAAAACACCGGGAGCCATAAAACCATTTTAACATCTAAAATGAAGATAACACTGCATATATCTTTTCCATCAAGCAGGGCTGCCGTGAAACCCCCCCCCCCCTTTTTAGTCTTTTTTAGTCTTTTTTAGTTTTTTAGCTTTTAATTTGTCAATGGGTTTTAATTCGAATTGTTTTAAATTTGGGCCAAAGTATGTAATTCTTTTAATAATTTTAAATTTTGTATTGGTATGTATTTTAGTTCTGGCTGTGCACCGCCCTGAGTCCACTAGGAGAAGGGTGGTATACAAATTGAATAAAATAAAATAATAATAATATATTGTTTTTTACCTTTATGCTTTGTATAAAAAAACTATTGTGTGTTGCATTTATTAAATCAATGACCTGCTACAGAGAAAACACATTTTTATTTCCACATGCAACCAAAACATTTTGAACTCTGGAAAAAAAGATGGGTCGAAAAGCTCAATAAATTGCGTACCGGTGGGTGTCACACATTGGTGGTTGTGACACATATTTTGAGCGACAGGGAGCCACAGCAGAGGGATGAAAGAGCCACATGCGGCTCCAGAGCCACAGGTTGCAGACCCCCTGGTCTAGGATACAAATCTGTGACTTCTGCTTGTCTTCTATCAAAGTACTAACCAAATCTGGCCTTGCTTAGTATTTTGAGATTGGTTAAGGCAAGCTACATGATATAAACCCTGCACTTCCCAAAGGTGCTTTTTCAGGAGGCAACTGGACTTTCTTAGGGTTTTTTCTTTTGAAGACTTTTCACTTCTCATCTAAGAAGCCTCTTCAGCTCTGACAGGATAGTGGGGAATGGAAGGATTTATACTCCTTGCAGACAGCTGGACATTTGCATCCTTTTAGAGGGTCGTTGAAGTCCTTGAAGGTTTACCTGTGTCCCCAGGGTCATCTGAGTGGTGCTCCTGGTTCCTGTAGTCTGCAATTTTTTTCCTCTGGAAATCCATTCGAACTGTGTTCATCCCGAATTGTGTAGCTCCCACACCATTCGAAGTGTGTTCATCCCAAATTGTGTAGCTAAAAGTCTGTGGAGACTTTTCAATGCATATTACAGGTGCTCTTTTCAGGAGGCAACTGGACTGGTACAAACTGGTCCCACCGCGAACTTCCTTACACTGATGTTGATACCTAGCATCAGGCATGAAGACCCAGAACCATAGGTTAAGTTCCAGTTAAATCTAAAATCTAGTTAACTAATGGTCAGCACTAAATTGATGCTAACTAAGAGTTAATGGGATTCAAGAAGGGTTGAATATGGACCTCTTGTAGGACATAATGATTCTAGGCTGCTTCCTCCCTTGACTCCACCCTCAGGCTCTGCCTGTCCCCTTACCTAATGGAGTAATGAAACATCTGCAAGCAAAGAACCAAGTTTAGAGAGCACCAAGGACTCCACAGCTTAATCCCTGAGTTACATATATTCTCCTCTAGTGGACTCCCTCTACTTGGGTGAATTCTGACTTACAGTTCTAAGGAATTAAATTATGAGTTATCTGTTGAAGAGCCACAGCAGTGAAAGTAGTAGTTATATTACATGCTTCCATTAAATAAAAATGTTCATGGTTATCCAGATCTCTCTCTCTCTCCTTTTCCCTCTCCCTCTCCCCAATAGGTAGGTAAATAGGTAGGTAGGTAGGTAGGTAGGTAGGTAGGTAGGTAGGTAGGTAGGTAGGTAGATAGATAGATAGACAGATAGACAGATAGACAGAAAGAATAGGGGAGAGAGAGAATATATATAGAGAAATAGAGAGATAGATATAGAGAGATAGGATAGAATAGAGAGAGAGAGAGAGAGAGAAGAGAGAGAGAGAAAGATGGATAGATGGCACAGAAGGATAGATTGATGATAGACAAAAGAAAGAAGGAAAGAAAGAAAGGAAGGAAGGAAGGAAGAAAGAAAGAAAGAAAGAAAGAAAGAAAGAAAGAAAGAAAGAAAGAGAAAGAAGAAAGAAGAAAGAAGGAAGGAAGGAAGGAAGGAAAGACGATAGAAATAGATAGATAGATAGATAGATAGATAGATAGATAGATAGATAGATAGATAGATAGGAGAGAGAGATGGATGGATGGATGGCAAAGAAGGATAGACTGATGATAGACAATAGAAAGAAAGATGATGATAGATAGATAGATAGATAGATAGATAGATAGATAGATAGATAGATAGATAGATAGATAGATGAGAGAGAGAGAGATGGATGGATGGCACAGAAGGATAGATTGATGATAGACAATAGAAAGAAAGAAAGATGATAGATAGATAGATAGATAGATAGATAGATAGATAGATAGATAGATAGGAGAGAGAGAGATGGATGGATGGCACAGAAGGATAAATTGATGATAGACAATAGATAGATAGATAGATAGATAGATAGATAGATAGATAGACGGATGGACGGACAGACAGACGGACGGACAGACTTTCCCAATATGACACGGCTGCATTAAAACCTGAGAATTATGCTGTGAGCATTTGCAAGATTTCAGCATCCTCAGTAGTTTCTCAGATTCAGCTGTCAAAGAGGTGGGGGGGGGGGGCAATCTAGTTTTCTCCTCCCAGGCATCTTTTAGATTTTCTTACGTACCATGGCATCCTCAGGGGATGTCAATAAAACCACGAAGATAGTTACAGCAAGAAATCGAAGTACATGTGTTGATATCACCTATGCATATGCATAGAGGGGCAGGGCTATCATCAACCTTTGTTAAAGGTGTTGGTTATCACCTTTAAAGCGCTCCATGGCATAGGGCCTAGTTATCTTCGAGACCGCCTGCTGCTACCGACGACCTCCCAGCGACCTGTGCGCTCCCACAGAGAGGGCCTCCTCGGGGTGCCATCAGCCAATCAATGCAGGCTGGTGACCCCCAGGGGGACGGCCTTCTCTGTGGGGGCACCTGCCCTCTGGAATCAGCTGCCCCCAGAGATAAGGAGAATCCAAGACCTCAGCGCCTTCCGTCGTGCCCTTAAAACCCACATTTTCCAGCAAGCCGGGCTGGCTTAAGAAGAAATTTTAAATGTTTTAATTGGTAGTGAGTTTTAATTGGGCCAAATTTATATATTTGTTTTTAATTGTTTCTAATATTTGTACTGCATGTTTTTTTAATTTTGGCTGTACACCGCCCTGAGTCCTCAGGGAGAAGGGCGGTATAGAAATTTAAAATAAATAAAATAAAAAACCTCATCCACATTGCTGTGAACAAAGAATTGTACATGACAGTTGTGATGAGAGAAAATTCCACTGATGGGGGTAAAAAAAACAACCCCAATTTAGGTGAATTATGTCTTCACTATGAGTTACCCTTCATGCTGAAGTACAGCTAGTCCTCCGCTTATTACCACTTAGGGACTGTTGAAAGTTAAAAAGTAACGTGTGACTATTTTTCACCCTTACGACTGTTGCGTCATCCACAGGGTCATGTGATCAAAATTCAGATGCTCGACAACTGGCATGTATTTATGTCGGTGGCAGTGTTCCAGGGTCATGTGATCCCCTTTAGCAACCTTCTGACAAGCAAACCCAATGGGGAGGCTAGATTTCTTAATAACCGTGTTGCTAACAATGGAATGGAATGGAGAGGAATGGAATGGAATGGAATGGAGTGGAGTGGAGTGGAGTGGAGTGGAATGGAGAGGAATGGAATGGAATGGAGAATGAAATGGAGTGGAGTGGAGTGGAGTGGAAAGGAGTGGAGTGGAAAGGAGTGGAGTGGAGTGGAGTGGAGAGGAATGGAATGGAATGGAGAATGAAATGGAGTGGAGTGGAGTGGAAAGGAGTGAAGTGGAAAGGAGTGGAGTGGAGTGAAGTGGAGAGGAATGGAATGGAATGGAATGGAATGGAATGGAATGGAGAATGAAATGGAGTGAGTGGAGTGGAGTGGAAAGGAATGAAGTGGAAAGGAGTGGAGTGGAGTGAAGTGGAGAGGAAAGGAATGGAATGGAATGGAGAATGAAATGGAGTGAGTGGAGTGGAGTGGAAAGGAATGAAGTGGAAAGGAGTGGAGTGGAGTGGAAAGAAATGGAATGGAATGGAATGGAATGGAGTGGAGTGGAGTGGAGTGGAGTGGAGTGGAGTGGAGTGGAATGGAGAATGAAATGGAGTGGAGTGGAGTGGAAAGGAGTGAAGTGGAAAGGAGTGGAGTGGAGTGGAGTGGAGTGAAGTGGAGAGGAGAGGAATGTAATGTAATGTAATGGAGAATGAAATGGAGTGAGTGGAGTGGAGTGGAGTGGAAAGGAGTGAAGTGGAAAGGAGTGGAGTGGAGTGGAGTGGAGTGGAGTGGAGTGGAGTGGAGTGGAGTGGAGTGGAGTGAAAAGAAATGGAATGGAATGGAATGGAGTGGAATGGAGGCCAGGGCGATGCATGCAAGTGACGGCAAGCGGCTGCAGAAGAAGTGGGCCAGCAGAGGGCTCCTGCTGGGCAGGGCTCTCAGTGCCACAGCCGTGAGGTGAGTCAATAATTAGAACCCTTCAAAAAGAAGGCCTAGCTGTTTTTTCGGGGGTGAAAAGAAAATAAGAGCCGGCCTTCTTTTTGGAGAAACACAGGTATTTCTCAAGCCTACTCACAGGAATCTAACGAATTAAAATTTAGCACTAAATTGACGGCGCCCACCCTCTGGAATAACCTTCCCCCAGAGTTACGTATAATAACAGACCTCCGGATTTTTCGTCGGGCCCTGAAAACTTATTTATTTCAACTAGCTGGGCTGGCTTGAGCTAAATTTTAAATTGGTTTTAAATTGGGTTGTTTTAATTTACGGCCAGAATATCTAATTATTTTAATACTGTTTTTTAAGTTTTGTATGCTTTGTTTTTACTTAGGCTGTGCACCGCCCTGAGTCCTATTTGGAGAAGGGCGGTATAGAAATTTAAACAAACAAATAAATAAATAAATAAATTGGCAACAGCTAAGATTCAACAGAATTCAAAAGGACTTGGACTTTTTGCGGGAATGAAATGACTCTAGGCTAATGACTCGCTTAACTCCGATGCCCAGCTCTGCCTGTTCTTCTCCTGCACTTAACTCCTCCTGCAATTTTAGATGAATGTGAACATGCCCATCTCCTTTGTTCTCTGGTCACACCCTTCCTTGGCCAATTTTGCTTGGTTTCCTGGACAGCTGACTTCCGCCAATGCATTTGCCCTGTTACATTGGTTTGGCACTTTCTAAAGCACTTGTCCCATTTTCTCTAGACTTCTTCTATGCTCAGGCACAAAGCTGTTTGAAGAACTGCTAGACCTGTTTTTGAAAAGTGCTAGACTTTTGTTGACAAAACAGGTCTAGCATTATCTTGGGTACATGTTCATTCTGTGCTGCACGTCAATCCAATTGAAATAAGTTGGAAAGAAAGAGGGATATTTTTCTACAGCCTGTTCTTAATTCTGTCATCGCTCGATGTATTATGAGTTTTATCATGCTTCTAGCATCCAGAGGTTTCATAGAGCAGCCCTTTTTACTCTTTGTAGTATAGTAAGGAGAAAGGGAATTTTGCTTATTCTGTGGGCTACTGCCATTGCCTTCCAATAAGTGGCTTATTAATAAATGGAGAAGGTCTGTGCTCCTGAAGTTTGAGTCCTAGCAATGCTGGGCAGGGTGAGTTCCCACTATTTGTCTCAGCTCCTGTCCACCTAGCAGTTCGAAAGCATGTTACATGTGAGCAGATAAATAGGTACCACTTTGATGGGAAGGAGAGCTGGCTCTTTGCGAAGATGGTCAGGATCCTGCCATCACTGTGACACCTGTTTGTGAGACAACTTCGTTAGAGAGAGAAGACCCCCGGAAAAGGCTGCAGGATGCCGTTCCTCTTTCTTTCCAGTGCGGAACGAGCTATAATAATTGCCTTCTAGCACTAGTTGAAAAGAGAGTTTGCTCATTATCAGTCTCTCCCTTCCAATGCACCAGCTCTGTTAGCCCAACTGATAGACCAAGAGTCATTTTGATGGGTGAGAAGTAAATTTAAGAATGGAATGGAGCACAGTGGAGTGGAGCGGAGCAGAGTGGAGCAGAGCAGAGCAGAGCAGAACAGAGCAAAACAGAACAGAACAGAACAGAACAGAACAGAACAGAACAGAACAGAACAGAATAACAAAGTTGGAAGGGACCTTGGAGGTCTTCTAGTCCAACCCCCTGCTTAGGCAGGAAACGCTACAGCACTTCAGACAAATGGTTATCCAACATCTTCTTAAAAACCTCCAGTGTTGGAGTATTCACAACTTCTGGAGGCAAGTTGTTCCACTGATTAATAGTTCTAACTGTCAGGAAATTTCTCCTTAGTTCTAAGTTGCTTCTCTCCTTGATGAGTTTCCACCCATTGCTTCTTGACCTGCCTTCAGGTGCTTTGGAGAATAGCTTGACTCCCTCTTCTTTGTGGCAGCCCCTTAGACATTGGAACACTGCTATCATGTCACCCCTGGTCCTTTCCCTCCCCCCCTTTTCAATAAATACAATAAGTGGAGAAGAAGACAGGTAGAGCTGGAGGAAGCTCTGCCAATGCATTCCATCCTATGTCCCTTCTTTCTGCCTGCAGGATGTTTTTTCTGCCTTGTGTCCCTTACACTGTTGGAGACTGGCGCAGGCTGTTGGGGAAGAGTCTGTGTTGTCTGCATATCAACCTTTTTTCTTTTTTGCCATCGTTGTTAAGCAAACCACTGTCCTTGTTAAGTGAATCACTCAGTCATTAAGTGGATCCACCTTCCTTCATCGTCGGAAGGTCACAAATGACAATCACATGTCCCCAGGATGCCGTAACCCCCATAAATACACGCCAGTTGGCAAGTGCCCTAATTTTCATCATGTGTCCATGGGGATGCTGTGATGGTCGTAAGTATGAGGAGCGGTCACAAGTCACTTTGTTTCCATTAGTTGCAACTTCAAATGTAAGTTGAGGACTACCTATATAGGACTACAACAGGGGTGAAATGCTCCCGATTCGGACCGGATTGCCCGATCCGGTAGCGATGGTGGCGGGTGGTCCGGAGAACCGGTAGCAAAAATCCCTGTGCCCCCCCCATGCTCAGCTGAGTCACGTGATCATCAGAGGCTTTTTTTTTTTACTTTTAAAAGCATTTTTTCTACAACCTCTTCCGATGAAAAAATGCTTTTAAAAATAATAATAATAAAAAAAAGCCTTTGATGATCGCACGGCTCAGCTGGGATCGTCAGAGGCTTTTCAAAGCATTTCTTTCTGCAACCTCTTGGCTGAAGAGGTGGTAAAAATAATGCTTTGAAAAGTCTCTGACGATCCCAGCTGAGTTGCCTGATCGCCAGAGGCTTTTAGAAAAAATGCTTTTAAAAGTTAAAAAAAAAAGCCTCTGATGATTGCGCAGCTCAGCTGGGATCCTCAGAGGCTTTTCAAAGCATTTTTTTCTGCAACCTCTTGGCCGAAGAGGTGGTAAAGAAAATGCTTTGAAAAGTCTCTGACGATCCCAGCTGAGTTGCCTGATCGCCAGAGGCTTTTCAAAGCATTAGAAAAAATGCTTTGAAAAGTTTTTTTTTAAAAAGTTGGCCATGCCCACCCAGTCACATTACTCCCCCCAAGCCACGCCCACAGAACCAGTAGTAACACATTTTACATTTCACGCCTGGACTACAACCAGAGGTTTCATTTGTACTTGACTTTTAGGCTATGAAAACTTTCCACTTTTCTAATCAAATAGCCCCAGTCTTTAGTATCTTTCTGTACAAGCTGTAATTATCACTGAAGGGATATTTATCTTCACAGCAGGGCCACAGAGACAAATGCTAAAATTTAAAATGCAAAAAAAAATGTTAATCTAAGGGCACTTTTGATAAGACAAGCGTGATAAATTGAGCGGTAAACTCCTAGGGAATCAATCCGAATAGAGCTGGACGGGAACCTTGGAGGTCTTCTCATCCAGCCCCCTTCTCGAGCAGGAGACCCTATACCATTTCATTTTCATTTTTTTCCCTTAAATATGTTTTATTGTTTTATATCACATATTCCATTTCTATGTTGGACAGTGTGCTTTCTAGGTGTCCACAGTGTTAACATATAAACATCATCATCATCATCATCATCATCATCATCATCATCATATGTACATAAACATAGCACCTGAGGGTAGAACAAGAAGCAATAGGTGGAAACTCATCAAGGAGAGAAGCAATTTAGAACTAAGGAGAAATTTCCTGACAGTTAGAACAATTAATCAGCGGAACAACTTGCCTCCAGAAGTTGTGAATGCTCCAACACTGGAAGTTTTTTGGAAGAAATCGGAGAGGCATTTGTCTGAAATGGGATAGGGTTTCCTGCCTAAGCAGGGGGTTGGACTAGAAGATCTCCAAAGCCCCTTCCACCTCTGTTATTCTATTCTATTCTATTCTATTCTATTCTATTCTATTCTATTCTATTCTATTCTATTCTATTCTATTCTATTCTATTCTATTCTTTTTTTTTTTTTATTTGATTTATATGCCGCCCTTCTCCGGAGACTCAGGGTGGCTTACGGTGCGTTAAGCAATAGCCTTCATACTTTTGTATATTTATACAAAGTCAGCTTATTGCCCCCACAAACTGGGTCCTCAATTTACCTACCTTAGAAAGGATGGAAGGCTGAATCAACCTTGAGCCTGGCGAGATTCGATCTTACTTTAATTGCAGACAGCTGGTGTTAAATTACAGTACTTCTGTCTGTTGAGCTAAACCAGGCTCCTATTCTATTCTATTCTATTCTATTCTATTCTATTCTATTCTATTCTATTCTATTCTATTCTATTCTATTCTATTCTATTCTATATATGCGATAATATCAATCGTTATTAAAAAGTATACTATCTTCCATTACAGTATCAATTATACAACCATCAGAATATTTACTCAGCGTTTTTTCTTTCTCATGTACTCCATATTTCACCTAAATCCACTCCTCTAACCTTAGTATCTGTCCCTTAACCGTTTGTAGAATAGTTCCCATGTTATAAAATATCCCGAGTCTTCTTTTCCTTTGATTTTTAGGGTTAACCTATCCATTTCTGCACATTCCAGAATTTTTTTGACTATAATATCATCTGTAAGGGTTTCTGGATTTTTCCAGTATTGTGCATATACAATCCTGGCTGCTGTTAGGATATGTAAAATTAAATATATGTTACCTTTATTATAGTTTCCTGAAAGCATGCCAGTGGTGGGTTGCTACTGGTTCTCCCCGGTTCTTGCAAACCGGTAGTGGAAATTTTGAGTAGTTCGGAGAACCGGTAAATACCACCACTGCCGGGCCCCGCCCCTAATCTATTCGCTGCCTCCCGACTCCCAGCTGATCGGCTAGAAGGAAAAAAATCAGGGCTCACTTGACAAAGAAGAGAAAAAAAAAAAAAAAGACACCGTCGCTTTAAATTGAGAAGCCAAGAAGCCTCCCAATGGATCGGCTGGAACCGATCTGCTCCTTGTAAACCGCTCGGTGGTGGTCGATTGGCAATTGAGGCCAAGCTGCCTGAAAGCGGTTTCAGATGCTCTCGGTGGTGACAGAGAGGCAAAAAACTGTTTAAACTCCTGCCGTGGGGCTTCAAAGGGCCGCCTTACAGCTGATCAGCGGTAAAAGGCAGTGTGGTGGTAGACCAATGCGCTCCAAAAACAAATACTGTAGGTAGACCGATACAGCTCTGCAAGCAGTTAAAAGCCTGGTAGATCAGTACTTCTGCTAAATCCTAAAGAATTGTTTGTCACATGACCATCAAACCACACCCACAAAATAAGCCACGCCTACAGAACCGGGAGTAAAAATTTTTAGAACCCACCCCTGAAGCATGCCCAACAAGAATGTCTCAGGTTTCAAATACCATTTCAAATACCAAACCCTATACCATTTCAGACAGGTGGCTCGCCTTGAAAACCTCCAGTGATGGAGCACCCACAGCTTCTGAAGGCAACTTCTGTTCCATTGGACAATTGTCTTCACTGTTAAGAAGTTTCTCCTTAATTCCAGGTTTAAAACTTTGATTTAGAATAACTTCATTGCCACTTTGAATGTACACTAATCGGCATACATTAAAGTGAAATTTTGTTGCATTCAGCTCTCAAAGGGTCGCCACCTCCAATATACCCTGCATTAACATGACAAACAAACAAATAACAAATTATGCATATACCCACATACCCGTATATATTATATGACACAGAGAAGCAACACAGTCTAGTTCGGAAGAATGGAATGGAATGGAATGGAATGGAATGGAATGGAATGGAATAGAATAGAATAGAATAGAATAGAATAGAATAGAATAGAATAGAATAGAATAGAATAGAATAGAATAGATATTGGAATGAAGAATAGAATAGAATAGAATAGAATAGAATAGAATAGAATAGAATAGAATAGAATAGAATAGAATAGAATAGAATAGATATTGGAATGAAGAATAGAATAGAATAGAATAGAATAGAATAGAATAGAATAGAATAGAATAGAATAGAATAGAATAGAATAGAATAGATATTGGAATGAAGAATAGAATAGAATAGAATAGAATAGAATAGAATAGAATAGAATAGAATAGAATAGAATAGAATAGATATTGGAATGAAGAATAGAATAGAATAGAATAGAATAGAATAGAATAGAATAGAATAGAATAGAATAGAATAGAATAGGGCAGGGCAGGGCAGGGCAGGGCAGAACAGAACAGAACAGAACAGAACAGAACAGAACAGAACAGAATAATAACATTATTGTCACTTTGAATTGCATTAATCGGCATACATTAAAATGAAATTTTGTTGGATACAGCTCTCAAAGGGTCACCACCTCCAATATATACTACATAGACATGACAAAATAAATAAATAAATAAATAAATACAAAATTATGCATATACCCACATATATTATATGACACAGAGAAACAACACAGTCACGTTCGAATGTATACCTATACATGGCAAGAAAAATGAATCTTGCGAGTTTACCAGACGGATGGCCTAGGGAACAAAGCTGTTACAGAATCTGGTAATCCTGCCAGAAATATTTTGAAACCTCCTCCCAGAGGGCAGCAACAGAAACAGACCGTAAAGTGGGTGTGTGGGGTCTCTAACAATGCTTTCAGCTCTAAGCACACAGTACTTATAAGCAGTATCCTGAATAAAGGGAAGCGAGTTTCCTATAATCTTCTCCATTGTCCTCACCGCTCTCTGTATGGACTTTCTATTTGTGCCACCACTGCTGCCACCAAACCAAACAGGATGCAGTTTCTTAAAACGCTCTCAAGCGTGCCTCTGTAAAAAAAATTGCTTCTCTTCTTGATTAGTTCCTATCCATTCTGGTGCTTTGGAGAACAGGTTGACCCCTCTTCTTTGAGGCAGCCCCTCAA